>NC_051070.1:88741074-89068574 GCF_004664715.2 Peromyscus leucopus | reverse complement strand
AGACTTACAAACTCTACCTCAGCCTCTGCCTGAAGAGGTCCCAAGGATGGCCACTGAAATGCCCAACTCTCATAGGTAGTAACTGGAAAAGCCTGATGCTGGACAAGCCAGGACTCACTGGACATGAGATGTGCATCACCCAACTCTGACACACTCTGGACAAAAGCAGTCAGGCTCCTTCTGAAGTTTTCCAACAGCAACCTGCTAGGTGTAATGTCATCACCAAGCAGAGAATTACTCTGACGGCCAAAAGAAAAAAAAAAGAAATTTTTTTGTAAGTCTGTATGACTGGCTAAGCAGTGCAAAACAGGCTGTGTGGGAAAGAAAAGGTTACCCTTTCCACCCTGTCAGAAGTGGTTCGGTTCCCGGTGTTTAGGGATAAAGACCAAATATTTAAAATCAACCATACTCAAAATTAGATTTAAAATCTCACGTTGACACTGGGTCGGTAACCCCAGCACTCCTGAAGGCAGAAGGATCAGGGAGGGGTTCAAGGCCTAGTCAACCCGGCTCAGGTTAGAGCCAGCCTGAGCTAGTGTGTTGAGGAGGTTGGGGAGCTTCCGATGAGACATCTAAGAATCTGCTATGTCCTCTCATGGTTTTTTCCCCACACTGTTTTAGAATTAGAAAACACCGCAAAGTGCCCACTGTCGTGTCTGATAATACTTCCCCCTGAGCACTCTGAAGGCATCGTGTGCAGCACCAGCTGTGGAAGCGATCCCACACTCACCGCGCTGTTAAGAGCAATAACCCTGCTTCCGACCGCTGGAAAACACCCAAGCCCTAGCTACTTCCAAAGGCCTCCCTAAACCACAGCAACTCTGAGTTCTGAAGAGCTGGGGGCTCACACGCAGCTGAAAAGTTGGTGGAATTCTAAAAAACAAACAAAAAATAGCCAACCCGAGATTTCAGTTAAGAACTCACAAGGAGGGCCCAGAAGAAAACCAAAAGCGAAAATTGACCCCAAGACAAACATTAAACGTTTCCGAAGCTATGGCAGCAAGAAGTGCCAGGTCCCAAAGCGAACGGTCCCAAGGGTTTTCCAGCCTACCACGGGCGGCAGCATCGAGCTGTGGGTACCGCCTAGTGCCAGATGTCACAGACCCCCAGCCTGGGCACCTGGACGCGTGCGCCCCGACCCCTTGGTGTGTGCAGGTGGTTGACTGAGCCAGTCTAGAGGAGGCAAGGGCTTGACAGGCGGCTCTGGGGCGCCCCCTGAGGTCCAGCGGCACCTCACCAATCTCGGAAAACCTGAAACCAGTATCTCCCAGGGATGTGACATTTTTACTTTGCCCGAGTCCAAAATCTGCCTTCCCTGTGCTTCTTACAAAAGGCCCTCAGTTCCTGGGTGAGGGTAAGGGCTAGTTGCCTCGAAGCCTGGGCAGGGACGAAAAATGAGAACTGAAGTGGTTCAAGCCTCGACAAAGCGGCATCCCTAGCGGTCCCATATTGGGTTGCAAGCCTCCTCAGACACCTGAAGGAAGAAAAACATTGTAAAAACACTGGCTACAGCCCGGAGGGTTCAGCCAGAAACCGAATTGGAAATTTTTGTTTTGCAAGGCTGCCTCCCACCGCCCCTATTAAAAAGTGACCCTTACTAGGCTCGACCCCGAGTGCACTCAGCTGGTAAGTCCTTGGCCAAAAAAAAAAAAAAAAAAAAAGAAGAAGAATCTAGTCAGAGGCGATGATAAAAACAAATGCTGCTCAATGGTCTCTAGGGGAGAGAAGTGCTGATTCTCAGAGGAGATGCTCCTCGGCGACTACTTCCACCGAGGTAAGACCCTGTGAGCAAACCCCGGCCTCCGAGTGAGTAGGCACGCACACCCTGACCGATCCTTGGAGCGGGGGTTTCTGGATTGTGCCAAAAGCTGGGTTGACAGTTCCACAGACCAGAGGATGAGCCGAAAAAAAGGAGCCCAAGAACCCGCAGTGTTTTGTCCTCTGCCCCTTGCAACCACCACCCTCCTCGAACCTACAAAGAAGGGCCCAATCGCTGCCAGTCCCCTTAGACTGGGTCCCTGGGGGCAGCGAGGGTCCTCGAGCCTGGCTCCTGGGTGCAAGACGGGGTTGGGGGTACCCGCTGCGCCAAAACCCCGCGCTCTGGCAGCCGAAGCACAAGCGACTATTAACCAGGGAAAGCGGAAACACTGGGGCACGTATCTTCTTCTTGATTAGAATAACCGCCGCCTCCAAATATTCCAGAACGGGCGGATGAGAAAGCAGAAAAACTGGGTGTTCTGTCCTTAGGAGATCGAGGAAAGAAAAGCCAATCGCGCTCTCTCCTAACCCTTTCCCCAGCCAGGACATAGGACATGGCCTTCACCTACAGAGAAGGATCAGAGCAGCTTGAGGGAGGCTTGGAGCTGCAGCCCTCGTACTCTGCAAGAGAAGAGGAAGGCGGCTGGCCTCTGCCCTCACCTGGGGGGCGGGGGGAGCTGAAGGCTGGGAGTGGAGGGTCGCCGGGCGGCACACTGCTACGTGCAGTGATTTAGGATTGTCGTCAGTGGCCAATATTGTTCCAGTCTTAACCTGGCTAGAAAGGAGCGGGTCTGGGTCTGAATCTAAGCCAAAAGGGCAAAGATGAAGGTAGGCAGGGCGCGCCAGACAGCAAAAAACCTGCCCGGACCCCAAAGGCAATCCAGCTGCCGACTCGCCCCTTGCACCTGGACCCCGGCAGCCCAGCCCAGAAGAGTGGTACAGAAAGGGGCCGCGAGCCCCGAGAGGCTCCGATCTGGCCAAAACCCTCGGCTCCCTGCCTTCCCGCTGCTCCCAGGCCCCCGCGTCCAGGGAGCTGCCTCGCGCCGGCACTGAGGCGTAGCCCGCACCTCAGCCCGGAGCAAGGCTGAAAGGAGGTGGCCCTGGCCCCGGCGACCAGAACGCGGGCTGCTCTCCACATCCTGATTCCTCTGCAACCAGCCTCCGCCTTCCATCCCAAAACACCGCCCCCCCCCCAAAAGGGTCAGAGGATGCAAAGCTAGCCCCGGTTATGAGCTCCTGCCATCCCCGCCGGAGCAACCGGAGCACCCCAGATTACTCAAAACCAACAGAGCATCCTCCCCACAGCCAGTCTCCCCAGACACCCTGCAACTCTAGCCCTCTGGATCGGCTCCGGATCAGCAAAGCAAGCCCCCCCCCCTCCCGGCCCCCTGACTCCAGCTGCTCCAAGCTTCCCAAGCTACAGTCAGAGCAGATCCCTTCCTAGCCCTCCACTGCTTCTGCCCTCCCCGACTACCAGCCTCCTAGAACACTGCCGGAGCCAATGAAGCAGAACCCTCTTTCCTCCCCGGCAGCCCGGCCCCCCTTCACCCTCTCCGCGGTCCCTAGACTGGCGCCCAAGCTCCGCGCCCCGGCGACAACTCCGCATACCCCGCGCGCGCGGGCCGGAGCCGTGTCCCATCGGCGGCCCTCACTCACCCGGGAAGCACACCACATAATGGAGCACAGAACTGGTGATTTTCAGGAACAAAATCCACCAACACGGTTCCAGTAACCTCCGCATGTCCGAAAACGCACATCGAAAAGAGAAAAGCAGGGGGGTAAACTTGTTGAATAAGTTCTTGCTTCCGAGCGAGGCTCCGCTAAGCCCGGAGGCTTTCTCGGCCGGACCGCCACACGGGTCCCCCACGCTCGGAGACCAGTCCCGCAGGAATCCGGGATGCTGCCAAGCGCCCCCGGGAAAACCTCAAAAAGTGACCGGGGATGCAAAGCCACTCTAGAGACGATCCTCTCGGAAAGAGAAGGGCTGCTTTCTGCTCAGACACGATCCAGCCGATCCGGCAGGGCGAAGAGAAGGCGCACGGCGGCAGCGCCCGGGGCCCGGGGCAGGCAGGGACCGCGGGTGGCGGCGGCGAGCAGCGGAAGAGCCCCAAGTTGAGTCGGCAGCGCAGCGCAGCCCGAGAACCGGCGGGCGACGGCGGGGCTGCGCGCTGCACGGCGGCTCCGGGCTTCAGGCGGGCAGCTCCTTCCAGGGCCCCGGCAAGGAAGGAGGCATGTCTGCGAGCGGGGAAAGGGAGGGAAGCGGTGGGGCGGAGCGCAGAGCCCCCCAGAACAGAAACGGCCGGAGGAGCTCAGTGAAACACAAAGGATCTCAGAGGGGCGCCGGGGCGAGGGCGCCTTCAGTCCATGCTCCTGAAAGTTGTGGCTCCGGCGCAGGCTGGGGAGGAACCGAGAGCGCGGGGCTGGAAACTGGCCATGCCTCCATACAGGAAGTAACATGTGAGCATGGATCCTGGCAGAGACTTTAAAGCCGGCGAGCGGGCGAGCGAGCGAGCTGGGGGCGCGCGGCGGCGGGAGCGCGCGAGCACGGGCGCGCGGTGACGCGCATACCCGGGCTGCCGCCGGCGGGGGCGCGCGCTGCACTCTCTTAAAGCGGCCGCGCTGGGCTCCGGCTTCCAAGGACTTGCACTACTGGCCTCTCCCAGCGTGCCCAGGGCTATGGGTGTACGTTTAGGGGAGCTGGTAACCGTGGCTTCGTTTAGAACAGGGAGGAGACCTGCTGCCTTCTAGGGTCAGCGTGGCTCTGCTCCACTTGCGAGCTCTTACAGAAGAAGCGTTCTGCGCGGATTCGGAGAGATCCCTGGCTGACTGTAGCTCGTGGACCCGGGACTTTGGGGAGGTGGGAAGGATGGCCGGGTTGGAATCTGGGGCGAAGGAGGGGCCGGCAGCTACCTTTTTCATGGAGAGGGGACTTCCTTACGGCCTCACCTCCTTGACCGTGCCTGTACCCCCTGCGTCTCCCTCCTGGTGCATTCCAGGCTAGGAGACAAAGCCCAGCGGCCTTTGCTTTGAGATTTGATTTTTTTTTTTTTCCTTCCCCATTCTGAGCTTCTATTGGCCGAGTCTACGGCTGGGAGACGGGGCGAGGGAGGGGGTGGTCAATCCCAGGCTTGCAAAATCCAGCCCCAGTCCTACACCCGCTTTCCCCGAGCCACGAAGATCTGTAGCGGAGTTTTCCCAACTCTGGGCTCCGGGGAGAAGGTGACTACACCTTGGCCTGGTTGGGCAGAGGGCGAGTGAAGTGCGCCTCTCACCCGAGGCAGGGGAAAGCAGCACCCCCGGCAGGACTGGTTTCCCGGCAGCTTTCCCAGGAGCCACGGTTTAAGTAAGCTACAGGGAGAGGCATCCGGGGGAAATGCAAGGACTAGGCTTATCTGTAATGAGTTTTGTCCCTTGGCTCTCACTGAGATCTTTATCGCTTGGGCTTCCCAGCAACCTATTTTTTTTCCTCCTTACGTTGGTGCTAAAAGTGGAGGAGGCCGGTTTTTTTTTTTAATCAAATTTGTAATTGAGCCAACGTAATTTGTAATTTTTTTTCATAATTGTTCTGCCTCTCTTTGAGAACGATTTGGACATGTTTTTAAAGTGTCCCCTTGCTGTTTCATCCCACCGCGGCATGGTCCCACACCCACCCGAACAACCCAACCGGATGTTCTTTCGGTTTTCAAATAATATACAGATGTTCTGAGAGCCTGCGGCATGGTGTGATTTGGAAAGCAGTTTCGCACCCACACTTCCAAAGAAAATTTTTTGAAAAGTTAGGTTTGGGGTGACAAATTGATATAAGCCTGAAGTTCCTGGGGAGGGCCCCCAGCTCTATTTTTAGCCAAACCCGCTGAACACCCTCCTGGGGCTGGGCAATGAGACCCGGTCCTCCGTTTGCTTTGGAATTTGGTTTTTCCTGGCTTTGTTGCAATCTAGGGCTGCTTCGGATTGCTTGTGATGACCGGTTATTTTGAAAGTCGTGTTGAGGGGTAGATATTCAGGTGCCAATGAGAGTGAGATAGGTTACAATGACCCTAGCTTAAATGACTGCCTCCTTCGAGGTGGCTCTGGTTTTCATCACTCACTTGGTGGGACTTGAATCACACTGGGATCAGCATCCTCACCTGAGCTTTAGCTGTGGAATAGACGTCATAGAAGCTGCCCTTTGTGCAATGCTGAATTTTCTGTACACTGCCCCGTTCAACAAGTGGGATGCGGAGCCGCTCTGCTGGGCACACTGAGAACAGGACTTCCCAGCCTGTTTGCCTCACCTGGCGAAAATCCAAGGAGGGAGGGTTTGAGAAGACATTAAGTGTGACATGCAAAGAAGGGGCTCCAGCACCCCAGCTTGTTCAGCTTGGAGATCAGGCCCTTACAGTGTATGTGCTAACATGTTGCATCCCTTTAGGCCCGTCCTGCCTGGTGCCTGTGGTGGGACCCCAGGCTAAAGTTTACCACAAATCGATACTGAAAGGTACAAGTCAAGCTCCATAGGCTCCCAAAACACCAAAAGTTTTAACCAGGCACATTAACACATGCCTGTAATCTCAGAACTCAGGAAGCTGAGGCAGGAGAATCACAAATTCAAGGCTAGCCTAACTTCATAGCAAGACCTTGTTTCAAAAGAAAAAAAAATTTTTAAATTTAAGTTTATAACAAAAATTCACTGGCCTATTACACAAATGTTTTCATTTTCATTCTACAATCAAATGCATGGTGAACACACATGCCCCTGTTTTAAGCTGTAGTGGTACAAAATTACCTAGCAAAACACTTGGGCTTCCACCTGGTGAGTATTCCTCTCTCAGACTGCAGTGATGTGAGAAGAGCCTGAGGGAGGGGCTTGGCACCATGCTGACCACGGAAAATCTACAAAGAGAAGCCACTACTACTGATAGCAAATCCCCCCAGGAGGGGCAGAACAAACTCACACACTTATTTTCTCTCAGCGCTGGGGGGAGTTGCGAGGGAGCTCAAGCATGTCCTGGGGCAGAACCAAAGTGCAAAACTGGCTGACTCCTGGAACTGGAGGGTTCTCTTCCAGTCTCATCATCCCAAAGCCACGGATGCTTTCAGTCAGAGTCCCTCTAAAAACAGTGGTTCTCAACTTTCCTAACATTGCAACCCTTTCCCAAATCATAAAATTATTTCACTACTACTTAATAATTGTAATCTTGCTTATGCAAATATTTGATATGCAGGCTATCTGATATGTGACCACGGGGGGGGGGGGGGTGTTACAACTCACAGGTGGAGAACCACTGCTCTATCCCACCACTTTGTACTACAGTACAGTCCTGTTGAAGGAGTAACTGTCCAGGACACAGACAGTCTCATTCTCAGGAAGAGGGTATTACATATCAGGCTGGGCATGTTAGAGACCACACTAGAATACTGCCTGCCATGGTTCCATGACCTAGCAGGAGTACCAATGCCCCTTGCTATATGATATCTGACAGCCCATAAAACCCATCATAAATTATATATATATATATATATATATATATATATATGCCTGATTTGCTGCCACACACCTGTAATCACAGTACTCCAAAGGCTAAAGAAGGATCACAAATTCAAGACTGACCTGGTGAACCCTGGTCCTAGTGTGGTCTCTATAACTGTGATAAAACACTACTCAAAACCAGCTTGGAGCCAGGCAGTGGTGGCGCCTGCCTTTAATCCCAGCATTTGGGAGGCAGAGGCAGGCTAATCTCTGTGAGTTTGAGGCCAGCCTGGTCTACAGAGTGAGTTCCAGGACCGCCAAGTCTACACAGAGAAACCTGCCTCGAAACAAAACAAAAACAAACGAACAAAAGAACAAAAACAACTTGGAGAGGAAAATGGTTTATTTAGTTACAAATCACTGTCCATCTGTTGTCGAGGTGGGAGGCCAAGGCAGGACCCTGGGGGGAGGAACTGAATTCAGCAGAAGCCGTGGAGGAGTGCTATTGATTGGCTTGTTCCCCACAGCTTGCTCACCCCCCTTTCTTTGCACACCCAGGACCACCTGTGCAGGGTGACACTACCCAACGTCAGCTGGGCCCTATCACATCAGTCATTAATCAAGAAAACACCCCACAGACTTGCCTACAGGCCAGTGTAGATGAATTTCTAGATAGTCTTATTAATTAGAAACACAGAGCCAAATACAGGGGTGAAAGCCGTAGAGATCGGAGAAATAGGAATAGCCACCAGCTAACCTTGGCTCACCACGCCACCATAGCTCCCCAAGAGAACCAGCTTCTTCCTGTCTAACCTGTGCCCTTATTGCCTTGCTGTATTCTTCCTTCTCATTGGCTCTTAGCCCAACCACCTCACTTTCTCATCACTGCCTGTGTGTACAGACCTCCAGGTCTCTATGGTTGTGTCACCACCCTTGGCTCTGTCCTTGAACACACAGAGACTCTGCCTGCCACGTGATCGGATTAAGGGTGTGTGCCACCAACGCCTGACTTCTATTCCTGGCTCGCTAATGACCTCTGATCTCCAGGCAAACTTTATTTATTAACATAAAAATATCACCACATTTCAGCACAAATAAAATATCACCACAGGTCAATCTGATGGGGCCACTTTCTCAGTTAACTTCCCTCTTTCTGGATTACCTAGCTTGTATCAACATTTTGTCTCACAAAGTAAAAGGGGCGGGAGAGGGGGGACGATGAGAAAAGGAGAGCAAGAGAAGACACCATAATGCACAGAAGCATTGGATACACTTTATAACAAGCACACTGTTTCTCCTTGTGACCTTCGGGTACCCAGCATGTCCAGTGAGAGTGACAGATCACTAGTCAGAAAAAATGTCACAATTCAAAGTTCAAAATTTGGAGTATGGTTTCTACTGAATACTGGTTACTTTCCTATCATGGTCAATATATCACAAATCAAACCATCCTAAGTCAGGGACCATCTATCTGTGCAGACTAGTGGCCGGGGCAATGGGGCCAGTTTAACTGGTCGCTCATGTTGTTTATATTTGCATAACGACAGGCAGAGTAGCCACTTGATGGCCCGGCTTCCACATGTCGTAACATGGGGAAATGACTGCATCTACTCCTAAATTGAAAGGATTAAAAGGAATTAATATACATAAAGTACTTAGAGTAGTGCCAGAGACCTAATAAGTATTTAATAAATGTAAGCTATTACTGTTATCTGTTCACCCAGCAACGCGATAGAGAATGAACATCTGTTATTTTCTAGCTGCTCAGCTTCCATTTCCACTTCTAGAAATACCATCCCGGGTTTCCTTTGTGCAAAACTCCCCAGATGGTTACAGAGCTTCTATGCCTTCCCCCACCACCACCACACCCACCATGTCCACCTACCAGCTCAGCCTTCCCACCACCACCACACCCACCATGTCCACCTACCAGCTCAGCCTTCCCACCACCACCACACCCACCATGTCCACCTACCAGCTCAGCCTTCCCACCACCACATCCACCATGTCCACCTACCAGCTCAGCCTTCCCTACCACCACCACACCCACCATGTCCACCTACCAGCTCAGCCTTCCCACCACCACCACACCCACCATGTCCACCTACCAGCTCAACCTTCCCACCACCACCACACCCACCATGTGCTCTACCAGCTCAACCTTCCCACCACCACCACACCCACCATGTGCTCTACCAGCTCAACCTTCCCACCACCACCACACCCACCATGTCCACCTACCAGCTCAGCCTTCCCACCACCACCACACCCACCATGTCCACCTACCAGCTCAGCCTTCCCACCACCACCACACCCACCATGTCCACCTACCAGCTCAGCCTTACCACCAGCACCACACCCACCATGTCCACCTACCAGCTCAGCCTTCCCTACCACCAGCACCACACCCACCATGTCCACCTACCAGCTCAGCCTTCCCTACCACCACCACCACACCCACCATGTGCTCTACCAGCTCAGCAAGGACGGGTGCCTAATCTTGACCACAGGAGCATCTCATCCCTCTGGCCTGACTGCCTATATTTCCAGTTGGTCTAATTACGTACAGAATTCTTGTTGGGAGCCAGGTGTGGTGGTCCATACCTGTAACTCTAGTATTTGGGAGGCAGAAGTAAGAGTATAATGACTTCCAGGCTAGCCTCCACCATGTAGCAAGTTTGAGGCCAGCTTGAACTACATGACACCCTATATCAAAAAAGAAAAAGCAAAGAAAAACTTCTAGGGCTGGTAAGATAGTTGGTAAAGTGCTGAAGACCTACGATCAATCTCCACAATCCATTTTAAAAGCCACACGTGGGGGGCTGGGGAGGTGGCTCAATGGTTAAGAACACTGGCTGCTCTTTTGGAGAACCTGGGTTTAATTCCCAACACCCACGAGGCAGCTCACAACTATCCGTGGCTCCAGTCCCAGAGGATCCAATGGCCTCTTCTGGCCTCCATGGGCACCAGGCATGCATGCAGTACACAGATATACATGCAGGCAAAACATAATATACATTAAAAAAAAAAAAAAAAAAAAAAAAAAAACAGGGAAGCTGGAGAGGTGGCTCACTTGTTAAGAGCACAGGCTGCTCTTCCAGAGGACCCGGGTTCAAGTCCCAGCACCTATTTGGAAGCTCACAACTGTCTGTAACTCCAGTTCCAGGGGATCTGATACCTTCACACAGGCATACACACAGTCAAAACACCAATGCACATAAAGTAAAATTAAATCTCTTTAAAAAAAAAAAAAAAACAGACATGGCAGCATAATAGTTGTAATACTAGTGCTGGAAAAGTGGAGCCATGCATCTCAGAGGCTCCCCAGACAATCAGCCCCTGACAAATGAATGAACCCAGGCCCCAGTAAGAGTCTGTTTCAAAAACTGAGTTGGATGATTTGGGGGAATATGTCCCAACGTTGACCCTTGGCTTCTACACCCATGAACACACATGAACACACATGAACACACACATAAACATGTACACAGAGCCAACTTCCTCTTAGGTTTGCCAAACAGGATGAACTTGAATTTTGACCTGCAGGGCAGGCCTCAGGTAAGACACAGTTGCCTAACAGCAAAGCAGAAAAAAGAGGTGGGGCACTACGGGACAACTGATGTTTTCATTCAAGTCCTTGAATTAAGTTCTACTGTAAGCCATAACAAACTCTCGACTTCTCAATCACTGGAGCTGCTAAATTTCTCTGTGTGTGGCTCTTGTAGTTGGGTTGTTGTTGTTGTTGTTGTTTTTAATTATTTATGCATTCATCATTTATCTGTTTGTGTATTTACTTGCTTGTATGTGTGACACATGCATGCAAGTGTTCATGGAGGCCAGAGGGTGTTGGATCCCCTGGAACCAGAGTTACAAACCATTGCTTGGGAGTCGTCTGATGTGGGTGCTGGGAACCAAACCCAGGTCCTATGCAAGAGCTGAAAGTACTCTTAACCTCTGAGCCATCTCTCTAGTGCCTTCGCTGGATTTTCACCTATCAAATAAAAAGCCTGAAATCAGGGTTTCATAGTGCTAGAAAAGTAAAATATGTACATTTCCCAGGATCTGTTAAAATTAAGTGATTTTAGTTTAGATGATTTTGAGGTGAACAACAGGAGACTCAAGCTTCTAACACCAGATCATCATTGCTGAGCAGAAGATCATCCATTTTATTTGTTCTGGATGCTACAGACCAGCAGTCTGGCTGGGCATAGCCGGGCAGTCCTGCTGGCCTAGCCTGAGGTCACTTCTGCAGCTTCAGTGCTAGAGTGGAGGGTCAACTTCACTCATGCTTAGCAAGTGGTACCCAGCATCACAGAGAGATCACTGGATAATAAGAGAGTGAGTGAGTGAAAGCTACAAGGCATCTGGAGACCCTGACTAAGTCTTATTATAGCAGCTGTATGAATGATTCAAGGATGCACGTTGTTGATCAAAGTCAGCCATGTTGGCAAGGGTGTGGAGCAAATTGCAGGCCTCATGGATGGAGTTGCAAGGTTCATCTCTAAGGATGGGAAGAAGTGATGTGGCCCTCTTTCCAAAAAAATCTTCTTCATCTACTATAAAACTAATGAGTGCTTGAGAGGAACTGAATTGTTGAAGATATGTTGAAAAAGACATGTTACAACTCTAACCCTTGGTACTGCAGAATGCAACCTTATTTGCAGATGAGATCTTTACAGAGGAAATCAATCAAAACTATGAGGACACAGTTACAGTGGTCCCTTAGCCAGCATGACAAGGTGTCCTTATAAAAGGAGGGAGTGTGGACACAGAGACAGGAAAGCACACAGGGAAAATGTGAAGGAATACAGCTGTATGGGTAGCATGGTCAGTGAAAGCCAATGCACAAGGGGTTGTGGGCAAAGAATTCTCCTGCAGATCTGAGATGAAGCAAAGCTCTTCCCACACCTTGATTCTGGACTCTGCCTGTGTAACTCTGAGACAGTGTGTTTCTGTTGCTGTCAACCAGCCAGTCTGTGATCCAGTCCTAGGATGCTAACACAGTTCCCAGTAACCATTTTCCCTCCCCAGACATGCCTGACCTGTGACCCATGGCACACTTGTGACTCAGGACAGCTATGAAAACCACCCAACACAAAGTCACAAACTTACTCAAAACATTATGTGATTTTTTTTTTTCCTTTTTAAAACTTGATTTTGTAGTCCCAGTGTCAAAAAGTTAGACAGGCTTCCCACTCTTTCACCAACACGAATGAATGATTAAGAAACAACAACAAATCCAATTCTATGCATCCCAATGCTTACTTTAGTGCAGCAGAAATGAAGAGTTAGATAGGGAGGCTGTGCTAGTTAGGGTTCTCTAGAGAAACAGAACAATGAAATGATTGTATATTGAAAGAGGATTTGGGCCTGTGGAATGGCTTGGCTGGTAAAGGCGCTTGCAGCCAAGCCCAACAACATGAGTTCAATGCCTGAGATCCACATGGTAGAAGGAGAGAACTACTTCCCACATGTTGTCCTTTAACCTACACACACACACACACACACACACACACGCACGCACGCACGCACGCACGCACGCACGCGCGCGCGCGCGCACACACACACACACACAGGGCGTGGGACAGAGACAGAGAGATGGGGAGAGAGGGAGGGAGGGAGAGAGAAGAAAGAGTTTTGGGGACCTGCAGTTCTAGAGTGTTGGAGTCTATGAGAGTGGGGTGGAGGCAGCAAGCAGCAGGCTGCTAGAGCATCAGCTGAGAGCTTGGCAACAAGCCAAGACAAGATCCTGGGATAGTCCTGTGACACTTCCTCAACAAGGCCATACCTCCTAATTCTTCCCAACAGCTGTCCTAACTGGGGATCAAGTATGCAAACCAATAGCTTATGGGACCATTGTCATCCAAGCCATCACAAATGCCTTACGTGACATGCTCTGGGCAGTCTGGCAATACTGTCTTCATACTAGAGAGGTTGAGTATCTGGTAATCCCTCAGTCTGTGAGGCTGGATGTTGTTGGGGGTTTTTATTCTTTTGAGGGCCTGCCACCCAACTCCCAAATAAATCACACAAAGAGGCTTATTCTTAATTATGAATGCCCGGCCTTAGCTTG
Organism: Peromyscus leucopus; assembly: GCF_004664715.2. Classification (NCBI taxonomy): domain Eukaryota; kingdom Metazoa; phylum Chordata; class Mammalia; order Rodentia; family Cricetidae; genus Peromyscus; species Peromyscus leucopus. The sequence continues at coordinate 89,055,294 of NC_051070.1, read as the reverse complement.
GCTTGTTTCTAGCCAGCTTTTCTTAACTTTAACTTAACCCATCATCTGTCTTTCACCTCTGGGTTTTTCCTGTTCTCTTACTTCTGTAAATCTTACTCTTACTCCATGGCTTGCTGTGTAGCTTGGGTGGCTGGCCCCCAGAGTCCTCCTCCTTCTCTGGCTGCTACTCTTTCTCCCTTCTTTCCCAGATTTCTCCTATATCTTCTCTCTGCCTGCCAGCCCTGCCTATCCTTTCTCCTGCCTTGCTATTGGCTGTTAGACAATTAGGTGTTTTAGGCACAGTAACAGCTTCACAGAGGTAAACAAAAGCAACATACCTTAAAATAATATTTCCCAACAGACAGATGTTTCTGCAGTCCCAACTTCATGCTAAAGGCCTGAAGAGTTCCTGGGAAGCCACTGCTTTTCCAGTCGTATTGGAAGCCTGATAAGGCTGGGTCCTGATATTGGCAAGAGCACAGTGGCAGCAGAAACAGCACCGTGTGGAGAGCAATGGGAAAGATAAGCATGCCAGTGGGATGTCAAGGGAGCAAGACAAAAGCAAAGCTTTCTTCTGGAGTTCCTTTGATGTCCGCAGCCACTGGAGATGCTTAGGGCGGGTCTTCTTACTTCAAACAACCTGATCAGAAAAGCCCTAACAGATGCATTCAGCAGTTTATTTTCAATGAGTCCAGACATGGTAAAGCCGACAACCAAGATTAACCATCAAAGGTGATTCACACCTGTAACCCTTGTAATATGAGCCCTTGGGAGGTGAAGACAGAGGTTGGAAGTTCAAGGGCAGCCTGAGCTCCAAAAAGAAAAGAAAGAGAAAAGGAACAGAAAAAAAAAGAAAAAACCTAAAATTTAGTAAAGTGTATCTATTTTGAAAAAATTATAACTTAGGAAAAAATAAAATGGCTAGCACCCACATGGCAACTAACAATTGTCTGGAACTCCATCCAGTTCCGAGAGATCTGATGCCTTATTCTGACTTCCTCAGACTCCAGGCAACTCATGTGGTACACAGACATACAAGTGTGCAAAACACTCATACACACACAGAAAAAAAACAAATCTTTTTAAAAAGTGTATTAAAAAATGTGTTGGTGATGGTGCACACCTTTAGTCCCAGCCTTCAGGAGGCAGAGAGAGACAGATCTCTGTGAGTTTGAGGTCCTGGGCAGCCTGGTCTATATAAAGCCTTTTCTTCAAAACAAAACAAAACAAAACAAAATAAAAAATGAGATGGTCGTGGTTGCTTAAACCTTTAATCCTAGCACTTCAGAAGCAGACACAGGCAGATCTCTGTGAGTTCGAGGCCTGAACGGGCTACGTAGCAAGCTCCAAGACAGCCAGAGCTGCACAGAAAGGATTAAATAATCATTTCAATATGCCTGGTTACCAATAGCACAAGACTGAAACGAATCAGATACGGCCAAGAGAGGAAGCGGGGCTGTGGGCGAGCTGCCTGCCGGTGACACTGGACCCGAGGCCTCCAAACTCCCTGTCATCTTCCACCACTTTCCTTGGCTGTGTTCTCTTCTTTGGCTGTGAGTGTCTGGGAAAGCAGACCTTTTCCCAGATTCATGCTGGTTCCCTAAAATACACTCTGACAGGTGCTGTTCTCCTGCTGGATTAGGGTCCTAGACGGGACCAGCCTGGACATGGAAGCAAGGCTCACTCCTGGTTCCCAGAGCTTTACAAGGGGAAATGTAGGCAGGGAAGAAGCTGCGACAATGTCATTTGATCCTTGACATCAGTCCTACATGGCCGCTGTCACTAGCTCTGTATTAAAGATGGAAAACCAGGGGCCTGTAGAGATGACTTGACAGTTTACAGCACTTGTTGCTCTTGCAGAGGATCTGAGTTTGGTTCCTAGCACTCCCACAGAGGATCTGATGCCCCCTTCTGTCCTCCAGAAGTACCAGTCATGCACACCGTGCACATACACACATGCAGGCAAACACATATATAAAATAGGATATATATATATATATATATAAAGGTTTTATATAAAGATTATATATATAAAGACACTACAGTAATCTCCTCACCGATAATCATTGTGTCTTCGGTCCTTGTGCCAGTTTGAACCTGTAGTAGGTGCTCCGATACTCCTCATATATATATGGAGTTGGAAAGATACATCAGCAGATACTTCCGGAGGATCTGGGTTCAGTTCCCAGCATCCACGTAGCAGCTCAGAACAGTCTGTAACTCCAATTTCAGAGGATCTAATGCCCTTTTCTGGTCTGTGTGAGTACCAGGCATGTATGTGGCAGGCAAAACATGCATACATATAAAATAAACCATATCTATGATGGGAAAACTAAGGTCCTAAAAGGCCTGTAGCCTCATAGGCAGATCTCACTGTAAAAGGCCAAGCAGAGTAACAGGATGCATAAACTCTGCAGACCGGGAGTACCCTGCTGCTGTGAAACTGATCAACAAGAGTCTTCATCACAGCGTTTCCAACATCTCCCCCTCATACTCAACAGTGGAGAGTCAACCTCAGCACCAGTATGAGGGAACAAAGTATATTTAAATCATAATGATGTTTATCAGAAGTCTCAAAAATGTTGTCTTTTGGCCCAGGAATCAAATTTCCAGTATTCTCTTAAGACAGTAATCATTAAAAATTGAAGTTCCTTAAAAACATTTATGATGGTAGTCTTAGCATATTTGTAATAGCAAATTATAAATTGACAAAAATGTGTCTTGAAAAAGTCCAGTATCAGTTATGGTATTGCCATTAAAATGATGTTTATGGAGAGAGAAAGTGGCTGCCTTACTCTGTTTAATAAAAATCAGAACAGAGGGACTGAGAGGGCTTGGTGGGTAAGCACTGACTGCTCTCACACCCAGGTTCAATCCCCAGCACCCACACAGCAGCTCACAAACTTCTGTGTTCATCCAATGGCCTCCATGGCCACCAGGCAGGCATAATTAATTAATGTATATTTAACTTTATCTGCAAAATTTTTATTTAAATGTGTGTGTGTGTGTGTGTGTGTGTGTGTGTGTGGTGTGTTCAAACAATTGGAAATGGGGCTAGAGAGATGGCTCAGAGGTTAAGAAAACTGACGTCTCAAAAAACCAAAAAAAAAAAAAAAAAGAAAGAAAGAAAAGAAAACTGACTGCTCTTCCGGGGGACCTGAGTTTGATTTCCAGCATCCACATGGTGACCAGCAATGGTCTGACTCCAGTTCCAGAGGATACGATGCGGTCTTCTGGACTCTATGGGCACACTGCACGCATGTAGCACACAGATTCATAGGCATGCAAAATACCCTTACACATAAAATAAGAATAAATAAACCTTTAAAATTTTAATTAAATTAGAGCCTGGTCCCAAGGCAGGGGTAGTCTGACCTGTTGGCAGCATTCTACCTCGTGCCTTGGAGCTGGCAGTCAAAGATGAGTGATAATCCAGACTTGTCAAAAGTGGAGAATTTGACAAATCAAAATGGAAGAAAACTAATCCTGGAAGTGAGGATGGGAAACTCCTCCCTTGAAGGAAACTACCCAGCAGGAGAAACAGTGTGTTAAAAGATGATAAAATGAGGATCTCCTTCGAAGGGCAAACTTCTACATTGCCTGACAGTCATGGTTTTCTGTTTGTTTTTGTAACCTATGTGTTGGGAGAGATTTAAGACAATGCCAATGTCTTCTCACCTGTACCTGATGGGTTCAGCAGTAACCAGGACCCGCAGTTGGTTCCCTTTGCTTGTTTTTAAACTTCCTCACTGATGCATAAATCCAGATGGCAGACGCTACAGCAGTCTCCTCACCGATCATCACTGTCTGCGGTCCCTGTGCCCCTACAGGGAAAGCCAGTTGGAACCTGTAGTGGGTGCTCCGCTACTCCTCATCATTTTGGAATTGCGTACCTTTTCAACTTCTCACAGTTTATTCTCATTTCTATTGTAACAATAAAAAGACAAGTATAGTTACTATCTTAAAGTAAATTTAAATTAAAAACAGGAAGGAGCTGCACTAAAATGTGTATATGGTCCTCTCAGGATAGCAAAACTGCCAGTCGGTTTTATTTTCTCTTCGAGATTATTTAGATTTTTAGACTTTTAGACTTTTCTACCATGAAGAACAATTTTAAGATTTGTTAAATTACCTGTGTATATGTGTGCTTGGGTGCAGCTGCCTGTGGAGTCCAAAAGAGTGCATGGATCTCCTGGAGTCACCCACCACGGGTGCTAGAAACTGCAGGAGCCACACTCCCGCTCCTGCCGTGAAATTTTTGAACAGTCACTCGAAAAAAACATTTTAGAGTTTCATTGCCTTGATGAAGTCCCATGAAACTGGCTGAACAGAGAAAATTTAGTCAGAAAGTCAAATCACAGCTTCCTCAACTTTACAACAAGCCCACCTAATTCTCATTCTTCTGTGACTCTATGAGGCTCATTGCTCAGCCAGTACTCATTAGAGGATTTTCAAAAGCCCCAGGAACATATTCCTTCCAGCATATCAAACAGGAGGATGTCAGAAAAACTAAGAGTTCATTTTAGAAAATCAAGTCATTTTAAGAAAAATTACCAGAAACATGACACTTTGTATCTGAAAAGATTACTGGTCCCATAGTACATACAGTATCCAAGTGGACTGGTTTAACATAAAGTCATGTGACCAGTTACTATTAACCTTAGTCATAGTCTTACCGTCTAATAGTCATCTACAAGTTTACTTAGGCCAGCAAGATGGCCCAGCCAGTATATTACCAGTGGAGGCATAGATACACAGAACAATGTAACAGAATAGAAAATTCCAAAATCTGCCCGTTGGCCAGGTGGGTCTTACAGAGGCACAAAGGGATTTAAGGTAGTACTTTTTTTTCCCCTAGTAAAAGTAAAAGAACACTTGAGCATCAGTGTGCAAAAGAAGTAATTTTCTGTGATGTAGGGCATGGTAACTTGTACTTATAATCCAAGAACGTAGGGTGCCATGCCAGGGGAATTGACACCAGGCCAGTCTGGACTACAAGGTGAGTTCCAGGCCAGTCTGGGATACAGAGGTCTCGTCTGAAATAATAATGTCAATCCTATAATCTACAACTTTAGATCTCACCCTAAATTAGCTCAAAAGTACTATAAATCTAAACACAAAACAAAACACTGTAGAACACATTTAGCTCTTGGGGAGAGAAGTGTACTTCAGTTGGCAAAGTGTTCCCCAATAAGATATCAAAAGCAAAATTCACAGTAGAAAAAAACTGCTAAGTAGGGCTTAATCTAAAAAGTTTTACTATGAGAAAGATACAACCAAGAGAATTAAAAGGTGGACTATGGATTTATTCATTTATCATTATTATTTTGTTTTCTATTATTATTATTATTATTATTATTATTATTATTATTATTATCATTTTGTTTTCTGTTTTTTGAGGAAGGGGTTCTCTGTGTAGTCCTGCCTGTCCTGGAACTCACTCAGTAGGCCAGGCTGGCCTCGAACTCAGAGAGCCACCGGCCTCTGTCTGCTGAGTGCTGGGATCATAGGTGTGCGCCACCATGCCTGGTTTTAATTTGTATTATTTATTTCTGTGTACACAACGGAAACCTTTCAGGAGTTGGTGGTTCTGGATTCCATCATGTGACTCTAGAGAGGGAACTCTGATCACCAAACTCGGTGACACGGGCTGGTTTCTGCTAAGCCATCTTGCTCATCACTAGGGATTGAAATAAAATATTTGAAAACTAGATATTCAACAAACAATTTGTATGTAGAATTCTCTTTTTCTTTTTTAATTACCAAGATTTAGAGCTGAGAATGTGGTCAAGTGCTTGCCTGCCTGTGTGAGGCCCTGTTTTAACTCCCCAGCACGGCTGATTTATAGAGAAACAAATAAATACTTCTCAAGACTCAGCAGTAAAATTAAAAAAACAAAATAGCATACCAACAAAGAGTATATATGGATGGCAAATAAGCATAGAAAATGTTATTTACCATCATAACCTGTCCTGGAGGTCTAAGCCAATGGGCCAGTGATGTGACTCAGTGGTGCTGGCTGTCAAGCTGTCCTCTGACCTCCGCAGGAGCAACATGATATGTACACAAGCACCCACACATGTACATGTGTGTAGCCAGAAATTTCTCCAGTTCTGCCCGTTCCTGAGGTCAGGACTAATCTCTCCCACCCGAGTCCTGCAGCCCCTTAGTTCCAAGTAAACACACAGAGGCTTATATTATTTACAAACTGTATGGCCTATGGGTCAGGCTTCTTGTTAGCTAGCTCTTATAACATAACTCAACCCATTTCTATTAATCTATATGTTGCCACGTGGCTGTGGTGTTACCGGTCTGCTGGCATCTTGTTGCTCCTTATGTGGCGGGCCAGCATCTGCCCCATTCTCCTTTCTTCTTCTCTGTCTCCAGTTGGACTGTACTGCCTCACCTTACTCTGCCTCACCATTGGCCAAACAGCTTTATTTATCAACCAATCAGAGCAGCACATATTCACAGTATGTATTCCACAGCACATGTATGCACAAATAATAAATGAAATTTAAAATCCAAAACTTTTTAAACAAAACAAAACCCAACAACAACAAACAAACAAACAACCGCACAAAAACCCTCAAAGAGAAAATCCGGGTGCTGTCTCTTGTGCAGGCCGGCTAGATACTCCAGATGACTCTGGCTTCCGCCTGGCATTTCTTTGATCCTGGATTGTGCTGCACTTCGCTGACTATGTGACCCCTTGCTAGCAGCTGTAAATTCTTTAAAACCAACAATTTCTCCTTACTTTCCATTTTCCTCTAGCTTGTGGCACCATGTACATTTCCCTGCAAGTAACAGCAGTAGCTCAGGGGTATTATAGCATGCATGACAGAGTGAGTGATAACTGACGGCTGTGAATACGTTTATTGACTGTACATTTGCATGAACATCGGAAGTCTCCAAAAGCGCCTTTCCTCATGATTCTCCCCGACCACGTGAAGAGCCACGGACCTGCTCGTCTTGCTTCTCTCTGCTGTGGGGTTGACATGTGTGGCTCAGTCTTCTACCGACCGCAAATCAATCATTGCCTCACCATCCATCACTTCTGAGTCCTTGGTAATGAAGGTGTCTTTCTTCCCACATTAGCAATGTAGGTGGGCGAAAGGGCCATAGAGATGTATGACAGAAGGCCAGAGAATTGGATTAAGCAAGGTTAAACAAGATTCCATTTTCTGGGACCCTCTTTGTTGCAGCAATTTTGTTGATTCTCAGAACGATGGGCCTGATTGTTTAGGAGTTCTTTTCTTCAAACTCTCAGAAGAAAATTGTACTGAAATCATTTTTCCTCTGTTATTGGAATAGCAGAGAGCTGGGAATAGCTGTCTACTATTTATAATGACTTATTTATTTTAAATTTATTAAAGGAAATACCTTATCCACCTAAAATCCTGAAATGCAGAAACCATGGGGTCCAGGTTAATTGTTCCAAAGACTCACAGATGAGATGTAGCCATTGCCTCCACCAATAAAGCCCCAGAAGGTTCTGGCCTGGTCTCTCCATCTTCTGTTTACTCTTTGCAGGGTTTCTGATGCCTGCTACACTCAGACTTCCTTTATTCCCACTTCAAGGTCTCAGCAGTTGCCCATCTCACTGGCTCAGGGTTTCTTGCCCTAGGCACAGTTGACATTTGAGTCGAATAATTCTTTTGTGTTTGTGGTGTGTGTGTGTGTGTGTGTGTGTGTGTGTGTGTGTGTGTGCATATGCTGTGTGTTCATACATATAGAGTGGTGCTATCAGGTTCTTCCTCAATCACTTCACTTTATATTTTTAAATATTTACTTATTTTTATTATATATGTGAGTATTCACCTAAACCATGTGTGCCTGGTGCCCATGGAGGCCAGAAGAGGGTGTTATATCAGCTGGACCTGGAGTCATAGATGGTTGTGCACCACCATGTGGGCGCTGGGAACTGAACCCAGATCCTCTGAAAGAGCAGCCAGTCTCTTAACAGCTGAGACATTTCTATACTACCATTTGTGTGTGTGTGTGTGTGTGTGTGTGTGTGTGTGTTTGTGCGCGTGCACGCGCATTTCTAGGCTATGGCTTTACTCAGGTCCTCATTCTTGCACAGCAAACACTCTTACCCACTAACTTACTTTTTTTTTTTTTTTTTTTTTTGAAGCTAGCTGAATCGGATGTCCAGCAGCTGGCTTGACTGGCTGGAAGCAAGCCCCAGGGATCTTTCCGTTTCCTCCTTCTCCATGCCCCAGTCCAGCACTAGGGCTACAGATGCTTGCCTCCATGTCTTGCTTTTTATGTGGATTCTGAGAATCCAGACTTGGGTCCTTACTACACATGAATGGCAAGCCCCACTCAGCATGTGTCAAGCAAAACTATCTCCAGACACTGCCTAGTGTGCCCTGCAGAACCAAACACTACCCCCTTGGGCACAATGTTTTAGCTGGAGGTATATTTCGCAACTCTTGGGTACTGCATTTTCACTTTTCCAAATTCAGCCCTAGAGAAGCTTACCTGCCATTCACTGAACAAGCCACTGTCCTCTTCACAGTGCAGGGACATGTCACATCTGTGTGGCCCTGATGCTTTGTAAAATGATGAACTTTTCCCTCCACTGGAGTTGAAGCCTCACTCAGGCAGGGAACTCATAGATCTACATTGTTCTGGTCCCCAGAACCTGGGACACAGCCTGCACAGAGCCTTAATGGGCTCCACACACAGAGTTATACACGTTGGGTTAGTGAGCAAAAGGCATGGAGGATTTTGGCTTTGTGAGGGTTTGAATGAAGATGACCCCCGTAGGCTCCTACGCTTGGTCCCTGGTTAGTGGAATTCTTTGGGAAGATTTAGGAATTGTGGCCTTGACGGAGGAGGTGTGTCCCTAGGGCTGGGCCTTGAGGTTTCAAAAGCCCACAACAGGCCCAGTCTTCCTCTCTTCCTTGGTCTCCATCTTGTGGATTGAATGCAGTCTCTGCTCCTGTTCCTGCACCAGCCTGCCTGCCTGCCTGCTACCATGTTTCCTACCATGATGATTTCAGACTGACCCTCTAAAAAAGTAAGCCAGACCCCATTGAAATGCTTTCTTTTCTAAGATGCCTTTTCTAAGGTGTCTCTTCACAGCAATAGGAATGTGATTGAACCCAGACTTTTGTGCATGCTAAATGTGTGTGTAACCACTGAGCTCCCCAGTCTGAGCAGCTGCTTCTTTCCTCTTAATTTATTTTGGCATTTATTTATTTTGTGGGGAGTGTAGGTGGGTGCAGTGTGCCACTGTGTGCATGTGGAGTTGATTGGCTGTCTTCTTTTACCATGTGGATTCTGGGAAAGTAAAGTGAGGCTATCAGTTTAAGGTAGAAAGTGTTATTATTCGCAGGCACATGACTGCGCATGTGCTGTCCAGCAGTCAGGCAAAATGCATCGTCACACTATCATGCGTGGCACAGCCATGTAAGCCCCGAGTGACCTATAAAAGCAGGCTCCACCCACTCTCTTCCACGTCTCTTTTTGATACACCTATCCCCATGTTCCCCCTTTTCTTTCCCTAACAAAACTCTTATTATGGGTTAATGTTGTACCTCGTGTTTTCTTGTGTCTGGTGAATAACACCAACAAATAAACAACAGAAAGCACCTTTGCCTTGTGAGCCATCTGGCTGACCTTCTCATGTAACTTAAAAAACAAAACAAAACTATTCTCTCTTTCTCTGTGTGTGTGTGTATGTGTGTGTATGTGTGGTGTGTGTGGTATGTGTGTGTGTATGTGTGGTGTGTGTGGTATGTGTGTGTATGTGTGTGTGTGTGTATGTGTGTGTATGTGTGTGTGGTGTGTGTGTGGTATGTGTGGTGTGTGTATGTGTGGTGTGTGTGTATGTGGTGTGTGTGTGTGGTATGTGGTGTGTGTGTGTGTGTGTGTGTGTGTGTGTGTGTGTGTGAATAGTGACTAGAGGCTGATGTTGGCGATCTTCCTTGCTTGTTCTCTACTTCATTTTTTAAAATTACATTTTTTGGGGGGGAGGGTGCAAATGGAGGGCAGAGATCAACCCCCTTCCACCTTCCAGCTCCTGTCTTCCCCCTCCCTTCCTCACTTGGTACCTACTGTGTTTCAGACTCCCAGAAAACTGTTATTTGGGTTCCAGGGATCAACCCCAGGTCATCAGAGCAGCAGGTGGCTTTGCCCTAAGCCATCCCATAAGCTCTCTGTGCCTTCCACACATTTGCCTAAGCAGGGTTTCTTGCTGAACTGAGTTTGGCTTGTAAGTCTAGCTAGCCAGCTTCTTCCAGGGATCGCCTGGATGAGGGGGGGCTGGGGTTATATGGGGGCTGCTACACTCACTTGGCTTTGACCTGGGCTGTGGAGACCCAAGCTCTGGTCCTTACAGTTCTGAGCTGACTCCGTAGCCTGGTGTTTTTATTTTTAAGAGTCTCACGATGCATTTCATGCTGGCCTGGGTTCCTGATCCCCTGCCCCGGCCTCAGAACACAGCATGGAGTCAGAAGTATGGCTACCACACCTGCTCTCAAGCCTTCCACCTCACTGTTTTGAGATAAGGTCTCACTGTGAAGCCCTGGCTGGCTTGAAAATTCCTCATGCAGCCCAGGCCTGCCTCAAGTTGGCTGCCCCTCCTCATGCTCTGCCTCCCAAACGGGGATGACAGGTCTGCAGCACACACGCCATGCTGCCACCAGCTGATGCTGGTGTCCCAAAGGCACCTCCCGAGGGGTTACATGCAGTTCTACATACAATTTCTTGTGTCACGTGTCTCAGTATCATCTGGGTGTGTGTCCCTGACTCTGTCCCGTGCTTCCGTAACTGTTAGTACACCCCCAGTGTTGGCCCGCTCAGCCTGCATGGGGGAAGGGGGTGTCTGCCTCCTTGCTATGCTCGCATGCTGATTTTGTAAGGCTTTGCTCTCCTGCCTCAATACTTTGAGGGCCCTTTCCTCGGTGTGGTTCCAATCAGGCCACAGGAAAGTCTGACTTAAATTACACCTCCATCAACACGCCCAAATGCCACACCACTGACACCACCATCTCTCATCTTCTAGTCCCCTTCCTCACTGTTCTCCCACCCTACCTTCCTTTCACTTTCTCTCTCCCTCCTGCCCCTCATCAGCATCCATTGTGTTCCAGAGCTCAGGGAGATATGCAGATAAGGCTTCTGACCTCACGGTTCTTAGTCCTCCCCAGGGGACCAGCCGGGGCTTAGGACACAATAAGTCCTATTGTGCTATAACCAGGAAAGTTCCCAGGGGACCTGAGAAGGCTGTGAGAAAGGTCTTTGTCATTGTGTGCACACCAAGGTGCTCGTGTATGTATGTGCATTTCCTTCCCTTCCAGGGTTTCCAAGGCCCTGGGACGGGGACTGAATTTTCACCTTTAAATTCCTTCTTCAGCACAACTCAGCATTGTGTTCCACAAGTCAGTAAACACAGCCCTTGAACACTGAATCAGCTGACAGGTGATTTCACCGTGTGTGTGTGTGTGTGTGTGTGTGTGTGTGTGTGTGTGTGTGTGTCTGTGTGTGTGAGTCTGTGTCTGTGTGTGTCTGTGTGTGTGTCTGTGTGTGTGTGAGTCTGTGTGTGTGAGTCTGTGTGTGTGTGTGGCTTCACAAAGTTGACATCAGGAATCTTCCTTGACAGTCTTCCACTTTATCCATTGGGTCAGGGCCTCTCAATCAAACCTAGAGCTCATTTACCTGAGCAGCCTGCTCTGGAGACTCCTTGTCTCTCACACAGCAGCTGTCACACCCACCTGGGATTTATGGGGGTCTCTTGGAGTGCACCCCCAGTCACCATGCTTGCGCTTAACCACTGAGCCATTTCTCCAACCCTGACATTCTCTCTTTTTAAGACACTGACATGGAAAGGTTGTATAATTTTTTTTCTTCTTCTAATTTGAATCAAAAATCCATTTTCAGACACTTTCCATCTCTGCAGGGAAACAAATAAAAAGTCTTTTAATTTATTTGATCCCTCAGAAGACATCAAGAACTTGAAGTTGAGAGTGAGATACTTGAATTGGGGACATTGGGAAGAAACAAACATTAAGAATAACTCAGATAGGAGACCTCTATTGAACTGAAAAATCCTAACGGTGGTGCTATGTATCCCCCAGGAACTGTTAACTTTCCAAACATCACTGGCAAGCACTGTCAGGAGACAAGGTGAAATGTTTGGATTTTTTGTTTGTTTGTTTGTTTGTCTCTCCTTGAGACAGGTCCCATGTAGCCCAGGCTGGCCCAAAGTCTTTAGGGAGACAAGATTAGCCTTGAGGCCGGGCAGTCGTGGCACACACCTTTAATCCCAGCACTCGGGAGACAGAGGCAGGTGGATCTCTGTGAGTTCGAAGACAGCTTGGTTTCCAAAGCAAGTTCCAGGAAAGGCACAAAGCTACACAGAGAAACCCTGTCTCGAAAAACCAATAAATAAATAAATAAATAAATAAATAAATAAATAAAAGATTAGCCTTGAATTTATGATCTTCTTGTCTCTATTTCTTAAGGGCTGGGATCAGGCAATAGCTTAATCTCAAGCTACTCCATACTGTGTAAACAGTGATTAAATGAATGTAGACATGTCCTGGAAGATTTTACAAACAACGTAAAAGAAAAACAAATCTATTAATGGGTGCGTGCGTGCGTGCGTGTGTGTGTGTGTGTGTGTGTGTGTGCACAAGTGTGACATGGCACACATGTGGAGTGTATGTGTGTGTGTACAAGTGTGACATGGCACACATGTGGAGTGTATGTGTGTGTACAAGTGTGACATGGCACACATGTGGAGTGTATGTGTGTGTGTGTACAAGTGTGACATGGCACACATGTGGAGTGTATGTGTGTGTGTACAAGTGTGACATGGCACACATGTGGAGGTCAGAAGACAACTCAGTAGTCAGATATTTCCTTCCACCTTTGTGTAAGGATTGAACCCAGGGTGCAGGCTTGTGCAGCAAGTGTCTTTACCCACAGAGCCATCCTACCTGCTCACTAGCAGCCTCTGACTCCATTTTGAGGATGGAAGATGTTTTTGCACCTTGGAGAGCATGAGCATGAAGCCCTATGTCCGGCACCACACGTGGAGACTGATCCATGACTTCCTCCTAACTGTAGAAAGGTGCCACCGTGTCCAGTCATCAAGTGGTTCTGCAGGAACCCATGGCGTCTTAAAATCACGTCAGGAAATCCAGGGCGGCCCAAACCTTTAATCTCAGCACTCAGAAGGAGAGGCAGGCAAAGCTCTGATTTTTGAGGACTGACAGCAAAGTACTGTCCTAGGGATTTAAGCTTGGCTTGGTCACCGATGTTGATGACGTCTGTCTGGACCCACCATCCAGTTCATTTGCCTAGACTTGGTCCTCCCCTTTGCTTCTACAATTGCTATGGTCCTGTATCTCACTTCCACAGCTGGCTCAGCTCTGTAGCTCTGCTCAAACCTGCAATCCGGAAGCAGCCTGACTCTGCAGCCACATCTGTCACAGACCTCCAGCCCAGAGAGTAATCTGATTGGAGCAGAGGTTCCCAATCTCTGTCAGTTCAGCTTCCATCTCTCGGGCAGGCCTCCTCGGAACTCCTTGAACTCTGACCCCTTTCCTCCTCTGCAGCCCTTGTGCAACCTCCCTGTGTGTGCGTTTAGATGCAGCTGCTGTGTCGTGTAGAAGGCATGCTCTGTGTCACTTGTTGCAGAATATTATTATAAGCTGTGTTACTTTTGTTTATGTTGCATTTGTTTAACTCTGTGAAGCTGTGTTACTGTGCCTGTCTAAAACACCTGATGGTCTAATAAAGAGTTGAATGGCCAATAGCAAGGCAGGAGAAAGGGTAGGTGGGGCTGGCAGGCAGAGAGAATAGATAGAAGGAGAAAACTGGAAGGAACAGAAAAAGAGATGGAGAGTGAAAGGAAGAAGCAGCAAGAGAAGGAGGACTCCAGGGTCAGCCACCCAGCCACCCCACTACACAGCAAGCCACCAAGTAAAAGTAAGATTTACAGAAGCAAGAGATGGGCAAAGCCCAGAGGTGAAAGGTAGATGGGATAATTTAAAGGTAAGGAAAACTGGCAAGAAACAAGCCAAGCTAAAGTGGGGCATTCATAATTAAGAATAAGCCTTTGTGTGTGATTTATTTGGGAGCTGGGTGGCGGCCCCCCAAAGAGAAAAGAGCCAAAGACCAAGCAACAACAGTTACTGTCAGCACCTAAGACTGGAACAGAAGGACAGAGGACAGAGCCAGCCACTAGATTAGACACAGAGGTCAGGCAGTGGTGGCACACACCTTTAATCCCAGGAAGTAATATGGCAGGGCAGAGAACGGTATATAAGGCTCGAGGAAACAGGCACTCGCTCTCTTTAGGCTGCGGATTTCGTACAGGTAAGAACTAGTGGCTGGTTGGTCTGTTTCTCTGATCTTTTAGCTTTCACCCTGATATCTGGCTCTGAGTTTTTTATTAAATGGCCATCTAAGATTTGAACAACAGGCCTTGAACCCAGAGATCCACCTGACTTAGCTTCCTGAGTGCTGGAATTAAAGGCCTCAGCCATCACACCTGGTGCAATTTAAGAAATTAAGTATAAAACTTTTTTTTTTGTTTCTTTTTTTTTTCTTTTCTTTTTGGTTTTTTTGAGACAGGGTTTCTCTGTGTAGCCTTGGCTGTCCTAGAACTCACTCTGTAGACCACGCTGGCCTCAAATCCCAAGATCCATCTGCCTCTGCCTCCTAAGTGTTAGAATTAAAGGCATGTGCCACCACCAAAAACTTCATTTGAAAAGAGTTTCGGTTTTTGATTTTTAATGACATTTGTAGTCATGTGATATACAGACTTTCAATAGTCACATTTGGCTAAAAATAAAGGATTTGAATGGACATACAGCTCAAAGATGGGGTGCTTTTTTAGTGTGCGTTCTGAGCGCTGAAAAGTTGGAGTTGAGAACTTGCAGGATTCAGACTTGAGGGCAAGCTCTGCAGATGATGAGAAAGGAGAAGTTTTATTTCAAAGAAGTCACGGAAACACGAGGTGCTCGCTGTGATTTATGACGACATAGAGGCCATTAATCCAGAGCGCTGGGGAGAGGCAAAGTGGGTGGGATAGCGATCAGAGGTAATGAGGATGAGAAGTGAGGAGACAGCGCAGGTCACGGATAACCTCCAATTCTGCTTTGCTAAGCAAAGCGCCTGACAGCGGCAGAGCAAGCGTGATGTTGAGCCCGGAATACTTATTGAAACGCCCTGAACCCCGGTTACAGCTGGAAGGCCAGACAGACTTCCTGGAAATGATCTGGCATCCCTGGGAAACAACTGCAAGAGACTCAGCCTCCAACTCAGCTGCTCACATCTGCAGACACTATTTACTGTGGCTAAGGGAGGTGTTATTATTCTCCCTGTTGTGTGGATAAGGAAGAGGTTCAGAGAGCTGAAGCAGCTCGTGCAAAGCCACGGGGCTAGAAAATTGCAGAAGCAGAATGCCAGGGCACTGTTGTCCAGGGCTACTAACCATTCACACTCTTGCTACTCAGCTATTGTTCCCAGCAGGATGCAGAACCTGGGTCTGTCCAGACTTGCAGATTCAGAATCTGCATCTTAACACAACCCACAGATGATGCATATGCTCATGAAATTGAGTGGCGCTGCTGTGGATGACACTCCTTGCTATGCATTGAATCACCAGGGGAGGCTGAAGCCAAAGACCAGAGGGTGCACTCCAAATAATTATATCAGTGTCCCTGGAGGTGGAGCAGGAGTTTTTTTGTTTTTGTTTTTTCCCAAACCTTCCCAAGTGACTAATTCTCAGCAAGGTGCTATGTATGAGAAATTCTAATAGGAAAAATAAAAATATTTTTTGCAAGCAAACCTTGTTAGCTTTGAGGTTTCACTCTGGAATAGAAGTATAGAATGGGCAGAGTGGCCAGGGGACACAGAGAAAGCAGATCGTGAGGTTCTGATGAAACACTTGCCTGTTTCAAGTCATGGCTTGTCCATTTCATCTCTTCTCCACCCTTGCTGCTGACCTGAACCTCCTAGAAGCTTTCAAGACTCCTGATAGGCTGAGTACATCCCATACTAACACACTCTGAAGTTTGGGGAGACCCAGGCATTGTGATTTTATATATATATTCACACACACACACACACACACACACACACACACACACACACACAAACACACACAGAGTTTTACTGTGTAGCTTTGAAGCCTGTCCTGGAACTGGCTCTGTAGACCAGGCGGGTCATGAGCTCATGGAGATCTGCCTGCCACTGCCTCTGAGAGCTGGAATTAA
Source organism: Peromyscus leucopus (assembly GCF_004664715.2). Taxonomy (NCBI): domain Eukaryota; kingdom Metazoa; phylum Chordata; class Mammalia; order Rodentia; family Cricetidae; genus Peromyscus; species Peromyscus leucopus. The sequence continues at coordinate 89,039,077 of NC_051070.1, read as the reverse complement.
AGGCATGTGCCACCACCGCCTGGCCGGCCGGCCGACCAACCAGCATTGTGATTCTTAATGCTCAGTAGTGTTTTCCATATGGAGCCCAAGTTGAAGAGTTGAAAATTCCCCTTCTAATCAGAATTCCTGTGATTCTGGATCTTGTCATTTCTCTAGCAATAAATGCCAGTTTTCAGGAAAGAAAAAGTGTAAACACAGTAAAACACAGCCAGCCAAATGTAGAAAGAGGGACAAACAGCTTCAACCCCATCTTTGTAGGAAACACAGTGGCATCCAGGGGAAGAAGAGGTCCCTATTCCTCTCTATATATTTTTATGCATAGATATTCAATATCTGTTTGTTTAAAACAGGCTATCCTGTAGCCCAGGCTGGCCTCAAATTCCTGAGTCCTGGGATTATGGGTGTTTACCACCTAGCCTCTCTCTCTCTCTCTCTCTCTCTCTCTCTCTCTCTCTCTCTCTCTCTCTCTCTCTCACACACACACACACACACACACACAAAACAGGAATGCACACACACACTTGTTTTTCTTTTCCTTTGTTTTATGAAACAAGCTCTCACACTGTCCTAGGCTGGCTGACTTAGAACTCAGTCATTATGTAGTTGATGTTGGCCTCAAACTCATGGTAATCATCCTGCATCGGATTCCTACCTGCTTGAGCTCATACATATATTTCTGTGTATATGTGTGTGTGTGGTGTATATCAAAGTTTGCGTCCAGATGTGCATGGGCAAGGCCAGAAGTGTACATCAGGTATCCTGATCTGTCACTCTGCCTTATTCACATTTTTTATATTTTTTGACTCAGCAGTTGAGAACACTGACTGCTCTTCCAGAGGACCCAGACTAGATTCTCAGCACCTACAGAATGGCTTATACTCTCTGTAACTTCAATTCCAGGTGATCCAATGCCCTCTTCTGTCTTCCAAGGGCACTGCACAAATGTGGTGTGCACACAGATGTGCAGGCAAAACACCCACACACCTAAGTAGAATGATTACAAACTTATTTTCTTGAAACAGAGTCTCTCCCTGAACTAGGCGCTAAGCTTGTGGTCAGCAGATCCTGAGGACTCCCTGCTCTTCCCATCCCAGGGACCCTCCTGCTCCCATCCTCCACAGTGCTGCCTTTCTACCTAAGTGCTGTGAACCTAGGACCTTATGTTTGCGCTCTGGTGCTCTGACCTGCTGCGTCATTCCCCAGCCTGTGGGAGGCAGGGAGGTCCTGTGCTCACAGATAAGCACTGGGGGGACCAGGAATGTTAAACACACAGGCCTGTCTCTTCCAGGGAGAGATGCATAACCTGTTATCTGCTCAATGGAAGTGGTTAATAGCCTGGTGACCTTTGTGCCATCTGTGTGGCTGAGACCACACTGGATCCTCACCAGACACCTATTGCGAGCTTGTTAATCTATAGACCTATCTTTTGGGAAGGTGTCAGTCGCATGGAGTCAATCTATAGCACCTATCTTTATGGAAGATGTCACATGTACTTTACAAAGAGTTTTGGTGTAGTCATGTCCCAAGTTTTGTTGTGCACATGGGATTGAGCTAATTATTACCAAGAGAAATTTCATCAAATTTTGCTGTGTTTAAATATACCTAAAATACTCTACTCGGGGCCAGACTCCTTAAGTTTGAGCTAACAGTAGCTACTTAGAAGTTTGAGACAACCCTGGCTATTAGTTGTGTTGAACCAAACTACCTTTTTACCTCCTGTGGTCCTGGCTGTTTTGGAGACCCCTGCACCAGCCCTCATATTTACTTTTAATAATAAAAGCTTTAAAAAAAACCATCTAGAAATGTAATCATAATAATTCCAATCTAGTCTGGTCTAGAGAGAAGCCTGGTAAGTAATGAAACTCCCCATGCCCCTGGCCTCTGTGGATCATGCCCAAAGGGTTTGGGGTGAAAGGGACAGATGTTCTCAGTTTGTCTGCAGTATTTCTGGAGAAGGGTGCTCAAGTTTGTAATCCAGTCTTAGTTTCTGGGCATTCCAAAAGAAATAAGGCAACAGAAATCAGTAAAGGACAATGGCTTTATTTATCTGGCAGATGCGGGAGACACAGCGCTCGACTTCTCTCTACTGAGCCTGGGGTAGCCTTCAATCTGCAGAAAGACCCCCCAAAAGTCCCAAGATGAAGCCCAAAAGATACAGAAGTGAGGCAGATAGCAGGTTCTCTCCTGGGAAGTCACTGGGCCCTGGATTGTCTCTACCATCTCTCCATTCTCTGCATGGAGGACACGCATGTCTTTCTTTAGAGACTAGAGCATCACCTCTGTCCCATCATGACTCAGCCCTTCTTGGTCATCATTGCTATATCTCTAGTCTCTCAAATTTTTGCTTCAGTTGTCTTACCCTGTACACTTACTACAGAGGCCATTAGCCTCCACCACATGGAGATGGTCTAAATTGAGACATTTTGTAATTGTGATATATATCAGATTTCACAAATTTAGTAAAGGTGAAGGATACCAAGAATGGTTCTCTCTCTCTCTCTCTCTCTCTCTCTCTCTCTCTCTATATATATATATATATATATATATATATATATATATAAAATCTTAGGTATGCTTTTAAAGACTTTTTTTAATATTAGGTTTGTGACGGTTTTGCCTACTCCAACAAGGCCACATCTCCTAATAGTGCCAATCCCCATGGGCCAGGCATTCAAACACAGGATTCTATGGAGTATACCTACCTATTCAAATCACCACAGTCACTGTTCTGCCCACATGTCATTAAGTGCATGCAGTGCTTCTGGTGGTCAGAGGAGAGTATCAGATCACTTGGCACTGGAGTTACAGACAGCTATGAACTGCCATGTTGGTGCTAGGAACCCAGCTTGGGTCCTCTGAAAGAGCAGTACGTGCTCTTGACCAGACCCTGGGTATGTTGTGTTAAATAAATATAATGATAGATACACGAAAGACTTCAATTATATATGTGACTCTTTCCTCTTTCTTTTTCTTTCTTTGTTGTTTGACATAGGATCTCACTAGGCTTCTTTCTTTCTTCGTTTTTTTGAGATAGGATCTCACCACATAGCCCAGGCTGGCCGGGAGCTTGCTATGTACATATCTCCTTTTAAAAGCATAGATCTAGGGGCTTGCTACACTAAAGTGGCCCACTGACAAACAGCAAGAGCAGCCTCTGCTAGGCATGCAGACTAAGGGGATGAGGAGATGGCTCATTCAGTAAAGGTTCTGAAAGCACAAGCATCAACACTTGAGTCTGGATCTCTAGCACCTGCATAAAAAGCTCTTGTCAAGCTCGGTTCTGGGGATGCAGAAACAGGCAGATCTCTGAAGCTCAACTGGACAGTAACCTAGTCAATCAGTGTGCTCCAAGTTCAATGAGAGAGCCAATCTCAAAAAATATGGTAGACAGTTACTGAAGAACACATCTAACATTGACCTTTGGCCACTGTGTGAACGTGTACCCACTGTCTTCACTGAAAGAGATGTGGACTTAAGCTCCATGCAGGTATACAAATCAGAATTGCATTTGAATAATTCCTTACATCTGTGTCAACTTTCTAGACTGTCACTCTGAACACAGAACAGGAACAGTTCTTAGAGACTTTTTTCCCAGGACAGCACTACATTTAAACTAGAGAGATATCACCATCATCATCATCATCACCACCATCATCACCATCACCACCATCATTACCATCACATCATCACCATCATCATCATTATCATCATCATCATCACCATCATCACCATCACCACCATCATTACCATCACATCATCACCATCATCATCACCATCATCATCACCATCATCATCATCATCACCATCATCACCATCATTACCATCACATCATCACCATCATCATCACCACTATCACCATCACCATCACCACTATCATCACCATCACCACCATCATCATCATAATCACCATCACCATCATAGCTATCCATTTTCTTTTCAGCACCAGCAAACAGCAAAAGTTGAGCCTTGGTCTCCAGCTCTGTTCTCAACCTTGTACGACACCAATTACTATATTTCTTTTTCCTTCATACTTCCTTTTCTAGACTATGTTACTTTTCTGTTAGTATGATAAGACACCATGACCAAAGCAACTCATAAAAAGGAAGCATTTAAGCCAGGTGGTGGCGGTGCATGTCTTTAATCCCAGCACTCGGGAGGCAGAGGCAGGCGGATCTTTGTGAGTTCGAGGCCAGCCTGGTCTACAGAGAGAGATCCAGGAAAGGTGCATAGCTACACAGAGAAACCCTGTCTCGGGTGGGGTCGGGGAGTGGGGGAGGCAGCATTTAGTTGGGGCTTACAGCTTTAGAGGGTTAGAGTCCTTCATGGAGAAGCAATGGCACTGTGGCAGGAACAGCAAGACAGAGAGGGCACTGGGGATGGCGAGTATTTTGAAACCTCAAAGCCTGCCCCAGCCCACACTCCACCTAGTGACACTCCACCGCCAAAAAGGCCAAACCTGATCTTTCCCACACAGTTTCACCAACGGGGGACCAAATATTCAAACCTATGAGCCTATAGAGGCCATTTTCATTCAAGCCACCACACAGGCCTCCCTGAGATCAATGACACCATCCTGGTCATTCAGGGTCCACTTTGTAGCCTTCTTGTCCTCACTGACCCCTTTCTAGAGGCAAGTGTCTCACTCAGACTAATCCACCAAAGCCGGATTTCACCTGTTCCTTATGTAAAATCCCCGAACCGCTGGTGCCTGGCAGAGCTTTTGGAAGGAGGACTTTGATAAATATTCCTGTCTTTGGAAAGTCAGACAAAAGAAGAAAACAATATGGAGAGGCGTAATCCCTCAGAGACCAGACAGGAAACGGTGAAGTGAGGCTGCTTGGAATGAAGTAGGTTTATTGGAGCAAAGAGAGTGGGCAGGAACTTGAGAATTCTAATTTGGGCTCTTTCATTAACTTCCGTTACAAACCAGGGAAAACTCAGCCACCACACCCAGTGCCCCAGTTTCCTCCCCAATGGAGAGAACATCCGTCTATCCCACAGGAGATCTTCAGAGTTGTGGTTAGAATAAAGTGCACGATTCTTCTTAAGAGAAGAACAAACAGGTAACCCTTGTTCATGAGGGACATTTTTCTCAGTGTGAGCCATGACAGCTATCTGTCTCTATCAGGAATTTCTATGTGAATTTTATTGGTCAAATGGGTAATATTTCTACTTTGAAAAAAAGAATCAAATAGTCCTTAAGCAAATCTTGATTTTAGAACAACTTGCTGTTATATTGAGGAGCCAGCTCATAGAACATGTTACATTGATTCTGTGACTCAGGGACTCTCCCACAAGTGAAACGAGTAGTTTTAGAAACAGCAGAGAGACTCTTAGTGACCAAGAGAGAAATCTGAGTGCAGTTAATTCCATACTAAAGCTGGAAGCACTCAAGAGTGAAGTCTTTGGGAACTGGAAGCAAGCCCACTCTCACCGAAGAGGTCTTAGAGAAAGCAGCCCCACACCACGCCTGGTTTCTTTCTGCTTTCCTAGCCCAACTTTCAAGAGTCACCTCGTCTTCTGAGGCTCCTCTTAGCTCTGCTACGCCTGAGCCCCGCCTCTGAGAGCTAAATGTTATTACCACCACCATGTAATGTTTTCCTGCAGAAAAAATACTAAAATACTTACATTCCCTCTGCTGTGCGATAAATCCCAACAATTTTAACATTTATGTTTCACCCTTTAAAAATGTAACTGTATTTTCACATTTCTAAAACACTTAGCTGGTACTAATTAATATTACAGTTGGGGAAGTGACTTTTTATTTTCACCTCTAGGCAAACAAGCTGAGAGTTGGGTTTACCCTCTTTTGAGAGAAGAGGTCATGGCAAGAATGCCAGTATCTGAACTTCTATGAAGCCCATTAAAGCAATTTTCCAGGGACCTAACAAATGCCCACCTAGTGATGCTGAGCTATGTTGGAAGAGGCCATCTGTTGGCCCCAACTGTGACCTAAAAAGAGTCCCGTGGATTTTAAGGGTAAGAATCTGTAGGAGGTGAACAAGCTCTGTTCCCACCAAACAGCCTGATGGAAGCCTGTGGCCCATGATAACAATAGCTGGCATCTACTGATGACAGGGTGTGCCTGGATCTAACACATCTCGTCTCTTCATGCTTTGAGGTATGTTGTCTTAGTTTACTTTCTGTTGCTGCAGTAAACACTATGACCAAAAGCAACTTGGGGAGGAAAGGGTTTCTTTGGCTTACGCATCCTGATCTCAATCCAATTTTGAGGGAAACCAAGGCAGGAGCTGAAGCAGAGACCACGGAAGAACTCTACTTACTGGCTTGCTTTCAATGGCTTCTTCAGCTTGCTTTCTTATGCCACCAGGGACCACCTGCCCAGGAACTGCACCACCCCTAGTGAGCTGCACCCTCCCTCATCAATTTTTCATCAAGAAAATGCCCTACAGATTTGCCTACAGGCAACTGATGAGGCATTTTCTCAACTGAGGTTTCTCTTTTCAGAGAACTCTGGCTTGTAGGTAGTTTAGACAGAAAGCTAACCAGGACATTTACCTAATTATCTTTTTTTCTTTCTTTCTTTCTTTTTTTTTTTACAAAGTAAAATGTTTAGAAAGGTATCATAACTTGTCTAAGGTAAAAGGCTAACATTTATATCAAGAACTCTTGAACTCACCAATATGCCCTTGGTTTGAATATCATGATTTCATCTGCAGAAGTTTTTCACCTTGTATAGCCAAATATCCATACCCACTGTGCCTCGTTTTCAGAATGTCAGTCCTAATGGGTTTCTTATTTAAATTCAGAAGGCTGGCAGATGTGATTTTTCTGACTTTAAAGTTATATGACTAAAGCAAGGCAGGGTACATCACCACTTCTAGTTCCCAATTGTAAACTGTAGATTTACAGCAGAATAAAGACATTGGGGAGGGGGTGATGGCCACTTGGCAATGTTCTGTGTTCATCACTGACTACAGTACAGAACAGGACAGTATTCAACCTGCAGCCTGGCTCATGCTATGGAAGTCTTCTGCCGGGAAGTTACTGACCCAAGCCTCTGAAGTTTACTTACTTCTGCTTTGCTGAGATAGGTTCTCGCAGACTGGCCTCAAACTCACTACATAACAGAGGCTACTTTAAATTCTTGATCTTCCTGTCCCTGTCTCCTAAGTGTTGAGATTACAGGCATGCACCACCACACCCAGCTAAAATATTTGAATGAATTGTTTTGGTACTGGGGAACCTAGGGCCTTGCTCATACTAGGCAAGCAAGCTCACACTGAGCGGTACCCCAGCCCTCTTAGATCTAATTTTGAACCATGAGAAGTAACAAGAACTAGACAATGTACACAGATCCATATCCTCACTGATGTCTTTTTGTAACTATCATAATTTTTTAAAATTTGAATTATATTTATTTGGTGGTGGTTGTGTGTGGGTGGGGGGGGGCAGGGGCATGCACATGCCACAGTGAGGGAATTGAGGTCCAAGGACAACTTGTGGGAGTCTGTTTTTTAGTTTACCATGCAATCCTGGGAACTGAACTCAGATGGCCAGACAGGGCAGCAAGTGCCGTAACGTGCTGAGCCATCTCACTAGTTCCCATATGTTTTTACATTTTTGAATGTTTTTATTTTTTAAGATGGAATCTCACTCTGTAGTCCAGATTGGCCACAGAGTTGCAAAATTCTTTTGGCTCAGATTCTGCCCTCCTGGGCTTACAAGCATGAGCTCTACACTGAAATTTATTGTTTTTCTGGATTATAGTAATTCTGATTGGGATGAGATTGTATTTAAAGCACTTTTAATTTACATTTTCTTGATAGTTAAGAATATTGTAAACTTTTTCAAATATTTACTGGCCATTTTTATATCTTTGTTTTGTTCTCTTTTATTTCACGATTATATATATCTATATATATACATACATACATACATATATATGATGTTCTTTGATCAAAGTTTCCCCAATTTCATCTGTCATCCCCCACATACTTTTTTTATTTAATTATAATTTAATTATAGCTGTTTGCAGGAGCATAGATGGGAGATTGTTTGTTTGGCCAAGGACAGTGTACCTGTGGCCACACCGGTGAGGATGTGACCCCCCCTCCTGCTATCCCCTTACTGCCTATGGCTTCTCAGGCAGCAGTAAGGCCCTTTAGCCCTCTCCCACTCAGGATGGAGTGTTGATGGGCCTAGTGTTGTGCATGCCACTGCTGCTGTGAGCTCATGGGTGGAACAGCCATGTCATGTCCACAAGACAGCCTTTCTACAGTACTTCCTCTCATCCTCAAGCCCTGAACATTCTTTGCACTCCTGTAATGTTTGTGAGCCTCGAAGGGGTGATAATGACATCCTCACTTAGGTCTGAACGCTCAGGGGTCACTTGTTCTCTGACTAGTTGAGTCTTTGCATTAACTGGTGCGGTGGTTTGAATAGGAATGCTCCCAATAGGCTTATAGATTTGAATGCTTGGTTATTGGGGGGTGGTACTACTTGAGAGGGATTAGGAGGTGTGGCCCTGTTGGAGTAGGTGTGGCCTTATTGGAGGAAATGTGTCACAAGACATGGGCTTTGGGGTTTCAAATGCTCAAGTCAGGCCTTGTGTCTTTCTCTGCCTGCTGCCGGCTGAGAAGCATAATTCTCAGCTACTTCTCCAGCACCATGCCTGCCTGCATGCCACCATGCTTCCCACCATGACAATAATGGAGCAAACCACTGAATGTAAGTCAGTCTCAATTACATGTCTTCCTTTATAAGAGCTGCAGTGGTCATGGTGTCTGCACAGCAATAGAACACTTAGATAGCTGTTGTCCAGTGTAAACAGCAGTTCTCCAACCAAAGCCGACTGCAACACTAATCTATGATTAAAAAATAAATACTAAATAGCTGGGCAAGTTCCAAGACAGCTAGGGCTGTTACATAGAGAAACCATGTAAAACCAAAAAACCAAATAAATAAATAAGTACATACAGAAATAAATAAATGTGTAAACACACACACACACACACACACACACACACATACACACACACACACACGCTTAGAGAGTGGTTTGACAACATGTCCATTCAGTGAAACAACAGTTGCAGAGTCCTCCTGAAAGCCCACGACCTTCTCAGCCACGGGCTTGAGCTTCTTGCAATAGGTATAGTCTCCTACAGAAGAGGCTAAAATCCAACCAGAAAGCAGCTGATTGCCTCAGTAACAGTCCTACCACTATTACATCTGTAGTATATTTTGTCTGGTAGGTTTGTGTAGTAGTTTTCTGGGTAAGACCGTTGATGACATTCCTCCTCCAGCTGTGTGCATACCATCTTCCCACGTACCACCTTCCTAAACTAAGAAATCTAGCTTCCAGCTCAGTTCCAGCTTCTCTATATCTTAGTAGCAAAGTGTGTGGTATGCAGTGTCTTCATTGATGAGGCCTTACCATCTGAGTCTGGTTGGTGACCAAGGAAAGGGGGAAAGTCTGTACTGCCTAGGGGATCTTAGGGTTTCCCACACCTGGCCCTGGGAGTTCTGTTTATTAACTCATGGCTTCACACAGCAGGGTATCTCTCTTCAAACTCTGTTTTTTGTTTGATTGTTTTGTTAGGTAGGGTTTCACAATCTAGTGCTAGCTGGCCTTGAAACCACAGGGCGGGTCTCTGCATGCCAAGCGAGAGTGTTAAAGGTGTGTGTGACACACTTGGCCCCAAACTTCTTTAAATTATACTTGAAATTAGTTTTTATATAACTTTTCCTATACACTTTTCATTTTGGTTAACTTCCTTCCCCATCCCTAATCTCTCCGATCCCCCCTCTCTCTCCACTTCAGCCTCTGCACCCCAGCACCTTGTCACCCGTTCCTTTTTTTTTTTAAGATTTATTTATTTATTTATTATGTGTACAGTATTCTGCCTGCATGTGTCCCTGCAGGCCAGAAGAGGGCACCAGATCTTATTACAAGTGGTTGTGAGCCACCATGTGGTTGCTGGGAATTGAACTCAGAACCTCTGGAAGAGCAATCGGTGCTCTTAACCACTGAGCCACCTCTCCAGCCTGCTCTACCATTTCTTTCCGTGAGAGCTGTCTACTTGGTTCATTAGCACATTTAGTGACTAGATGATGTTTTAAAAGTTGCTATGTGTGTGAGTGTTTGACTACATTTGTGTCTGTGTACTACCATGTGCCTGGTGCTTACAGAGGCCAGAAGATGCCCTTGAACTGGATTACAGACACCTTAAGTGCTGGGGTCTTCTGTAAGAGCAGCAAGTGCTCGTAGTCACTGAGTCACCTCTAGCCCCTACTCCGCTGTTTTCAAATTTTGCTATATATTTTTAAATTTTGTATAATTCCATTGTCAATTCCTGTGGTTATTTCCTGTGCTGCTAGAATCATTTCCTGAACACCTCTCATATGCCTCACTCTTGAAGTGTTTTGGCCTGTGTTTTTTTCTCACAATTTCAGAGTTTAAGATTCTACTTAAGGTGTGTAATCTCTTTGGAATTAGTATTTGTGCAAGATGAGAACTATGCATCTAGTTTCACTCTTTTATATGGGATATCCAGTTTATGTGTTCTTAGCACCATTTGTTGAGGCTGTCATGAATGGATGCTAGATTTTTTTCAGCATTTATTGAGAGAACTGCTGGTGACATCTTTCTGTATGCTGTGAATGTGTTGCTCTGATTGACTGATAAATAAAATGCCGATTGGCCAGTAGCCAGGCAGGAAGTATAGTATAGGTGGGATAAGCAGAGAGGAGAATTCTGAGAAGTGGAAGGCTGAGTCAGGAGATGCTGCCAGCTGCTGCTGCTGCCATGAGAAGCAAGATGTAAGGATACCGGTAAGCCACAAGCCATGTGTCAACTTATAGATTAATAGAAATGGGTTAATTTAAGATATAAGAACTAGATAACAAAAAGCCTGCCACAGTCATACAATTTATAAGTAATATAAGTCTTTGTGTGTTTACTTGGGTCTGAGTGGCTGTAGGCCCCGGTGGGTCTGGAAAAATCTCCAACTACAGAGGACCATGTGATTTCTGCCCTTAGGTCTGTTATGTCCAATATTATATTTGTTGATTTGTGTATGCTGATCCATCCTTGCCTCTCAGGACTGAAGCCACATGGAGAGGGTAAGAACATCCCGAAGGCTGGGTGTGGTGGAACATATCTCCAGCACTCAGGAGGCAAGAGGTGGAGGCAGAAGGACCTGTGTGAGCTCAAGGCTAGCCTGGTCTACATAACAAGTTCCAGGCCAGCCAAGGATATGTATGACGATCTTATGTCAAACAAACAAACAAAAACTAAAAATAAAAATATTGTAAAAAGACTAAACAAACAGAAAAAAAAAGAAGTTAAAATAAAAAAATTTCTAATAATGAAAAAATTTTGTGATCACACTAAGTGTATGAAGGGGAGTAAGAAAATAAAAGCTTTCCAGAAAGAAAAATACTAGCAAGAAAGTGAATATTCACCAAAAGTACAGTGGAAATTTAGAACAGTAAAAACATAGGTGGCCAGGAAAAGATAAAAGATGGTTGACGTTGAGCCTGTATTGGAAAACTGTCCAGTGCCCACCAGAGATGCTGTCCAGTTTCCCTTCTTTGTGTACTGGGGCCTTAGTTGGCCATTTACGCTTGTGATCTGTGGGGTGGGCAGTCTCCCATCCTGAGACTCCATGTTCTAGTTGGGGGGCAGTCTGTGTCCCCCACATGTGTTGGGAAGGGAGGAACCAGACCCTGCAAAGAGATGCGCAGGTCGACCTGTCTTCAGGCATTTGAAACCCAGCCAGCTTCAGTGACCCCTCAGGGATGTGGCTACAGTGTCAGTCACAGTGAGTCCCGCCTCAGTTAGGTAGCTGCACCAGCTGATCCACCTGCGGACCTCAGACCTAAGGTACCAAGTTCCAGAGTTCTTCTTCGACGACGAGACTCACCGTCAGGCATGGGGGCGGTGCTGTCTTTGCCTACACACTCCAGGGCCCCCCCGCCAGCTTCCTGCTGGCTGCACTTGGCCTTGACCGGTCAGGTCATCTAGTTCTCCTCAACTGTCTCCTACGACTGATTCTCACCTCGGGGCTGTGGCAGGTTAACTTCATGCCCTTGTCATTTTTCCCTGTTCTCAGGTGCCAAGGATAGCTCAAGTTTGAACAATAGATTCTCTCTTAAGATGGCTCAGGGTCGTAGTTATTTTCTCTGAGCTGAGGAACTCTCCACTGTTGACCTATCCCTCTGGAGAAATCCGTGTCTCAACAAGACCTGCAGCTGGAGTAGAGGCTTGTGTGGGCTGTGGGCTTGTCCCATGACAGGACCTCCTGGCTTGCCTGGAGGGTGAGGCGTCTGAACCCCCCCCGCCCCCCACCCCATTTCCGCCTACTCCCTAATTCTCTGCACTCTAGCTGTCCTAACACTCTTTGTGTGGATTTCCAAAGCTCTTCCTCCTCTTTTCTCTTCAGAATCTTATCTTCACCATGTCACACAAAGACAGCTTCTAGTATGTCTTGCTGGAAGTTCAAGATTTTTGTTTTTAAGTTTTATAAAAAGCACTAACATCATTTAAAAATGTTGAATCTCTCAGTATTCAAGGTCTTCCCACCACTAAGATAATAGAGCCTTCATCTGAAATTTTATCTGAGCTTTTATTACTTTATGTGAACACTTTTTTGTCTATTTGTTATCTATGCATGGAACTCTCATCTTTCAATCTTTAACTAAATTGTTACTTTACCATTTACATCTAAAACTCGCTCTGATACTTCCGCTGACATCATCCTGAAATCATCAGAGTTTCAATCTTTTGTTCTTTTGTTTTTTTTAAGTTTAGATATGGCAGAATGTCACACTTGGATTAAATTAGGCCCACTGGCACTTTTTCTTTCTCATAGTGTTTTGTAAAGGCTTGAATTAGTTGCTAACACAGAAATTCAGGATTTTACAAGTGAACACACATTCCCACTTTCTCTTGAAAAATCATGTCTGAAAATCCGGAGCCCACATTGCTTCAAGAGACACTGGTCACAGACGCCACTGTGGACAGGAAACTACTCGGTGTTCCTCCAAGGTCACCACAGTTCCAGACCCTCCAACCTGGCACCTCCCTTTAGCCAGGCTTCCTTTTCCATCTTTTCCATTCTGCCAGCCTAGACAGCATCTGCCTTGCTCTGTGTGCCATGGCCAGGCTGCCATGTGCAGAATACTTGATGCATAGTTATTGTAAGAAAATGGAAGGGGTGAAACATACCTTTAATTCATGAAGCTGAGGGTCAAATAGGCACCTTGTAGAGGTTTTTAATTGTGTGTGTGTGTGTGTGTGTGTGTGTGTGTGTGTGAAGCCACAAGTGCTGTGAAGCCCCTGTGGAGGTTAGAGGATAACTTGTGGGAGTCAGTTCACTCCTTCCATCTTGTGGGATCTGGGGACCAAACTGAGGTTGTTAGCCTTGGTGGCATGAACTTCACCTACTGACGATCTCAGTGGCACTTTTTCATTTTTAATTGACTTAATTAATTATATACAAGGGAAAAATGAATTCCAGGCTGCCTTCTACTTGTGGAGTAGCCAAAGATGACTTTGAATATCTGATTTTCCTGCCTCTACCTGCTGAATGCTGTGATCACAGACATGTGCCATCGCATTTGGAACACTCAGTCCTGGAGACTGAGTGCTAGGTGGAGTGTTAGGCAAGCACTCTCCCAACTTTGGTTCATCACAGCCCATGGAACATTTTCAACAAGACCACAAAGTATGTGACTCTTCTCCAAAGTAGAGGCGGGAAGCCATCTCCCGTCCCTTGAGCATGAGACAGTCTTCTTCAGTCACTGCTGCTGAGCAGAACATGGTGGCAGCAGCATCTACGATTCTTGAGACTACCATAGCCAACAGCCAGACTCGATATCGTGAGGATGCCGGAAGGCCCTACGGAGAGGCTCTAAGTTTCCTCTCACTGTGGCCCTGAGCAAACTTTTGCTTCAGCCTGCTGAGAGACTAGCCAACTGGCTGCCCTCAAATTCCTGATCATTGACATGGAGACAACCAGTGCTAGTTGAACAGTACTTCTGGGGTACTTTGTTACAATAAAATTACCAATAACTAATATATACCTCCAATAACCTAAGTAAATAAGCTTGTTCAGATTTAAGTTTTTTTATTTGTTTGTTTGTTTGGGTTTTTTTGGGGGGAGGGGGTGGACAGAACATCTTCCAGTAACACACACTCAGGAGGCAAGAGCAGGTGGATCTCTGTGAGTTCCAGGTCCACTTGGTCTATACATCAAGTCCCAAGCCATTTGTTGTTACATTGTGAGACTCCTATCTCAAAAACAAACAAACCAAACATTTGTAAAGGTGCTGGGGGAGAAGTTTCAATGGGTAAAATCCTTGGTGCACAAGTATGAGGCTCTGAGTTTGGATTCCCAATGTCCATACAAAAGTCAAGCATGCTGTAACTCAGCTAGAGAGTAGAGACAGGTCGGTGACCAGGGCTTGATGGCCAGCCAGTGTAGCTGGAACAGTCATCTCCAGGTTCAGTGAGTGGTGAAGCATCTGAGGAAGACACCAATGTCAGTACCATCAAGTGCACCTACGTTCACATACTCCGCACATGTACACACACGTTCATGTCTTCTGGTGCTGATTCAGGCAGGATTCAGATGGGGGGGTTTGAAGTCCTCGGGGAAGGAGTTCTCTGGTGTATTGATTACTAATTATAGGTATTCAGATGCTCACAGATCAGAACACTTTGAATATTAATGCTGTAGTGTTACCCAGCATATATGTCATCTTAACTGATGGACCTTAAAATAATCTTTAGGGCTAAGGATACAGCTCAGTTTTAGGGGGCCTACCTCATATATATAAGATCCCAGGTTGAATTCCCAGCACCACAAAACAAAACAAAACAAAAAACCAAATCAAAACAACAACAAAAACCTAAACCAACCAAACAAACAAAAACAAAGCCAAACAAAACAAGCTTTCTAAAGATTAAGAATAAGAGACGCTTGAGGAATTACCTTAGTTGTCCCGGTAGCTCCCAAAAGTGCTGCTAGGCAAGCTCACAGGTCACTTGCAGCCTGAGATGTTCACAACAGATGAAGATGCTCAGATCATATAGTTCACTGAAGCAATCACACATAGATTCTAATCAGGGAGGGAGAGCTGGAAGATGCTACATACTTCTTGGGTATGGATAGGGTGAAAAGCCTGTGCTCTCCAAATCCCTGGAACTTTTATAGCTCTTTCTCCTCTCTTTCAGCCACATTAGTATCCACAATGACAGTTTGTCTATCAGGACCAGAGGTATGGTTTGAGCAGGACACCTAACAGACAACACCTCTGGGATTAGGATTCCTTCTTGCTCTATCAAAGCCACACTTGACAGTACCCCAGGCCAACATCTAGAGCTGTCAAAATAAACAAAATAGGTAGGCACAGTTGTAGCTAGAGTTTTCCTGGCTGGCCCAGAGTCAGGACAAATCTCTCTCACCCACCAGTCCTACAGCCACTTAGACCCAACCGAGTAAACACACAGACTTATATTTCTTACAAACTGTATGACCGCAGCAGGCTTGTTATTATCTAGTTCTTATATCTTAAATTAACCCATATCTATTAGTCTATAAGTTGCCACATGGCTTGTGGCTTACCGGTACCTTACATCTTTTCATGGCAGCAGCTGGCAGCATCTCTCTGACTCAGCCTCCCATTTCCCAGAATTCTCCTCTTTCCTTGTCCCACCTATACTTCCTGCCTGGCTACTGGCCAATCAGTGTTTTATTTATTAACCAATCAGAGCAACATATTTAACATACAGAACATCCACAGCACACAGTCATTCTTGGGTAGAAAGGGATACCCTCACCAGAATGGATATCACCATAGGAGCCAATTAAGACTTCAAAGAATATTGATTGAAAGCCTCCTATCATTTTATACAACTGATGGATTCTGCATAACATCCCCTTTCCAGATCTTTTTAAAAGAAAAGATGTATTCACGTTCACTTTATGTGTATGGGTGTTTTGCCTGCATGTATGTCTGTGCACTATGTGCATGCCTAGTGCCTGTGGAGGCATCAGACTCCCTGAAATTGAAGTTATGGATGGATGTGAGCTGCTATGTGGATGCTGGAAATCAGCCCTGGATCTTCTAGAAGAGCAGTTAATGTTCTTAGCTGCTGAGCTATCTCTCCAGCACCCTCCACCCCTTTCCAAATCTTGTCTCTAAGACAGATGCATTGATGTAACATGCCTGGAATCCCAGTATTTGGGGAAAAAAGGCAGAGAGATCAAGGAGTTCAAGGTCAGCCTCAGGTACACAGTGAGTGGGAGGTCAGCTTAGGCTACATGAGACACTATATCAAAAAAACAAAAAGCCAGGTCATGGTGGTGGCGGTGGTGCACATCTTTAATTCCCAACACTCGGGAGGCAGAGCCAGGCAGATCTCTGTGAGTTTGAGGCCAACCTGGGCTACAGAGTGAGTTATAGGAAAGGCGTAAAGCTACACAGAGAAACCCTGTCTTGAAAAACTAAACTAAACTAAAACAAAAACAAAACAAACAAAAAAAAACAAAAGAAAGAAAGGAGGAAAGAAAGAAAGAAAGGAAGGAAGGAAGGAAGGAAGGAAGGAAGGAAGGAAGGAAGGAAGGAAGGAAGAAAGAAAGAAAGAAAGAAAGAAAGAAAGAAAGAAAGAAAGAAAGAAAGAAAGAAAGAAAGAAAGAAAGAAAGAAAAAAAGAAAGAAAATGTTGCCTGTGCCTTGGTAGCAGGGATACATGGTGTCTGTGGACTGTCATATCCCTTCCTTTTTGTGTTTGGCAGACACATAACTCTGCCTGGTCTATCCCTGCACCAATGCATCTCCTAAGCTGCTGGCTTCCTTGTTTAGTTTCGTCTCTTCCTATTTGCTTCTTTTACTCTACACTGCAGAACTGAGTAATCTTAAATAGTACAGCAAACATACATTACAAGAGATTATCACAGAATTAAGAGATTTTGAAAAAAATATTTGTTTTAGAAATGATGGAAGCTACTATACAAAAATTCATTTAGCTTATCTGTCTTTGGAAATAGCAAAGGGAAAAAAATTTTTGTGGGTGGTTTGTTTATCTAGGGATTTTCCCCTTTAAAATAGAGGGCTTTGAGAAAAGCAGACTTTGTGGAATTAAATGCCGAGTTGATTTGTGCAAATGAAAGTTGGAAACTGGCTAATTCAATTCTGTTCCTGCCATCAGGAGGATGGGAACTCCAAATACCATCCCAGATGTAAGAAATCAAGTGAAGGAGGACACAGGAAGTCAACTGGCTTTCCCAGAATTCCCGGTCCTAGAACATTCTTGCTTGAGTTCTGTTGTTCAGCTCTGTTCCTAGACTGGTGGTTAGGTTACAATGTTGGCACCTGCTACGGAAGGTGCTTTCCAAAGGGGAGCTGATCTACCCAGCAGGCACCTGCCATGGAAGGTGCTCCCCAAGGGGGAGCTGATCTACCCAGTCTAGCCAGCGATTTTGCTTCACAGATCATGGCTGGCAATCTACCTGATTTTCTCGAAAGTCTGAGCTCTTTGAGTTACCGCAGACAGTGCTGTCTTAAACATAAAAGCAGTTCCCCTTGGAGTGCAAGAGGATGGTAAGAGTGGGAAGAAGTACACACAGTGTATTGAAGAAGAATCTTAGAAATGGGTCCCCACTGTGAGACTCCCGTGGTCTCCCCCAGAACTAATGAAGGAATTAAATTTTCAGGCCTAGGAATCTGCACGTAACCAGCTGAAAAAGGGGCTCTTGTGCATACTGACATTTGATTAACTGAAGTCAGGAGTTATTTGGTAATGTTTACATGAGTAGAGTAGCTGGACTTAGGTTTCTTGGAAAGTTGACCCTTTGCAATCAGAACCACAAATGGAAAAAATAGAAGTTCAATCAATACTTTTTCCCTTGCATGTGTTGGGGACTGGGTGTGTCTGTGTCTATGTGTCATGTGCACATGGAGGCCAAAGGACAACTTCCAGTGTTCCAGTGTTGTTCTTTAGGCACAAGACACCTTCTGTCTTTTTTTTTTTTTTGACATTGTCTCTCACTGGTCTGGAGCAGCTGAGTAGGGTAAACTGTCTGGCCAATGAGCTCAAGTGTCTACTTGTATCTCTATTGCTGGGATCGAAAGCCTGTGCCCACCATGCCTGGCTTTTAAACATGAGCTCTGGGAGTCCAGCTCAGGTTCCCATGTCTGTAGACGAGCACTTTAAAGACGGAGCCATCTTCCTCTACCACCACCCCCATCACACTTTCAAGTTTTGTTTTGTTTTGAGACAGGGGTTCTCTGTATAGTTTTGGAGCCTGTCCTGGATCTCAATCTGTAGACCAGGCTGGCCTTGAACTCACAGAGATCCACCTGGCTTTGCCTTCCAAGTGCTGGGTTTAAAGGTGTGTGCCACCACCATCAGGCCACTTTTAAATATTTGAGGCAGGTTCTTGCTGTGTAGTCCAGGCTTACCTGAAACTCATGATCCTCCTGCCTCAGCCACTTGAGGGCTAGAATTACAAATCTGCACTAGGATGTTCGGCATCCCTTCTTAAGTGATTGTCACCTAGTGTCCTGCAGAATGTTGGAACTTCTTCCATCTTACTGTTGTTTGTACACATTAATTCTACCCCCTCCACTGTCCTTATTTATTGCTATTTCCACATGTATGAGATCAACTTTTTTCATTTTTGCTTGTGAGTGAAAAGGTAGGCATTTTTAGTTCTGTGCCTGGCTTATTTCATTTAACATCATTTTCTCCAGGCTCATGCATGTTGCACAAATGATGGGATTTCATTTTTAATATTTGAATAGCAGTTCATTGTCTCTACACACCACCAAATCTTCTTTGCTACTTCTCTGACTGTGGACACCTAGTTTAATTTCATAGCTTAGCATCTGATGATTTGTAAAAGGCCAAAGATAACATTTCCAAACTGAGATTAGATGAACTCAAACAACGGTTTCAATCAGACTCTTCCTTTCTCCTTAGCCTGAGTCCCATTCACATTTGATTCTTGAGTAAGTTGCTGTTCTTTGGCTTTTGGAATCAGTGTTTGGGAAACAGAACAATTATCCAGTGCACCCACCCTGGCTTTCAGGGATGGGTTGGCAGTTCTTAAGTTTCCTTTAAAAAAAAAGATTTATTTCTGTATGTATGGGTGTTTCACATGCATGTATCTGATGTACCACTTGCATGCTTGATGCCCACAGAGGACAAATTCCTTGGTTGCAAGCTGCCCTATGGGCTGGGAATTGAACCCAGGTCTTCTGGAAGAGCAACCAGTGGTCTTCACCATTGAACCATCTCTCCAGGCGCTTAGAATTCCTTTTTATGCTGCAGCCTTAAATGGCACAGCAACCCTGATCAACATCAGATCTCTGGAGAAAGCTTGGGTTTTTGTTTTGTTTTCCTTAGAGAGATTAATAAGAAGTGTTGTGCCTAGAACGTGACCCCCAGAGAGACCACCAAAGACGAGCATGCTGGAATACAAAAGCAAGGTTTAATTTGGGATATCCAAAAGCAATACAAGCCTAGGCAGGGACTTCGTCCAACAAATCCAACACAGTGGAGGCTGGAGGAAGTGCCTGCCTCTCTGCAAGCTCAGTTTTTAAAGGCAAAAACCACAAGGTTACATCATTTAGGGGTGCTAGTATGGGTACAATTCTGATTGGCTCACTTCTAGGGACTTTCTAGAAATCATGGCTTAATCTTATTTCTAAGGGGGTGGTTGCCCGCCACCATTTCTCATTGGCTGCCCTCAGGTGGGGACATTTCTGTGGTCAGTTACCCTGGAAACCAGGGAGAGGACATTCTATAGTCTGGCAGTCATTACCTCTTGACTACTTTGTGACTCTGTACTTTTTTTTTTTTTTTTTTGGTTTTTCGAGACAGGGTTTCTCTATGTAGCTTTGTGCCTCTCCTGGAACTCACTCGGTAGCCCAGGCTGGCCTCGAACTCATAGAGATCCGCCTGGCTCTGCCTCCCGAGTGCTGGGATTAAAGGCGTGCACCACCACCACCACCACCACCACCACCACCACCACCACCACCGCCCGGGCGTGACTCTGTACTTTTATATTTCCTGGTTTCTGGAATCTGGACTGACTGGTTTCAGTAACACTCATGTCCTGTACCTAAAAGGAGAAATCTTAGGCCTTAGTTTTAGGATGAAAGCATTTTGGTCTTATTTTGGTTCCACAGAAGGAAGAACCTTTGACTATGTTTCAAGACGCTAACTTGCAAGTCAGCTGCATTTGCTAGCCTAAGTGTGTCCTGTTTCTACAGTTTTGCAACCTTAGAAACAGGAAGTGTCTGCAGGCAGGGTTTCCCAAGCTTGACTCAGAAGAGTCACCGAGAACACTTTCCACAGAAATAGAAACCCTGGATTTAGAACACAAATACCCAGTGTTACGGGATTGAGCAGTCTGAGGAAGTGGGTGAAGGCACTGGCGGTCTAGGCACAGGCATCATTTAATGAGTTTCCCAGCAGAGTCCTAGGACCTCTCTTGGAGAGGGCTGCCTGAGGACATCACTGTCTTTTACTAGTCACGACACTGGTTTCCTAAGAAACATTGGCTGTTTTCCTTGCTGGGAACAAACTGGTTTGAATGGGACTGGGCTTGGGAGATGGGCTTTCTTTGAATATGGCCTTTACTTTTGTGACCTTGCACTTCATTCTTAAACGGATGAAGCGGGTAAGGAGTTGGAATAGGAGCAGTGTAGGTGGAGCGTTTGTCTGCTTTCTGGGAAGCTCTAGCTTAGATCCCTGGAATCCCACAAGCCAGCCGTGGTGGTGTGTGCCTTTCACCTCACTGCTCTGGAGGCAAAGGCAGGGGATCAGAAGTTTGGTCAGGGTGTGGTGGCTGTCCTCTTCATCCCAGCACTGGGAGGCAGAAGCAGCTGAATCTCCGAGTTGCAGGCCTGCCTGGTCTGAAGCTCAAGGTCATCCTTGGCTGTTTAAGGGATATGCAACAAGATGTAGCAAGGAGAGAGAGAGAGAGAGAGAGAGAGAGAGAGAGAGAGAGAGAGAGAGCACAGCGCAGGCGCGGGGCAAGGCAGGTGGGGTAACTACAGCTCACTATCCTGTAAGCGCTGAGCAGCCCCAGCTGCAGGTCGGCATTGATAATAGAAATATTTGGTTGTCACAATTGTCTTTGTGGGCTTCTTACAGAGTGTGACCAAAGGGGACTCTTCTGTTTCTGACTTGGCCAGCTAGCCTTGTCTGCACGTCCCCAGCATGCACGCCAGCACTGGGTGGGTAAAAGAGGAAAGGTCCCCGAGAGTCCCTGCCATCATCAGCTCTTCTTCACCCCAACGGTCAGCCCCGTGCAGATTCCTTCATCTCTGCTGGTTGGCAAACAGCCTTCCAGAGCTATGTGGAACTTTTCTTGTGCTCTTTGATGTTAGGTGACCTTGGTGAAAGCACCAGGGAGCCCAGTGTGTCTCCTGCAGCTCACTGTCCCAGCCGGGTGGCAGGTGGCAGCTCTGGGCATCATTCCCACAAACACTCATTCAATAACTTTGTCTCAGTGAGTCCGTGTCACCTTCTGGGCAAACAGAAGAGCACGCTGACCTCTTCCTAAGCGACGGAAGCAGTGACAGAAGGAGTGCTCGGGCATGCTCTGGACAGTTCATACTCCAGGAACGTTCTCTGGCTCCTTGTTTGGTTGTTTGTTTTCATTGAAAATGGGTTTTTCCCATATTCCCATATTCTGATCATGGTTTCCCATTCCTTATCTCCTCCCAGATCCTTCCCATATTCCCCCCCTCCCAGCCAACTCCACACTTCTTTCTCTCTTTAGAAAACAACGAGGCAAATAAAAGACAAACAAACCAGAACAGAACAAAACAAACAAAAAACAGAGGGGAAATCAGAACAAAATGAAGTATGAGAAGCACATACACACTCACACAAGGAAAGCCCATGAGAACACAAACTCAGAAACCATAATACATAAAAGCAAAAGATCAGGAGGTAAGAAACAAATGCCCAGACAGAGCTTTATGAGACAACAGTAACAACAACAACACCACAGAAACTAAACAAACATCAAAAACTTCCCCCAAAACCACGAGTTCATTTCGAGTTGGCTGTCTACTGCTGGGCATGGGGCCTGCCCTTGAGAGTGGTCTGTATCCTCGATGAGACTCCATTGGTGAAGACGCATTTTGCTTTTCTGAGGGTTGTCAATTGGAGCAGCTTCTTGGTTAGGGCTGGGAGATCATGTCCACATCCCCTCTCAGTGCCGGCACTCTATCTGCTTGGACCTATGCAGACTTCATGCATGATGTCACCATTTTCATGAGTTTGTAAATGGTCAGTCCTTTTGTTTCTGGAAGGCGTTTCCTTTGTGTCTTCTGTCTCCTCTGGCTCTTACACTCTTTCTGCCTGCTCTTCCTGAAGGGTTCCCTGAGCTCTGAGAGGAAGGACTTGATGGAGACATTCCATGTCGTACTGTGTGTTCCAAGGTCTCTCACTCTTTGCACATTGTCCAGTTGTGAGCATTTGTTCCCATCTCCTGCAGGAGGAAGTTTCTTTGATGATTGCTGAGCAAGATACTGATCGGTGGGCACAACAGCATGTTATTAGGAGCCATTTTATTGCCATGTTCCTTTAGCAGGACGATAGTATTTGGTTCTCCCCTAGGTCCGTGGTCTATCTGGTCCCAGATTCTTGGCTATCTGAGCAGTGTCAGGCGTGGGCTCCATCTCATGGAGCAAGCCTTAAGTCCAATCAGATAGTGGTTGGTTTCTCCTATGACGTCTGTGCGGCCGTTGCACCAGTGTGCCATGTAGACAAGTCACCGTTGTAGACTGAAGGGTTTAGAGCTGGACTGGTGTTCACCTTTCTTCTCAGGTATCGTGCAGAATACCTTTCAGTGCCGTGGGGGTGGGGCAAAGGACCTAGTCAGGCACCAGATTGACTTCTCTGTGTTCAGTAAGATACGTGGTGCTGTTTTCAGCAGCAGGGACTTACCCTCAGTTTGTTGAGAGCACCAGATAGACTTGGAAATAGCTTGAGTTGTTTGGGGGTTTCCATGAGCCCCTTTGGCCAACAACTCAATTGGATGTAACCATTGTTGGTATTGGAGGTTTCATTTGGTGGCAAGAGATGTCTGGCTGGGGCTTTGTCTCCTTGTTATTTGGTGATTCCATTTAGATGTCTTCCATTTGTGTGCTTTTTTAATATATTCATATGAGAAGCTTGTACTGTGGTAGGTTTCTCTACTGACCCCACAGATGGCCCTTAGTTTTGGCCTCCTATATTCCCTCCCTTACCCCTTCTTCCCGTTCCTTCTCCATTTAATCCTCCAATTCCAGTCTTACCTCCTCCCCATCTCTCCATGACTATATATTCTATTCCCGTTCCTCAGGAAATCCTCCCCTCCCCTCAAGTCTCTTACTCTATATCTAATATCTGTGGTTATATGGATTGTGGCATGCCCATCAAAGGCTTAACAGCTAACATCCTCTTATAAGAGAATACATACTATATTCGCCTTTTAGGGTTTGGGGTACTTTACTCAGGATGATTTTTTTCTAACTCCATTTACCTGTGAATTTCATGATTTTATTTTTTTAAACAGCTGAGTAATATTCCATTGTGTAAATGTACCACATTTTAATTAAGCATTCATCTGTTAATGGATATCTAGGATATAGGGTCTCACTATGGATCCCTGATGGGTTTGTAACTTGTTAGGCAGACTACCATGCTGGCTTTGAACTTGCATTAATCTGTTGTATACTGTTATTTGAAGTAGGCAAAGATTACATTTGTTTATGCTGCATTTGTTTAATGATGTAAGGATGTGTGTTTAATTATGTAAAGATGTGTAGCATCTGTTTCATATTGCCTGTCTAAGACACTTGATTGGTCTAATAAAAAGCTGAATGGCCAGTAATTGGGCAGGAGAAAGGATAGGTGGGGCTGCCAGGCAAAGAAGATCAATAAGAGGAGAAATCTAAGAGAAGAAGAATGGGAGGAATGAGAGAAGAAGGAGGAGAGGAGAACAAGGGAGACACTTGGGGCAAGAAGCCAGGAAGACACCAGACAGACAGACATGTGAAAGTAAGATATACAGAAGAAAGAAAGGTAACAATCCCAGAAGCAAAAGGTAGATAAAGGGAAACAGGTTAATTTAAGTTAAAAGAGCTAGCCAGAAATGTGTGTAAGCTAGGCTGAGCATTCAAAACTAATAATAAGTCTCTGTGTCATGATCTGGGAGCTGGTTTTTGGCACAAAAGAAAAAGCCTGCTACATGCCTCTATCTTTCAAGTGCCAGAATTACTAGTATTCCCAGGCATACCTGGTTTTCCAGTCTCTTCTGAAGTGAGAGTATATCTTACATCTAGTGACATGCTTCAGTAGCAATGATTCTGCTAGGCAGTATGATATCAGGCAAGATCTGGCCAGGTTGGGATGGCCGTAGACAGCCTGTAGAATATCAGAGATGGCACCATCTCTAGTTGGTATTGTCTTCGGTTGGATGAGAAATGTCTACAGTTAGAGTTTTTAAATCAGTACCTAGATTTGGGTACTATGGGGCTATATGCATTCTGTGGCTGGACTATTTAGATCTGTGAGGGTCATTTTTCATATTTGATATGCTGCTTTACAGGTGAATGTCTTTCTTTGACTTGTCTGACAAATGTACAGTACAACCTCTAGAGATTGCTAATGTATGGTGCCTTCCCCATACAATTCTGTCCTTGAACTTTAGTGCTTGAGTGCCTCCCCACTGGGAGCAGGATTCTCTTTCTGCCTACAGGGACCCCAATAGAAAGCTTACTCCAGGCTCAAGACTGCTTTGTGACACCAGGCTCTTGTTCCCTTCAGCAAGTAGCCATCAAATGAGTGAAAACAGGAGTGTTTAGGGACCCCCGTGGCAGAAGGAGGCAACAGGTAATTGATTGTGGCACAAATCCCTCTCCATGCAGGCATGCTGTTATGCTTACCTGGAAAATTAAAGTGCCCCTGAGGCCTGTGTGCTGGCTCATGGCAATTTTGTCTAGAACATGCATGCCTGAGTTATCCATATGACATTCTTGGTCCCAGAGTTAGCAAGTCTGCCTTTATTAAGCACCACATTATCTCACCAATATTTGCACCATCCCATTAACTATCCCATCTCACTTAACCCTCACTGGGCTGTGTAAGACTGGGCTGTGTGAGAGACATTCTCTGGAACAGATGGAAAGACCTGCATGCAGTGGATGCTGGTGGCTGGTATTTGCCCAGCATACATAAGGGCCTTACCGTCAATCCCCAGCACACACCCACACACCCACACACACACACACACATGCATACGCACATGTAGGACCACCATACATACCATTAGGAGTGGAAGTTGGTGTATTAGGAGTGGTATATGCATATTTTGGGAATGTCTACTGAATTTGGTGAGCAAACAACAATTTTACTTCTGGGAAAGGATCATACTGCTATATTACATAGTACCCTGTAGATGTCCAATTGTTTGCTGGTGTGGTTTGAATATGGTTTGTCCTTTCCAAAAGTCATATTGAGCTGTAGTTCCCATTGGAGGGCATTGAAGGAGTAGAAACTTAGCGTGCAGGGTTTGGAAGAAGAGCCTTTGGAGGGTCAGACCAGGGCTGGATAAGGTCATCAGGATTAAGTCTCCATGATTGAAAAATGACTTTTTTAATCGTAAGAGAGAGAAAGGACATGTACACACATGTGCCCCCTGTCCCTTACCATGTGATGCCCTGGGTCACATTGGAGCTCTGCCAAGCAAAAAGGCCATCACTAGATATGGCCTCTCAACCTTGCACCAAAACCATGAGCCAAAAATAACTTTTTATTTTTATTTTTTTGTTTGTTTGACTTTTTTCCCATTTTATTTATTTATTTACTTATTTATTTTTCTAGTATCAGCTTGATACAGTATAAATTCTTATTTATAATAATAGTGAAATGTTTCATTGAGGATTGACCAGTAATTGCATAAAACCAACACTTATTATAAGCCACAATCATTCTAGGGTCCCCTTTGCTATATATCCTCTCTGGTTCTGTGGGGTTTTGTCAGGGACCAAACATGAACCAGGGAAAAGTACTAGCTAGGTCAGAGAACGAGCCACAGGTCCTAAACCAGATGCCCCCAAAGATAAAAAACATCCCGTGGTCAGGTAGCATAGCAACAGAACAATGGGCCCTGACCAGTGACCTCATCACCTAGCACAACACACTGCAGCCTCACGACCTGCACGCCCCCCTCAGCTGCACGGCCCCCTCAGCTGCATGCCCCCTCAGCTGCACAGCCCCTCAGGTGCACGTCCCCCCCTCAGCTGCACGTCCCCCCCTCAGCTGCACGTCCCCTCAGCTGCACGCCCCCCTCAGCTGCACGCCCCCCTCAGCTGCACGCCCCCTCAGCTGCACGTCCCCTCAGCTGCACGGCCCCCTCAGCTGCACGCCCCCCTCAGCTGCACGCCCCCCTCAGCTGCACGCCCCCCCTCAGCTGCACGTCCCCCCTCAGCTGCACGCCCCCCCTCAGCTGCACGCCCCCCTTCACCTGCACGCCCCCCTCAGCTGCACGCCCCCCTTCACCTGCACGCCCCCCTCAGCTGCACGCCCCCCTTCACCTGCACGCCCCCCTCGGCTGCACGCCCCCCTTCACCTGCACGCCCCCTCGGCTGCACGCCCCCCTCGGCTGCACGCCCCCCCCCTCGGCTGCACGTCCCCCCCTCGGCTGCACGTCCCCCCTCGGCTGCACGGCCCCCCTCGGCTGCAGTCCCCCCTCGGCTGCACGTCCCCCCTCGGCTGCACGTCCCCTCCTCGGCTGCACGTCCCCCCTCAGCTGCACGTCCCCCTCAGCTGCACGCCCCCCTCAGCTGCACGCCCCCCCTCAGCTGCACACCCCCCCTCAGCTGCACGCCCCCCCTCAGCTGCACGTCCCCCCCTCAGCTGCACGCCCCCCTCAGCTGCACGTCCCCCCCTCAGCTGCACGCCCCCCTCAGCTGCACGCCCCCCTCAGCTGCATGCCCCCCCCCAGCTGCATGTCCCCCTCAGCTGCACAACCTGCACATCGTGCACCCCTTCCCTCCTTCCTGCCCCCTTCTCCTCCCATGCTATATAAGCCTTGCTGAGGAGAATAAAATTTGCAGCTTGATCAGAACCCTGTCTTGCTGTCTTCCTTCATGTCCCCGTCCCTTTCATTCTCTCCCGCAGGTGGGTTGCCCCCATTGAGACCCAGCTGGCTGGGGCAGGTTGCAGTCTGATTGTTCTTTGATTTATATCTAGTATCCACTTATGAGTGAGTACATACCATGTTCGTCCTTCTGAGTCTGGGTTACCTCACTCAGGATGATATTTTTTAGTTCCATTCATTTGCCTGCAAATTTCATGCTGTCATTGTTTTTCTCTGCTATGTAGTACTCCATTGTGTATATGTACCACATTTTCTTAATCCATTCTTCAGTTGACGGGCATCTAGGTTGTTTCCAGGTTCTGGCTATTACAAATAATGCTGCTATGAAGATAGCTGAACATGTATCTTTGTGGTATGACTGAGCATTCCTTGGGTATATGCCCAAGAGTGGGAAGGCTGGGTCTTGAGGTAGATCGATTCCCAATTTTCTGAGAAACTGCCATACTGATTTCCCCAGTGGTTGTACAAGCTTGCATTCCCACCTACAGTGGAGGAGTGTTCCCTTTGCTCCACATCCTAAACTTACCAAATTTTATTAATGATTACTCTCTGCGTGTGCATGTCTGCATGAATAGCAGTGCACATGAGACCAGAGAAAAACGCGTGAAGTCAGTGTTCTCCCACTGTGTCTGGGTCCCAAGGACGGAACTGAGCTCGGCAGGTGCTCCTCCGGGCTGAGTCATCTCGCCCACTTTTCCTTTATAACTTACCCCTCTGTCAGAATGTGTCTACAGGAACAAAACCCAGAATATTTTCATATGTGACTAGACATATATTAACAAGGATATAGAGTTCACTTAAATGAAGGCAAAACAAAGAAAGATTAAAATAGACTATTTGGGAGAAATTAGAGGAGACAGAGGTGACTTTAACATCTCTTATGGTTTTTTTCTTTTGTTATTTGTAGAAATTTTGCATGGACAGGAGAAGGCCTCTAAAGTCGCTGTAAGATTGCAGTCTCCTTATCCACTTAAATACTCTAAAATTGTGATTTGTTCACTCCTTTTGTGGAGCACATTTATCGTAATCAGTGTCACCAACGGGTCCCCACGTGGGCTTGCTTTCTCATTGCTGTGGAGACTAGCAAGTTGTGGGGAGTTCACACTGTCACCAGAGACCTTCCAACCGTCTCAAAGCAAATTGTCCGAAGACTGTCACAGTGTCCTCTGCAGACGGAATTTCCGTGTGGTCCATCCCTATGACCCCAGGGATGTGAAAAGCAAAACTTGACCACTTTCTGATCTAGGCTTTTTTTTTTTTAAAAACGTTTAAAGCCCCATTGATACTCTGATACAGAGCCACGTTAGAGGACTCCTGCCTGGCACCGACTTGGCGATTTTCCTTCTTTCTTTCTTTTTCTTGCAGTCCGCTATGCAGTGGGACAAGTCATTCCCTTTAGAGCAGGAGTGCCCACTCTCTGCCGAGCAAAGCGAATCTACTCACAGTTGTCAGCAGCCTCCTGGCTCGCAGTGCCAAGGGCAAGAAAGTTCTGGTAGGCTTTCCCAGGAGTTTGGTGAGTGAGAAATCATGCCTTCTAAAACTGCTCAGCCAATCATAGTGCTGAACCCTGATCGGAGGCTTGGAAGCGGCCCTTCCCGGCCATTTAGAAACCTTCGGGGTGCATCTGGAAGTTTAGTGGGGGTGAGGGTAAGGTGGGGTGGAGGTGGGGTGGGGAGTGGCCACCCTTGCTGAAACAGTTCCCCCTAATACTTAACTTTTTCAAATCTTGCTGTGGTTCCCTGGTGGAGATGGACATCAGCCTAGTCAGAACCTCGGTTTGGTCTTGAACGGAGAAACCTTTTATGCTGCCCACTGGTCCCTCCATCCGGGGCCTGGCAGCAACCGAACTGCCTCTCAGGACTTTCACTGTCTGCCTCCTGGGATGAGCTGAGGCCACTTCTCTTTGCCAACACTTGTTTGCATTAGTTTTGTCTTTCGAGACAAGGTTTCTTTGGGTAGCCCTGGCTGTCCTGGAACACACTCCATAGACCAGGCTGGCCTTGAAATCAGAGATCCACCTGCCTCTGCCTCTGGAGTGCTGGGATTAAAGGCGTGTGCCACGACCGCCACCCGGCTTGGTCCACACTCTTAATACAAAAACTATGCTTTTCTGAAGATGGCAGGCTTATTTGCTGGCTCCACCTATGTCTCCCTGCGCTTTCTCTAGGGGCTCACAGGAGCCTCTGAGCTGCTAGGTGAGAGATCGGTACAGGTCCAGGACACCCCAAGACCAAGTTCTCTGCACAAAGGAGACTTATTTGTAGGGAAGAGACAAACACAGGAGAGAAAGGGGGCAGGGGATTTGTTCCAGCAGGGAAGGACAAAAGACTGCCTCTGGGCAGACTGCCCCATAGGCAGATGGCAGTTTTTAAAGGTAAAGGGGGAAACCTTTGTTAGGATGGGGTTTAAATTTTATTTGGGCATGTTAATTAGGTGAGCCAGAGGGGATTTTTGATAGCTGGACCTTGGTAGTCAGCCTCAGGGGGAGGAAGTGGCCAAATAAGGGAATAGACCCTGGTGACTAGCTTTAGGAATGTAACTGAATGGTTTTCAGCAAGGCAGAGGGCACCGGGAGAAGGGTAAGGCTGCCAGAGCTGTGTTTGCCCGGCCGGCCGGGGCTGGCTACTGTCCCTTCAGCTTCCCACCGTGTCTCTAAGCTTCCTCGTCCTGCCAACTGGGCTGTCTCGTGCCCTTCGACCCCAGAGTCAGCAGTGGAGCAGCCTCTCCAACCTTTGCCCCAGGTTAGGGCCTCCCAGCCGGCCAGCTTTCCTTCCTAATGACTATCTTACACAGTAAAACTTTACATAGTTGTCTGTATTCGCGTAAACTATCAACAATAGCCTAGAAATTAAATGAACTGTTCGGACAGTTGAAAGGTTGGGGACAGAGAGGGAAGGATGCTTCACTGTGCGTAAAGGTTGCCTTCCTTTTGAATTTTATATACATTTATTATCTAGTCCAAAGAATATAATTAAAATGTAGAAACAATAACAAACCCGAGCTGCAGAAAAATTCTATTCTTTACTATTCTCAGATTAACATTTGATAGGCAGATTTCCAAATCTGCCTCTTTTAAAAACTCTTTAATTTCACAAGGAATATGTAAATTTTTCTCCATTGTAAATGCCAATGCAAATAAGGCTTTCTGCCATGAGGCTTTTCTGACATAATATTCACACAATTTCCATTCTGATCTTCAATGTGTTTTAAGTTGAGCATATTAAAACAATTTTTCTGGAGTGTATTACAAACACCATGGGGGGCAGTTGTTTACAAAATGTGGACTTGGGGTGCTTTTACATGAATAATGCTGAGTTTTTCTGGGAAGGGTAATTAGGGTGGCCAAGTGTCATGATTTTCTGAGTCCTGGGAGGAGATGCTAGACTTTCTGTGCTGAAATTGGAGAAATCCTAGGAGAAAAGGGATAATTTGTTCACCTTGAGCCTTCACCAGTCAGAATAAGAGGCCAAATGAACAGAAGGGTCCCTGGCTCGAAGATGACTCTAACAGCCCACACTGGCACTGGTCAGCGCTCGGCAGTGAGTTACCAAGCCTGGGTTTGTAGCTCTTTCCTCAGGTTTGCAGAAGCATTGTTCACCCAATCTGCGACATTTCAAAGAACAACAGCCTTAAGTTCTACTTTAGACATCATAATGATACAAGTGGTGTCCAGAAGGAATTTCCATGGCATTTGATGCTATTAGGTTCCTAACTGAAGCCGAGACTTACACCTTCCATGGTACGTGCAAAGTCAATCTTATTTTTAACTTCAGACTCTCCTCAAAAAATACCATTCTGACATCTTTCATTTCCTGTGAAATAGCCCAAGGTTTACTGGAATCACTGGGTGCTGTTGTGCAAGTGTGGCTGAATAAGTAATTAAAAAAGTAAATTAGCAGATGAAAATAATGAGTTTTTGAACGGGAGGGGTAGAAGGGCTATAAAAAGTAGTCAAGCTGAGAAAAAACTGAATACGATTAATTTCAGTTAGAAGTTGGTAGGGCACATTGCCTTTTCAGTCTAGATCTGCAGAGCATGCTGGGTAAGCCGTTCTAGACTTCATTACCCAGTAATCTATGCACATAAGAGTGGCACTGAGCAAATCAATGTGGCAGAGCAAAATAAATAAGGTTTTCAAAACGAATGTCTTTTAGCAGTAGTTGGCTAATTAGTTAGAATAACACAAGTGAGAAGAGGGAATCCGCGAAGAAGCGGGATGTTTCCTGCCTGTTCACAATTGCATCCCTCATCTCAGAACTTACAGAAAAAGGGAGCACTTTCACATTTTCTGTGGATCTTTTTAAAAAGATGAAAGCTACAGACTGGAGGTTTTGTTTACAGCTGGGTCAGTCACATCACACTGAACACTGGAGCCGAGGGTGACCTTGAACTTCCTGAGTGCTGGATGACAGGCTCACACCAGGCCTGTTTAGACAGGTCTGGGACTCCATGCCAGGACTCTGCTCATGCTAGGTAGGCACACTACCCACCGAACCACATTCCCAGCTTCCCGGTGCACTTTCTAAAGGGTTTTACCCTGGCAGTTTTGCTGGCTTTGGGAGGGACCCAGAGTAGGACTTCTTACCAAAAAATCTTTCTAAAGTCCAAAAGCATCTGAAATATCTGTGAAGTTTTGTGTTTATGTATCCATGTGTGTTTTCCTGTAGAAATAGTTCTTAGTGTATTTTAAATTCTCAAAGGGTACTGTCATGCTCAAATGTTCAGTATAATGGAAATTTTAGGAAAGAACATCTCAATGTGTCTATTGTCATCTTTTCTGACATCTTTTCTTCATCTCCAGCCTCCCTCTCTCTCCAGGGCTCCTCCCCTGCATGACCTGTCTTCCCTTGTGAGGAACGGGCTTGGTGGACCTGTTTGCTTTGCTTTCAAAGGGCTGAGAACCCAGCGCTGCAGTCGGACTGAAAGCCTTCCCCAGTGTGAACTGAGATAAACACAGACTCCAGATGACTGGGCAGCTGGATAAAGGTGCACACAGAGGGTCTGCGGATTATTGGGAAGGACAGAGTAAATTTGTATAAAGGCTAAAAACAATTTTCAGAGACTAGAGAAATGTCGATCCCAGCTCTTCTCTTTTCCACTCTCAGTACATTTCTGATGATGAAAGTATCCCTGAGTATTAGAAAGATTGAGCAGGGGCTGAAGTCAGAAAAAAACAGGAAGGGTGATCTTCCCTCCCTCCCTCCCTCCCTCCCTCCCTCCCTCCCTCCCTCCCTCCCTTCCTCCCTCCTTCCCTTCTCTCTCTCTCTCTCTCTCTCTCTCTCTCTCTCTCTCTCTTCACTCTTTCATTGTCCAGTTTAGGGTAGAGTTAACTTTCTGTAGTCAGGATCATCACAACCCATGGGGATTAAGGTGTCTTTTTCGGACAGAATTTAACCAGGTGAAATTACTTTCTGTTAGGAAGAATGGGTCACCCTTCAGATTATAATTTGTGGTCCTGTCATTGGAGTCAAATTCATATAGCATAGTTAACCACTTATTCATTCACATAATATTTGAAGTGTGGAGAGCTTTGAATTTGATCTGTAGTGGAGACTGGCCTGGTCCTCTTGTCTCCACATCCTGAGTGTTGAGATTACAGGCACACACCACTATGTCCAGTTTAGAAAATCATTCCTTAAAAAAGATTCTATTTATTTATTATTGGTGAAATTATTTATTTATTTGTGTGTGTGTGTGTGTGCGCGTGCGCACGCGCCCGCGTGCGCACGTGCGTGTGCACATATACACACACATACACCATGGAGACCAGAAAAGAATGTGGGTCCCCTGGAGTTGTAGTTATGGCAGTTTTTTTTTTAAAGATTTATTTATTTATTTATTTATTATGAACACAAAAGAGGGTGCCAGATCTCATTTCAGATGGTTGTGAGCCACCATGTGGGTGTTGGGAATTGAACTCAGGACCTCTGGAAGAGCAGTCAGTGCTCTTAACCTCTGAGCCATCTCTCTAGCCCAGTTATGGCAGTTTTGAACTGCCTGATGTAGGTCCTAGGAAGTAAACCCCGGTCCTCTGGAAGAACAGAAAGTGCTCTTCCTCCCCCCAGCCATTTCTCTAGTCCCAATAACTACACTGAAGTGTAAACTTCAGTGATGTGGCAGACATCTGGATTATTACACACCCACCATCTCCATTTTAGCTGCGAACGTTTCCAACACCACCCTAAAGTGACCCTGCACCCTATTCTATCATACCCCTTCCCTGCAACCACTAATCTATTTCTGTCCCCAAGAATTTGCTTACCCTGAACATTTCAGTAAATGACACCCACCCTTTTGTGTCTGGCTCCTTTCACTTAGGACAATGTTTTCAAGACTTATCTGTGTTAGTTGTAGGTCTGTAGGCTCTCCTATTAGTGACTGGATGCTATTCCACAGTTTATCAGTCATCCATCTGCTGATGGACATTTGGATTGCTTTCATCTTTGGCTATTATGAATAATGGTGCTCAGGTATTTTTCTGAATATCCGTTTTCAGCTCTTTTGAGCAAATACCTGGAATACATCTGGGTATTGTAGTAGTTCTGTGTTTATTTTATTTATTTTTTGAGACAGGGTTTCTTTATGTAGCCATGGCTGTCCTGGAACTGGCCATGTAGACCAGGCTAGCCTCAGACTCACAGAGATCCGCCTCTTCTGTCTCCGGAGTGATGTGATTAAAGGTGTGGGCCGCCACGTCCAGCCTCGCGGTTAACCTTGTGAAGGAACACCACATTTTTTCATGGCAGCTGTACCATTTAACATGTCCAGCAGGAAATGAATGGAGATTCTGATTTCCCTGAGTCTTTCTGAACACTTACTTTCCTTTGGGAGGTTTTATGGCCAACCTCGTGTGTGCCCCTGAGCTGGACTTACTGGCAGTGGTCAGCTCCTCAGTGTGGAAACTGGAAACTGAACTCAGGCCTTAGCTGGGAAGCCATCTCCGCAGCCCGCGGCTTCAGTCTTTGAGATAGGGTTTCATAATCCCAGCTGACTTCCACTAGGTGTGTAGCTGAAAATGATTTTGATCATCTGATACCCCTGCCTCCACCTCTCCAATGCTGGGATTACTGGTGTGCGGGCTTAGGACTGAACCCAGAGCTTGCTGTAAGCCAGGCAGGCGCTTTGCCAACCGAGCATCACTCCAGGTCCCACCTTGGCCTCCTTGCTTGTTTGTTTGCGTGTGGAGTTGTCTTGGTGCCAGTGGTTGGAAAGACTGTTATTTCCACATTCAAATGTCTATAGAGAAATAGGTTTCTGTCTGGACCTTTAATTCAGTTTCATTGAAATGTCTGTCTCTCTTTACAGCAGTTCCACATCGCTTTTTGATTTGTATAGTTTTATAATAAGAGTTTATAATTATAGTCTATAATAATATCAGCAAATGTGAGCCTTGCAACTTCTGCTTTTTCAAGATTGTTTGGGTGACTTGGGGTCCTTCATAAAATTCCAGAATAATTTTAAGATCCCCCTCCCCATTTTTTCAAAACAAACAAACAAACAAACAAGCCAACCAACCAACCAACCAACCAACCAAGCTTTAGAATGTTGATAGAGTTTGCACTGAATCTATAAATTGCTTCAGGAAATGACATTAATTAATTTTGATTCTAACACAACAACCTTATACTAACATTGCCTATAAATATTTAGTTCCTCACATGCTCTTTGAACTGGTTTTGACATATTACTGGCTTTCTCATTGATGAGTTGAAATAGCTTGACACATGCACTTTACATTTGCATAAGAATCCACATTTTATCTTTTTGAAAGTAGGATATTTTAACAAGGTCACACGTTATTTTAGGGAAGTGATTTTCCACTTCATGAAGATTTCTGGGGGAGCTTTAAGTAATGTTGTTGCTTGGATGGTACCTCCAGAGATTCTGATGTAATTGGTTTGGGGCACAGTCCTGATTTTTTTTTTCTCTCCTGGTGATTGTATCCAGGGTTGAGAATTGTTGTCTCCTCAGGGAAGTTGTAGTGAAACTGTTGATTCTTGGACCCTCACGGCAAAAAGTTGCTGCAAGGAAATATCAGTAAAGAGACAGAAGCATGGGAACCTGGTCTCTTGTTAGTTGTCAGGTTGTCCTTGGATGAAAGAAATAATTGGAAAGTGGAATTTTCATCTTATTATCATCCTATCCCTCAGTGGCTTCTGTGTGTGTGTGTGTCTATGTGAGCGTGCATGTATGTATATGGTTTATGTATGTAGACATGCTCATGTATATGCACATGTGTGTGGTGTATAGAGGCCAAAGATCAATGTTGGATGTCTTTCTCTTTACCTTATTCATTAAATTAAAAAGTATGCTATTTGTCTATTTATTTAATTTGCGAGTGTACACGTGCCATGGTAGAGGTGTGGAAGTCACGGGACAATTTGTGAGAGGCAGCTCTCTTTTTCTACCCTGTGGGTTCCAGCGGTGGGACTCAGGTTAGCAGACTTGGTGCCAAACACCTTTATAACCTAATCCATCTCACTGGTCCCCCTACCTACCTACCTACCTACCTACCTATCTATCTATCTATCTATCTATCTATCTATCTATCTATCTAGGCGAAGTTTCTCACTGAATCTTGAACTTGTCAAGTGGGTTAGACTGACTGGCAGTGAGCCCCAGGAACTTGCCTGTTCCCATCTCCTCAGCACTGGGATTTCAGGCATATGTCATTGTACTTGGTTTTTACATGGGAGTTTGGCATCCAAATCCAGCTCTTTGTGCTTCTGTGGAAAGTACCTTAATGACCAAGCCATTGTCCTGATGACTTCTTGCGGTCGTTTGAATATGAATGGTCCCCATGGACTGATATTTGAATGCTTACTCACCAGGGAGCAGCACTATTTGAAAGGATTAGAAGGACTAGGAGGTGTGGCCTTGTTGGAGGAAGTGTGTCATTGGAGCTGGGCTTTGAGGTTTCAAGAGCTCATGCCATGTCCATAGTATCTCTTGGCCTATCGATCAGAATGAAGTTCTTAGCTACTTTCCAGCACCATGCTTACCTGCTACCATGCTCTCTCCATGATAATAATGGACTAAACCTCTGAAACTGCAAGCCAGCACCTAATTACTTTCCTTTATAAGAGTTTCCTAGGCCATGGTGTCTCTTCACAGCAATAGAACAGTGACTAAGGCACTTCTTTTTAATAAAAGACAACTAAACTTCCATCCTTGTCCTATGCCACCGAAAGGATAATAGTCCACCGTCTCTGAACAGTGACAAGAAAGATGGCTTCCTAAAGCGCCAATCTCTCTGGTAGGAAATACATCACTAAGCAAACAGCCAACGTGATAACGGGGTGGGTCCAGGGAGGCAGCCGTTTGGGAAAAGAGGTCGGTGACCCTAGCAAGTGGGGGATGCATGTTGATTGCATTGGTGCTGTGTTTTTGCAAAAAAGAAGACAGAAATGTACTGAGATTGAACTTGAAATGATTTGGTGACTGTGGGAAACTTCAGAATAATGTGCTGTTACTTTAAATATATTTTTATTTTATGTGTATGGGTATTGAGCTTATATGCATGCTTGTTGCCCACAGAACTCAGAGGATGTCAGACACCCTGGGACTAGAGTTACACATAGTTGTGAGCTGCCATGTGGGTGCTGGGAATTGAACCCAGGTCCTCTGGAGAAGCATCCAGTGACTTTAACCACTGACCCATGTCTCCCCGGCTTCAGAAAACTTTATTTAAAAAAGTTGTTAATCAGCTACTTGGTAGAAACTCAAATTCCTCCAGGATCAGCACTTCTGAAACCAAAACATGAGCTCAAGGTTGCCCTCAGCACCGAGAACTGCATTCTGCTTATCAACTGTGCAGCTTTAAATCAGATAATCATGTAAGAATGTGAGGTCAAGCTCTGACCACTCACAGTAAGGCAGAGGACCCCTTTGCATTAGTAATACAAACCCGTGTGCCCCTCCCTCCAACTGGGTGTGTTTGCTTGATATGGTGTGGCTACACAATATTCTTTTGAAGTAAAGCTTTTTGTCTTGCTTGCATGCTTTGGGTTGTATGGTCACTGTCTTGACACCCCCCCCCCCCATTTCTTACAGTGTGGGACCCTCTCTCAATGACCAAGTCTTGGGAACTGATGTCCTTCCTGGGAGGTGCACCCCACTGCCTTGGTGTGGTGATCCTGGACATGGAGACACTTTCTGGCTTTTGAACTAACAGAAACACCAAATCAAAAACAAACCAGCCATTTGGAGATGAGAGCCTGAAGCAGGCAGGACGCACAGGTAAAGCTGACAAGCGAAGCCATTACTCATCCTGTAGTACCAGGGACACATTCACTCTTCAGGACACTCTTCTCTTCTGCCTTCTGAGACTCTGCTTCTTTATTATTATTGTTATTATCATCATTATTATTAATTATTATTATCATTGTTATTGTTATTACTATTTGTTTTTTGAGACAGGATCCGTGTAACTGTCCTGTCACCTGGCTGTCCTGGAACTCACTTTGTAGACCAGGCTGGCCTCAAACTCATGGAGATTACCTGCCTCTGTCTCCTGAGTGCTGGGATTAAAGGTGTATACCACCACACCTGACTCTTGTTTCTTTATTCTTTAAACTTTACTTTTGATTTTATTTATATGTATGTGTGTTATGTCTGGGCAGGTGTCTGTAGAAGCCAAAAGAGGTCATTGGGTACTCTGGAACTGGAGTCACAGGCTATTATGAGTTGCCTTCCATGGGCAGTGGGAACTGAATTTTGGAACTCTGGAAGGGCAGGGTGCACTAATAACCTCAGAACCATCTCTTCAGCCCCCAGAAAGCTTGTTTATAAGAAGGCACTTTGCCGGAAGTGTTGGGCACAGATTCAGAGCGCCATGGGTTTCAGCCCAGCTCTGCTACCTACAAGATGTGAGATGCAGGCAAAGTTACACAGCACACTGGTTTCCTGAAACTAGGGAGAAATTACAGTATTTAGAATTACTTATAGAATTGTTGTGAGTTAATATGTGAAGGCACTTAAAACAGAGCCTGGCATAGAATGAGTGTCAATCTATGTTAGCTATTTTATGACTATATTATTATTGCCTGGGAATTGGATGCTTTCAACCAGAGCAACCCTTAGGTACAGAAGTCTGCAGGGCCTTGAGAATTCATAAAGAATTCTTCAAGAATTCTTGAAGAATTCATAAAGAATTCTTCAAGATTTTATCCTGTCCTAATACTTGAAAATTTAGCCTTTTTTAGTATGTATTTATCACTTTTAGGACAATTATTATTCAAACTTAAAATATAGTTATTGCTGAATACATGTTGGCTATAGAAGAGAATAGAAACAACACAAAACTATAGAAAGCATAAGTAGACCCTTGTCCTCCTTTGTCCCCCACTTTCTGCCCTGCCTGCAGCCTGACCCCTTCTAAAGTCTGGGCCTGCAGAGCTGTGTGCACTTAACAACTTCATTATCTGTTCACATGAGCCTGTGAAGTTGTCTGCTTAAAAAAAATCCATTTGGGCCGGGTGTGGTGGCACAGGCCTTTAATCCCAGCAGTCCGGAAGCACAGCCAGGTGCATCTGTGAGTTCAAGCCTAGTCTACATAGCAAGTTCCAGAACAGGCAGGGATACATAGAGAGTCCCTGGCTCAAAAGAAAACAAAACAACCCCAAAACCAAATGCCAAAACAAAACAAAACAAAAAAACCTTTACCAATTATGTATTGCTAAACTGTTGTGGGATAATCTTTTTGTGCACTGGGAAGATGTGTCTTTGCCAAGATACCTTCTGATTGGTTTAATAAAGAGCTGAACAGCCAAGAGCTAGGCAGGAGAGGCTAGGAGAGACTTCTGGGGAGAGTTAGTTACTCTGGGAAGAAGAGGGGTGAGACTGGTCGGGAGACGAGGAATTAGTTGGATGTACATTATGGAGGAGAGGTAACAAGCCATGTGGCAGAACATAGATTAATATAAATAGGCTAACTTAAGTTATAAGAGATAGTTGGGAATAAGTCTAAGTTAAGGCCAAGCTTTCATACTTAATAAGAAATCTGCATGTCATTATTTGGAAGCTGGCTGTTCAAAGAAAGTTCGAGCCCGTTAAACGACATTCCTTAATGTATTAATATATTCAGATCACCATGGTACAGGAGTCATTCTCCTTCATCACGGTATATTCCACATGATCTACCTTTTATGACTTTCAGAGGCTTTTCTCCCTCCTTTTCCACGCATAAAAGTGCTTCCAGGGATGGGGATGTGTGGCTCAGTTGATGGACTGGTTGACCGGCCACGTGGTGCCTGGACTAAGTCCCCAACACCTTAAAGAAAACAACAGAAGTACTCCCATTCACCACTACAGCGAAGCCTATATGCAGTTTTCAGAACAGCTCTGACCAGCTTTGCTGATACTAAAGGCTTTGGAGAAAACAACCTGCTTGGGAAGGATGTAGTCGGAAGAGGATTTTATCTCTGATTTTATAATGGTAATGATTTTGATACCTCCTGCTTGTGTTTATATATTTTAACCATTTTCTGTAAAACATCTCATCTACACTCTGTCTAATGATATTTTGTTCTGGAAGAGCATGAAGATTCTCCTGATAACACTATTTTTATTGTAATAAAGTCTTACAGCATGAGAGAAAACCAGCAGGATAATGTTGTTATTGCTACCCATGCAGTCATTACTTAATAGAGATGAAAATTAATAATCTCAATATTACTCCATGCCTGGCCTTACCCAGATTTGAATATTTACTAGCTGTGTCCTGCTGTTTCCTACTTCTAAGCTACAAAATATATGAAGAAAAAAAATCAATAGAATTAAAAGGAAAAAGACAATTACATGCTTATAGTACCAGATTTTAAGACCTCATAACAATTGATAGAAAAACTGAACCACCCCCAAAATAAGTAAAGAATTGGAAAATTTGAATAGCACCATCTTTTAAGATGACTGAACTGGTATTTGTAAGACATACCAGAAAGGGAAGAACAAGCCCTTTTAAAAGGACTTACGGTAAACTGACAAGAACGGGCTGCACACCACGTTATCAAAGTTAGGTCATCAAGTCTCCATATAGTGAGGCAAATCTAATTGTATAAAGTGTGCCTTTACAAATTAAAAATTGTTATAACACAAAGGCAAGCTCCAAGCATTTACAAATCAAGTAGCATACTTTTAAATAATTCATATGTCAGTTAGAAATCACTAGGGAACTTAGTGTTCTAAACTAGATGACAAGGAACATATAATGTGTCAAAATCTGTGGGCTCCAACCTCAGCAGCGTTTAGACGAAAGACTTCACTTGAAATTCTTACACCAGTGATCGGTGGTGGTATACTTGTATGAAGCCAATGTAAGAAAAACACAGGGAACCCAAACAGGTAGAAGGGAGAAATAACTACCCCAGGAGCATATCAATGAGCAAAACAAAATCCAAATAAACAATAACAACAATTAATCAAACAGTTGGGGGCAGGAAGATGGGTCAGTGAGTAAAGTGCTTTGCCATGCATGTGTAGGGACCTGGGTTTGGATCCCCAGGAGTAAAGCTGTAACCAGAGTGCTTCCATGGAGGGCTGGGACAGAGAGACTGGAAGTCTCTGGAAACCGTCAGCACAGCTAGTCTGGAATAAACAAGAGACCCTGTCTCAAAGTACAAGGTGAGGACTGAACCCTGAGGTTGGCCTCTGGTCTCTGCACATGCACTATGGCGTGCATATTCCCACATTCATAATACACACACATACACACACACACACACACACACACACATACACACACTATACACATACATACACACAAACTGAAAACTAAATTGGTTTGTGGGAATGATACACAAAACCCAACAAACTTCTAGAGGGATGATCAGGAGAAAACAAAACCCAAATCACCAATTTGAGAAGTTAAATAGGTCTTATTATTACAACTCCTATGAGCATTAAAAATACAATTTTATAACTTCATGTTAACCACTTCAACAACCTTAGACAAAACTGATACACTTCTTTAAAAATGCAGCTTGGTGAGGAGTACTTGTTGCTTTCGTGAGGACCTGGGTCTGATTCCCAGCCTTCACATGGTGGCTGATGACCATCTGTAACTCTAGTATCAGGGAACGAGACAGCTGTTTCTGACTTCTGCAGGCACCACACACATGGTAGACATACATACATGAAGGCAAACACTCATAAAATAATACAAGTATTTAAAAAGTACAAGACAATAAAAATTATTACATTAAAAGTACAACTTGATTAAACTGATACAAGATGAAACAGAAAATCTAAATAGCCCTATAATTTTTTTTTTAAATTTCAGGCCTGGATGGTGACATATGACTTTAATCCCCCCATCACAAGACAGAGGCAACATTTAAAACTTGCAAAGTAGGCTCAGTAGTAAAACACGGGAGGAAGGGGGAAAAGGATGAATTTGAGGACAGTGAAACAAGATTAATTCTATATAAAAGGAAAAGACAAAATAGAAGGAAAAATGCTTTTTGAGAACCTGTAGAAAATAACAAAAGCTTCACATTTATGTCATCAGAATTACTGGAGGAGGGAGGAAGGGCAAGGGGCTGGGGTAGCATTTGAAGAGATGTGATTGAAAGCATCTCAAATTTGGCTAAAGACACAAATCGACATTTCCAAGAAGCTGATTGTGGGAGTTTGAATGTAATTAGCCCCCATAATCTCATAGGGAGCGACATTCATTAGGAGGTGTGGCTTTGTTGGAGTGGATATATCTGTTGAAGGAACTGTGCCACTGTGGGGGCAGGCTTGGAGGTTTCCTATGCTCAGGATACTGCTCAGTGTCTCAGTCCATTCCGTTTCCTGTAAGGTGCAGGACTATCAGCTACTACTCCATTACTGTGTCTGCTTGCACAGCACCATGCTCTCCGTCATGATGACAATGGACTGAGCCTCTGAACTGTAAGCGACCCACCCTAATTAAATATTTTCTTTATAAGAGTTGCCATAGTCATGGTGTCTCTTCACAGCAATAAAAACCTAAGACACTGATCGAATTCCAAACATGACAAACTCAAAGAAATCCTTGCCAAAACACATAATAACTGAACATTAGTAAACTAAAGACAAAGGAAAACATTGAAAGTGGCAAGTTAGGTTGGGGTGATACCTGGTCAAATTACAATATTCTGTTGGACTGTTCATTCATGTGACTTAAACACCTGATGGAAACCACAAGAGGGAAGAGAGTGTTTAGAGGTTTCTGCCCACCATGGAAGGGAGCACATGGCACAGTAGCTCACAACACAGCAGTCAGGAAGCAGACAGCCAGGACTCTAATGAGTTCCAGGGAGACTCCTTTCGCTAGGAGCCTGTGGAGGACATTTCACAATTAGCTGTGACACATTTGTAAACCCCAGAGGCAGGAAGACACTGTTACATTATTTATTATTATTATTATCATCATTGTTATTTAGATTAAAATAAAGTAACTATCAACAATGGTAGAGCTATGGTAGAGGATTTTGCAAATAAAAATATTATTGTTAAAACAAAACAAAACCAAAAACAAAAGCCTCAAAAACATTGGGGCTGATAGAGTTAATCCTGAAGCCCGACTGAAAGGACTTTTCCAAGTAAGAAGGTAACACTAAAAAGGAACTGGAGCATAAAGGGAAAAAATCCAGAAAAAAAAGAGCCATATGGAAAGACATAGCAGACTATCCTTGTACCCACAAATTTCATAAACAATATTTAATTATTGGTAAAATCACAACATCATTCTATGTTCAAGGCCGCACGTGTCCCTTGACTGCTACAAATCCCTCTCAGCATATTTGTAAGTAACATCACATCACATTGCCAAAGGCTGGGCACCCCTACCATGAATACAAGGGCAAAGAGTGTACTGAACTTTCAAGGCAGCCATGTCCAGGGTCTTAAAAAGCCCTCAGTGTGTTCTGTGGAAGAGATGGGAATGCAGCTCTATGATTGTGCTTGCCTGTCCTGTTTGATGCTCTAGTTTACTCTCAGCACACCAAACAAATAAAAAACTGAAATCCCAAAGTATGTTCTCTGACTACAAAGGAATTAAAGTAGAAATAAACATCATAAATACAACTGGAAATTCACTGATACTTCCAAATATTCCATGGCTCACGGTGGAAGCGTCAAGAGAAAAGAATGTATGGAATCTATGGAGTGCAGCAAGGCAGTGTGTTGAGGGGAAGAGGTAGCAACCAAATTTAATCAGAATGGAGGAGGTTGAATTTCCACTACACCTGCCTGATCAGCTACATTTTCATCAGGAGAAAAATGAACACAACAAACTCAAAGCAAAGAGAAGAATATGGAAAAAAAAAAAAAAACCCTTAGTGAGGGAAACTGAAAAATAACAAAATTAGAAAGAAGCTTGTAACAC
This sequence comes from Peromyscus leucopus, assembly GCF_004664715.2. Lineage (NCBI taxonomy): Eukaryota > Metazoa > Chordata > Mammalia > Rodentia > Cricetidae > Peromyscus > Peromyscus leucopus. Next base: position 88,995,587 of record NC_051070.1, on the reverse strand, counting down.
GGATCTTAAAAGGTCTTATAATGAAAAACCCAGAGCCAGATATTGAAAGCTAAAAGATCAGAGAATCAGGACAGCCAGTGATAGCTTACCTCTACGAAATCCTCAGCCTCAAGAGAATGAGTTCCTGTTTTCTCACGCTTATATACTTTTCTGTGTCCTGCTATATTACTTCCTGGGATTAAAGATGTGTGCCTGGTTCTGTTTCTCTCATGTAGCCCAGTGTGGCCTTGAACTCACAGAGATCCAGATGGATCTCTGCCTCCTGAGTGATGGGATTAAAGGTGTGTGCCACCACTGCCTGATCTCTCTGCCTAATTTAGTGGCTGGCTCTGTCCTCTGATCCCCAGGCAAGCTTTATTGGGGTACACAATATATCACTACAGAAGCTAGCCTCCATTTCTGAAGTTGTGATTCCACCATCAAATCTAGACAAATATGGTACAAAGAAAGGCTGGAGAGATGTCTTAGTGACTAAGAGCACTTGCTGTGTTTGGATCTCAGCACCCACAGAGCAATACAACTCCAGGTCTGGGCATCCAATGCCCTCTTCTGTCCTTTTGGGCTTCTGAACACATAAACTCATATAAGCACACACACACACTAAATAAACAAACAAATTTTTTAAAAAGACAATACAAAAAGAGAAAATGAGAAAGCAGCATCTTTTGTAAAATTGGATATAAAAATAGCTACCAAATATTAAAAAACCAAACACAGCAATGCATAAAAAATTAACACTGTGTCCAGTGAGATTTATTACAGGCACATAAGACTTACTCAGTATCTGAAAATCAATTAGATAAGTTCTTTCTTTCAACAAACCAGGAAAGAAAAATCTTAACATGTATTTATAATATATGTATGTGTAGTATAAAAAGATAATTTAATATATGACAAATAGATTATATATGGGAGTCACAAACAAGAAAATAATTAAAATTCTATTTACATTATTTCTTTTTTTTTTTTTTTAACAATGTAGCCATTGTCATTTATTTTAATTAATTCTTTCAATAATTGTAGAGGTGTCTCATTTTTCTCTTTTGTTAATTAAGAAATTTTTTCATTTATTTTACACACCAATCAAAGATCCCCCTCTTCCTTCCTCCTGCCGCCCCCAGCCTCCCCCTCCCAACCTACCCCCAACTCCCACTCACAAGAAGGCAAGGTCTTCCATGGGGAGGCACATCCAGTAGAGTCAAGCCATGCCCTTTCCCATGCCTCAAGGCTGCATGAGGTGTCCCATCATAGGTAGTGGGCTCCAAAAGACTGCTCATGCACCAGAGATGGGTTCTGATCCTACTGTCATGGGGCCTGCCAAGCAGATCAAGCTTCACAACTGTCTTCCCATGCAGAGGGCTTAGTCCAGTCCCATGTAGGCTCCATAGCCATTGATTCAACTTTCATGAGTTCACTCTACTTTGGTTTGATCGTCCTGAGTGTTTCCCCATCATGATTGTGATGCAGGTGTCTCATTTTGTGAGGAGGCACATTCTTCAATATCTTGCACTATTCTAAATTTGTCTTTGGTATATAGTTAAGCCACTTCTTTCTGTATGTTTTTTATATTCTTTAAGTATGTATTCTTTATATAAGAATAAATTATATTCTTTAATATAAAAAGAATTCTTTTTATATTCTTAAAAATATTTTTTATATCCTATAATTCTTTTTTTTTTTTTTACAACATCATTTATTTCAACATAATAGCCACAGATTCCCCTGTTCTCCCACTCTCGCCCCCCTTCCCTATTTACATTATTTCTACCAAACAGAAAATACTTAAAAAAAATCTACCAAGTCTTTTATACTGAAAATATTTCTGAGATTTTTAAAGATGATCAAATAAATGTAGATACATACTGTGTTTCTTAAAATTTTTTAATTTTTAACTTATTTTTAAAAAGGTTTATTTATATTTTTCTTATATATGGGCATTTTGCCTGCATGTATATATGTAACACAAATTGCTAAACAGTCTTATTAAGAAAAGAAACCCAGAGCCAGGTTTTGGGGTGAAAGCTGAAAGATCAGAAAGCAAGCCAGCCACGTCTTAACTCTAGGAAATCCTCAGGCCAAGAGAGAGTGGAGTTCCTGTTTCCTCAGAATGAAAGCCTCTGAGTCCTCACCTGAAAGGGTCTTAGTTGAACTTCTTAAAAACCTCTAGTTCCTGGTCCTTACATCTTAAATAACTTTCTGCCATATTACTTCCTGGGATTAAAGGCATGTGTGCTTCCCATGCAAAGTCATGAAGTCTCAAGTACTGGGATTAAAGGCGTGTGCCACCACACCTGGCTCTGTTCCCAGTGTGGCCTTGAACTCACAGAGATTCAGATGAATCTCTGCCTCCCAAGTTATAGGATTAAAGGCATGTGTCACCACTGTTTGGCTTCTATGTCTAATCTAGTGGCTGGCTTTGTCTCTGGTCCCCAGATAAGTTTATTAGGGCACACAATATATTAGGGGACACAATATATATGTCTGTTCACCACCTGTGTGCCTGGTGCCTGTGGATGTCAAACGAGGGCATTGGATCCCCTGGAACAGGAGTTGCTGATGGTTGTGAGGCACCATGTGGGTCCTGGGAATTGAATCGAGGTCCTTTCCAAGAACAGTAAGTGCTCTTAACCGCTGAGCCAATTTTCTAGGCCCTTTAAAAATTTTCTAATTTAATTTAAAAAAATGTGTGTGGGTGTTTTGTCTGCTTATATGTTTGTGCTTGAGGAGCTCAAAAAAAATGTGTCCACTGGATCCTCTGGAGTTGTGAGCTGCCGTGAGGGTGCTGGGAATAGAAACCCAGACCTTTGGAAGAGCAGCCAGTTCTCTTAACTACTGGACCATCTCTCCACATTTCTCCAGCCTGCAGAGAGACTATTTTAATCATCTCTGGGTCCTTTAAAGCAATTTACAAGTTTTTTTATTGATTGATTGATTTTTCTCTCTTCCTTCCTTCCTTCCTTCCTTCCTTCCTTCCTTCCTTCCTTCCTTCCTTCCTTCCTTCCTTCCTTCCTTTCTTTCTTTCTTTCTTTCTTTCTTTCTTTCTTTCTCATTTTTTCAAGACAGGGTTTCCCTGTGTGTATCTCTGGCTGTCCTAGAACTTGCTCTGTAGAGCAGGCTGTCCTTGAACTCATAGAGATTTGCCAGCCTCTGCCTCCTTAGTGCTGGGATTCAACACATAGCTTATTTATTTATTTTTTGCAATGTCATCTCACTATGCATGGCCTGAAGGTAGAGATATTTTTAATAAAATGTGTAGGTCATGGGTGCTGGGGAGGTAGCTAGCTCCTTTAGTAGAGTGTCTGTCATGCATGCATGAAGACCTGAATTGACTAGCCATGGTGGCTTGCATTTAAAACACCAGATCTAGGAAGAATGAAAAGGGTGGATCCCTGGAGTTGCTAATCAGCCAGCATAGCTTAATTGTCAAGACTCTGGTCTCAGTGAGAGACCCTTTCTCAAAAAAGAAGATAGATGTAACTCAAGGAATGACACATGAGGTTAACCCCTGGTCTTCACATGCACACCCAAGCATATGTGCACTTGCACACATGTACATATACAAATATGTATGGCTGCTTAAAAAGCAATACCCATCTTTTTATATTTATACATTTTTAACTTAAAAAATAGAAGGATTGGGCTTCCAAATTCCTAAGCAGGTGGCCAGGACTCTCTGGAGTTAGCATCAGAAACTTATCCAGCTTCTTCTTTTTCCAGGATCGAGGCCCTGAACCTTGGACTCTGGTTTGCATTTAACACATGGGTAATGTCCCCTGGGGTTCTTTAGCATGCCGGTTTTTCATCAAGGAGTTAGTTACTTGGAGGCTGGCTTCTGCTAATCCTAGATTAAATTATTCATGGCAAATACTGCTTGCCAGTTGATGTCTTTGTTTATATTCAGTGTGATGGGTCTGGTCCCAAGGTACATGTGCTTTTACCATCATGTGTCATTCAGTTTTCCAAGGGAGATGCAGGGTCCCCTCTGAACTGATAAGGCAAACTCTCAGTTCTGGACATCAGCCTGTGGATTTTACTCCATGCCAGTTCTTTAGTACTTTATTTTTAATCCTTAATCCTGTGGACTTTTATAAATAGCTTTGCTAAATACAAAAGGCTGTCCATTTCATCTCAACTGAAGTTGGTATTGGTCCATGTCTACATGCTTCCAACTATTTCTAATACCCAAAGTTTTTTTTTTGTGTTTTTTTCCTTCTGATGAGATAGGCCCAGTTCAGTATCCACTGTGATTATTCATGATGGCTTTGGAAATCATCTTTCTTTTGATTAGTTCTTAGGACCTTCACAGCACATTAATGAAGTCATCCCAGCCAAAGTCAGTTTTTTCCTTCCATTAGGTCACTATGGACAGTACCAATCCAGTGTAAGAGAAGATTTCTTTGTCCAGAATGAAAGAACTTATTCTTGTTCAGATTCCTGGTTTCTCATTCTTCTATTTCTGACTAAGAAATAGAAATAATGAAATATAACCTATTTGGCTAGGTCTCTTTTACATTGTCTATGCTGTGTGTGGGTGTGTGGGACGCAAGGGAAGCACTACATTGAATTATTGGATCCAACTCCATAAACCCCAATAGTAGATTCAATCCTAGAGGGAGATGCTGTGGTACCAGTAGTGTTGGTAGCATCCAACCAGCCAATACTCTGCATCTGTAAGCTGCTGCACTAAGTTTCCTGAATATCCCAAAGATAAAGAAGACAAGATTCCTGGATGTTTGTGTGTGTATACCACAAAAAAAGTTTAAGATAAAGGTCAAAGAAGAGGTGTAAATTAACTAGTTGAAATTGCCATGGAAAGAACCTTACAATTGATCAGATTCTGTGGGATTCTGTGGGAAACCAGTTCTGACCTACTCCCACCTATTGAAGGGTTCTTAGGTGGAAGAGAGAGGAAGAGAAAATAGCAGATAGAAAGATAGACCTAGATGATGAGGAGAAAAACAGAGACACAGGATAGCTTCGGGGGAGCCTGGATCAATACCGAACAGCCCAGAACTTTATTCAAAAGGGCTTTTCATAATATGCCAAGGGGAGAGGCAAAAATCCTCCCCCTTGCAAGATCAAAGCACACCGTACAGCCAATTGTAGACCCTTCCAAACACTTGGTAGACACACCTGTGGCAAAATCATTTCCTTATGCAGCCCTGCTTGGTAAAGCAAGCTCAGATTTTCTGATAGATATCTCACTAGATAACCTCTGTGGGCTCCCACAAGATTTTGGGAGATATCATTGGGGAACATGGAATTTACTGAAACAGAGGAGTTGATATAAGTTCTCTTAGGAAGGATATAAAGTCCTAGAAGTCAAAAAAGCCATGGTTACATCTACAGTCTTCTGGTAAGGAGAACAGCAGAATTCCAGCTGTTTCATTCATAATGGTGATCAGATAGGATGCAGTGGATAGGTCTGCTCAAGAGTTAGCTTGAGCCAGAAGCTGTGTGGGCTGGTTTTTGAGGAAGGAGATATTCTTTTTCTTTCTTTTTTTTTTTTTTTTGTTTTTTTTTTTTTGAGACAGGGTTTCTCTGCGTAGCTTTGCACCTTTCCCGGAGCTCACTTGGTAGCCCAGGCTGGCCTCGAACTCACAGAGATCCGCCTGGCTCTGCCTCCCGAGTGCTGGGATTAAAGGCGTGCGCCACCACCGCCTGGCGAGATATTCTTTTTCAAAGAAGAGCATACTCACTAAGACCCAACCCACATGTAAAGATTGTGCCTGTACCCATTTTCTGTCTGTTTACCAGGGTTGGGAGAGCTAGAATGTCATCAGGATTTGACCTTGATCTTTGGATGAGTCAGAGACAATCAGCTGTCTCCACATGGTGCTAGTACATTTGACACAATTGGTGATTGGTACAACTAACACCTTTGAGAAGAATTGAAGGAAACCTTAGATCTGTGCCCATATCTGTTTAGGAGGAAGATGAGGCCCCATGATAAAGCAACTAGTCCAAGCAGGCCTGGATCTCAGACAGAGCACACTCAGATTTCAATGCAATCATTATTTATGTGAGGACAGGAAAAAACTTGATAAATATTACCAATTAATTTTACTTGTATTTGTAATGTGATCTTAATATAACTTATATTGTTTTTATATAAATTAAAAGGGAATATGATGTTTTGGCTAGTTTCATGCCAACTTCACACAAGCTGGAGTCATGTGAGGAACAGGAACTTCAGTTGAGAAAATGCTCCCACCAAATTGGCCTGTGAGATTGTCTGTGGGACATTTTCTTAATTGAGCATTGATGTTGGAGGGCCCAGATCACTGTGAGCAGTGCCACCCCTTGAGCATGTGGCTCTGGATTCTCTAAGAAAGCAGGCTGAGCAAGCCACAAGGAGCAAGCCAGTAAGCAGCACTCCTTCAAGACCTCTGTCTACAGCTTCCTGCCTTGAGTTCCTGCCATGACTGACTTCCTTCAGATGATGGACTAGAAGCTGTGAGATGAAATAAACCCTTTCCTCTCCAAGTTGCTTATGGCTAAGGTATTTTATCACAACTACAGAAACCCTAAGGCAGGTGACTTATTTAACCTTCTTTGGTTTAAGCTAACATTAACATTTATTCTCAAATTCTGAAGCATGACCATTATGGATGGGATTGTACTGAGTGAAGATCAGATTCAAACATGAATATGCAATGTGGATGAATACTTCCTCCAAGCAACACCATTTGTACTGTCACATCTAGTCATGATAACAACACTCTGAAGATGACACTATCAATCCTATTTTATAATGGAGGGAATAAATTCAATTTAACTAAGGTCCCAGGAAGTAGTACTAGATAATACCAAATACACACACTCGACTACTGTACTGAATGATAATGTTATGACCCAGGTAGGGTAGTTTTGAGCATATTGTAACTTTCCAAATGTGTGGGGAGTGCTCCCCTCAATATCTAGAGCATAGTTAAGTATTTACTAGGTGATAAAAAGTTTTGGAAGATGAAGTCATTTGCCTAAGGGTTGCATTGACTAGGCTGACTCAGAGCACCACACTTTTAAGCTTTAACATATGTTGTTGACTGTTTAATCTTGCTTCAGGAAGCTTAACTTGTACATTTTCACAGGCCAATAAAAGTAAATTTTGACTGTCATATTAAATATCTACAAAGTAAGCATGGATGAGTTTCAGTCACCGTGCTGCAAGTATTTAAAGGACAAATGCATTGGAGGCTGTGCAATGGAGGCTCATGTCTTTAATCCCAGGAGGCTGAGTAGTTAGATCTCTATGAGTTTGTAACTGGCCTGGTCTTCTTAGGAATCCCAGTCCACCCAGGGCTACACAATAAGACCCTATCTCAAACAACAGTAGCCCATAAGTAAAGAACATATGTATTATACTTGCATTTGAAGATACCTTTTCCATGAAAGCCAAAGGTGGAAATATCCTGTGGGTTAATAAGAAGACATACAAGGTGGGCTGCCATGGAATATTAACTAGCTCTGAAAAGGAAAATAACTAAATGCTAAGTAAAAGATGCAGTCACAAGAGGACAAGTACTATTTGACCTTGTATGTGAGATATATAATCAAATTCTCAGGGACAGGAAGTAGAGTGGTGGTTCCAGCTGGCTGGAGTGGAGAACCCTAGTGATTGTGTAGTTTCGGATAGAGATGAGAACAGTATGGAAGTAGTGGTGCTGATAGTTGCCAAGTGGTATGAATACACCTAATGCCACAGAGCTGTGCAATTATGACAGTTTAATGGTTCATGGACAAAGACTTGATATGCAAGCTTGAGGACCCAAGTTCAATCCCCGGGACCCATGCACAGGTCGGGAGAATGAACTGAATTCACAAAGCTGTCCTCATCCTCCATACACATGCCTCAACAGGTTCATGCCTACACATAGATACTACACACACACACACACACACACACACACACACACACACACACGCCTTAACAGGCTCATCATACACATAGACACCATACACACACGTAAAATAAAAGAAATGGAAGAAACAGTTAACATAGTAAATTTTATCTTATGTACATTGAACTGCAATTCAAAACATATGTAGAAAATTAAAATTCTATATACTCAACCAAAATACAGAAGAATTTGTAAAAAATAAAGTGCTAAAAAACTAGTAAAAATTGTTTTCTTCATAACAAATTGTGAGTACTCCTTGATAAACATTTTGTTCAAGTACTGGAACATATTAATTGGAGCTTTCAGTATTCAGTAGTCAAACAGGAACTCGATAATGTTCTCATGGTTGTTTTTCTGAGGTTCTTATTCCCCTAGTTCTGAAGAATGTGCCACCTGATGGCAAGTGGGTGTGCTTTATAACTGAAATGTTCAAAAGCAGAGGCAGACACGGGGTAGAAGGCTGGGATGCTACAGCCACTTGGTGGCTAGTGTACCTTTCTAGAAACTGGACAGGAGTTAGTATTTCCTGAGCATCATTGGTACCCATGGTTTGACCAGCCACACAGGGCACTTCTAATATTACTGCATTTAATTCTTAAAAAAAAAAAAAAGTTCTGCTCCTTGTGAGCTGCCTGTTTTTTTCTTTATGGTTCTTAGTTGTTCTTTTGCAGAGTTGCCAGCTTAAGTCGTGCTGGGATCAAGAAAAATGGGCCTTGGTGGTTCATGCTCCTGGAGTTGTATCCATGCCAGTGGATGCCCACACACTCCAGAAGAGAATTTGACATTGCTGCTGCCATTGTTGCTGTTATAGCAGCGGCAGCCACTGCTGCTACTGTTTCTGGGATTACCATTTCATAATTGCTTACTACAGCTAGCACAGTGGAGACCTTGACAGCAAAAGTAGCTACCACAGTTAGTTAATCTTTCATTTTATTGGGTATGATAAATTTAATTCAATAGTTATATACATTTCAATTGGTTTTGAAAATTATAAATTAATAAACTCAAGTTCCATTTACTTTTGGGATACCATCTTACAAGGACTCCAGTTTGCAGTAAGGCTCATTAAGGAAGGGAATGGCTCAGTTGCCTTTAGCCTACCGGCTATGGGTGGGTTAGGACTTCTGTTGGTCTTTTCTGTGACAAACACACAGATAGCAAGCCCAGTGCCACTTTGGGATCTTTGGCAGCAGTTAACTCTGCAGCTCACACACGATTGAGCCTGTATGATAATGAGTATTCAGAGATGGGTAATGCCTGGGGAGTGCTCACCAACCTAAGACAGAGTGCCTATGTGGCCTGGGCAGGCATCTCCATGATGGGTAAGGTGACCTGCTGATGTCCCACGCAACCTAAGTCAGAAGCTCATTTTTTAGTAAAAGGGAGGCCTGTAGGGCCCTGGCCCCTGTTTTGGGTAACTGTTGCCTTACTTGCTGACCTTAACCTTGATATCCTCCCTATGCTAATTCCCTGCCGGGTTCTACCCTCCTGAATGCTTAAGGAAAGTTTCTTGTCTGTGTATCCTGTATAATGGGCGTTAACAGCTTAGGTGCAAGAATGTAAAACATCCGTAGGTATCAAACTTCTGCCCTCTGGGGTTCTCCCATTGTGCTGTAAGCCTGTATTTAAGACCTCTTCACTCCTTCATTTGGCATAAAAAAAAAAAAAACCAAAACCAAAAAAAAAAAAAAACAACCCAACAACCTTTTTTAGTGTGTGTGTGTGTGTGTGTGTGTGTGTGTGTGTATGTGCGTGTGTATGTGCATGCATGCCACACATGTACAGGTGTGCCTGTGGAGGTCAGAAGGGGTCATTGGATCCTCTGGAGCTTATAGAAAATTGTGAATTGCCCTATGAGGGTGCAGGAACCTCAACTTGGGTCCCCGGGAAGACTTAGCAAGTGCCCTTAACCACTGAGTCATCATTCCAGTCCCTGAATTTAATTCTTATGACACAAACATAAAAGAAAATATACAGAATTGAAGAGATTGTATTTTCCCTCCTTTCACCTAGTTTTTATGTTTCTTTAGGTTTTGAGTCTTTTTTAAATGGTGTGTGTGTGTGTGTGTGTGTAGTTTCTCACAGAGGGCAGGGGCATCACATGTCCCCAGAGCTGGCATTACAGGTGGTTGTGAACTGCCCGATGTGAATGTTGGGACTGGAAACCAGGTCATCTGGAAGAGCAACATGTGTTCTTAACTTCTGAGCTATCTCTTCAGCCCCTGTTTCTTTCTTTCAAAAAATTTTCTGGAAGTGGTCTCACTCTTTAGCTCAGCCTGGCTTGGAATTTATTCCGGAGCCTCAGCTGTCCTTAAATTCATGACAATCATCTGGCTGTGGCCTCCTGAGTTCTGGGATTTTGGATGTGCACCCTGACCCCAGGCCCTCATTATTGGGTGGTGCGCGGGGAGGGGGGGTGCACGGGGGAGGGTGTCTTTGCAGAGAGAAACTTGTAAGGGTTGGAGAAACCCAGTGTGTCTTCACACTGGGAACTCTGGTATTTTGTGTAAAGTTCTTTGTGGAGACTAGCCGGAGTATCACGTGATGTTCAGCAGCATCCTTGGCCTTCACTTGAGGCTTCCAGTGTTAAAAGTTGAGTCTTGGAGACAACAGGGGAGCTGACTAGGTAAGTGGAGCTGGGAAGGAGAGATCCGGCCTCTATCAACAGCCCTTGGTACACTTCAGAGGGAGAGAGGAGCCTTGTGTTTCCGCTTCCCAGAAAGGTCCAGTTACACACTGCGTCTGTTTCCCTTCTTCTGTTTACTGTCACCAGGGGACAGGTTTGGATTTCTTGGAGATTAATGATAAAGAACGAAGCTCCTTAAAATAAAACAAAACAAAACAAGCCAAAAACCTACCTTATTGTGTGTGGTTCATGTGTGGCAGTTGCAGGATAAATTTCAGGAGTCAGTTCTCACCCACAAACTTGTTGAGGCAGGGTTCCGCTTCTGCTCCTGTGTGTATCTCTGCACCCATCTTCCCACAGGAGTCCTGGGCTTACAGATGCTCACCCCGGCATCCAGCTTTTTACACCGAGAACCACCCCACCCCGCGCCCCGCCCTCACCGTGCCCGCACCCTGCCCGCACCCCACACACCAGGATTTGGGCAGCAAGTGTGTTTACATACTAAGTCAGCTACTTCTTTTTAAAAGTGATGTCATTTTATGTTATGTCTTAACATTCAGTCAGAATTGAAAATGGGATTATTACGTGACTTAGGCTGGTGTGGAAGTTTCTTAGTGGTGCAAAGTAACACAAACCTGCGTCATAATTCTGGAAGTCCAAACTTTCTGAGGTTAGATCCAGCAGCACGCATGTCTGCCCTCCACTTGTGCATGCTGGAAGCGATTTCCTGGCTTCGGTGGCTGCCTGCACGTCCCTGTCCCCAAACCAGTTCTTCTCTTCAGTTCTCCTTTTCACACTGACCTACTGACTCTCTAAGTAAAGACACCCATGATGACACTGATGTACCAGGCCGTCTCATGTTGACCCTGTCCCTGAAACTACATAGTCACACCAGCAAAAGTCCCTTTCCCTTTGCCATAACGAAGTCTTGTGTTCCAGGGATTAAAATTTGGATGTCTTTGGAGACTCTTATTCTGACACCTTACCAGGAGTATGAGAACATGGGGCATGCGTCGTCTTATTTTAATATTATACTTGGATTGATGTTTTTAATATGTTGAATGCTTAGGCATAACCGACATTTGATTTTCACGTTAGAAAAGTAATAAGAATTAATCAAATTTTAATAAAATAATGGAGATACTGTTAAGAGTTTTTAATAAAGAGGTAGCTTTTCTTTCTTTCTCTCTTTTTTTGACACATGGTTTCTCTGTAGTTCTGGCTGTCCTAGAACTTGATCTGTAGATGAGGCTGGCCTCAAACTCAGAGGTCAGCCTGCCTCTACCTCCTGAGTGCTGGAATTAAAGGTGTGTATGTGGGGGACCCAAAACAGCTTGACCACACAGCTGCCATGACAGGCTTAGAGGCCCAGATATGGCTTCTGTGACAGGCTTACTGGCAGGCAATACCCAGACCCAGGAAAAGCCATAAGCTGACTCCACCCAGAAAGGGCTACATCTAAGAGGAAGTACCTGACATCCCAAACACTCCAACCATTAGATAAGGTGGCCAGATATCCCTGAGTCTAGCACACACCTATTTTTTTTTTTTTTTTTTACACAGATACCCCTAGACAAATGTCAGCCAGTCAGGGACCTGAACCCTGGAAATCCCCTCACTCCAACCTCTGCTATGATAAAAACCCCACCCTGCCTGGGCTCTGGGCTCACACTGCTTCGTGGGACAGACAGAGAGACCAAGTCCTGGAGCTTGAAGATAATAAAGGTCTTTGCTTTTACATATGGTAATTGGTCTCCGTGGTAGTCTTTTGGGGGTCCCTGAAATCTGGGCATAACAGCATGCACCACCACACCCAGTAGGCAAGACACAGTTTTTTAGAACCACGTCTTTTGGGGTTTAATTATTCAGTTTGTAGAGACAGGGTTTCACTATGTAATTCAGATTAGCTTTGTAATTCAGATTAACTCCTCCTGCCTCTGCTTCCAGAGTCCTGAAACTACAGACATTATCCCCATGCCCAGCTTAACCTCATTCTAGAAACTAATTGCCAGTGTGTCCAGAAGGTAGAGTCTGCAGCAAGTACAATTGTCCTCCTAAATATATGACACACTTCACAGTCAAACTTTCAAGTGAAATCCTCTTCCAACTGATCAAAAAAGATCCCACGCCGAGTTCAGTGTTTTTCACAGAGTAATATCCCTTGAATATTGGTTCAATGCTTCAAACACTGCATAATCACACCAGATTTTTACTTCTATTCAAACATATTGGGCATGGTGGTGCGGTGGGGTGGGGAGAGGGTGGGGGGATAGAGTGAGGGTGGGGTGGGCCTGACAATTGTTAAGCCAGTTGTTACAAATTTAGGTAAACTGAGGTTGGTATTAGCAGCACAGACATTTCATGTCCCCTGTTCCTCACTACGGTTATGCGGACACTAATCTTTCTGACCAGGGCCCCTTTGCTCACTTTTGTGTTGGGGTCAGGCTGATTCCAAATCCTTTGCCTGGAGTCACAAGATCAGAATTAAGAGAAAGGACTTGGCAGTCAGCTGGTTGAAATGCTCAGATTCCACTGATGACACCTGCTGAGATGACCTTGACCTTCAGTTTCCTCACTTCCGAGGGCTGGTGGCAGTGTTCCCACCCCTGTCCTAGGATGAGTTGTTGACAGCTAGGGAAAACTCAGCCAGTGCCTGCACCTGAGGTCCGCTTAGGAGATGGCAGCTAAGATCTATTGTATTGAATTGTTACTTAGGAACCCAGCGGGTTGAAAAACAGGCCTGTGGCACCTCCCTGTCTCCATAAATACTTTGAAGAGGCTTTGGGGAAGAGCCTACTCAGACAAGAGAGTATTTGTGTCCCATCAACTTTTGGGAAGATGTGGCTATAAACACATCAGAAAAACAAATGGCTATATCCCATGTACAGAATCCTGGTAAGCACAATGGAAGAAGAGCCCTCACCTGGCTCTCAGCCTCGCCCAGGGCTGGGAGGAAAGTGTGGAATGAGTAGGACATGCTGTAGTGTTGTCTGGGCGTTTACGTGAGCACTTGTGAAACGAGAGACAGACACATGTGCAGACGAACTGTGCTGTTCTTTGTCTTCACAAACTTTTGGAAGCCTATGGGGTTCAGTGTTATCTCTAAGGGTCATCACAGGTCAGCATTGCCCCCCATTTCACAGGAGGGGAAATGAAGATGTCCCTGAGTTGGGGGTGGGGGGGAGGCAGCTGGAGTATCTCACAAAGTGTGAGCTCAAGCCTCTATCTCACTGATGGCTGACAAGTTGGCCCTATTTCTGCTCACTCTCACCATACTCAGAAAGATGTGAGTTGTGGAGAGAACATGGATAGACAGAAACAAAATCTAAGATGCACAAGATAGGTACAAACTGTGGGGCATGGACAGACAGTATGGCAGCTGGAGGAGTTCATTCGGGGAAAATGGAGACAGTGTGATCTATCAACAGTGTGATCTATCAACAGTGTGATCTATCAACAGTGTGATCTATCAACAGTGTGATCTATCAACAGTGTGATCTATCAACAGTGTGAGGCCCACCAGGCCTCAACCCTACACAAAGAACTTTAGGCAACTAAGGAAAGTGGGGTGGGTGGGTGGGAGAAATATTTTTCCCCAGGGAAGAGCACACCAACTGGTTATCCAATACCCAATAGTCAGCCCTGAAAATATATGTACAAGTAATAGTATATAGACTGAACAAGTTGTATTCAGGAATATGTAAGTGTGTATAGATGTACATATATGTATGTAACAACAATTAATGAAAAAGAGGCCATGGGATACAATTATAATCTCAAAAGTCAAATAAAAGACAAATAAAAAACCAAGCAGTTATCAGAGACCCTAGGAAACTGGAGTTTCAGGCCTGAAAGAAGGCTGATACAAAACAAAATGTGTGGGAGAAAATGAATAGTTTAACTTGTTCTTGTTGTTTTTCTTTCTTCCTTCTCTCTCTCTCTCTCTCTCTCTCTCTCTCTCTCTCTCTCTCTCTCTCTCTCTCTCTCTTCTTAACACCGGATCTCACTATTTAGCTTTGGTTGGCCTGGAACTCAGTATGTAGACCAGGCTGTCCTCAAACTCATAAAGATCTGCTTGCCTCCACCTCCTTAGTGCTGGGATTAAAGGCATGCTCCACCACACCTAGAGAAAAGTTTAATTTTTGTTTCTTCAAATACCAGTTGTCAGTGTTATGATAAGTTACAGAGAAGGCTGATCAACTGGCAGCCTATACCTGGGCAGGCTGCATGAAAGAAAGTATTATACACTGGACTGAGAATTGTCTAAGTGACTGTGATCCTGAATAGCCAAGCATGAGGAGAACAATGGCATAATATGGTGGAAAAGGAACTGGAACGGACCTCAGGAATTTACTTTCAGGAGGAAGCCTATGAAGGTGTGGAATGAGGGATGGAAATGGGATGGAAATTGGTGCAGCTTCTATAGCAGTTTGGTAACACCCCAATATGACCAACACAGGATGACCATGTGGTCAGTAATTCTAATGAGGTGCATGCTCAGGAGAACTGACAGGCTGGGCATGTAACTCAGTTGGTAGAGTGTTTGTCTAGTTTGAGCCATGCCGGGTTTGAGTGCTAGCACTGTGTAAGCTAGGCTGGGTGGTAGATGTTGTTCTCAGATGGTGGGGTCCTCCTAAGACCACCAACAAATCCGAATTCGTGTGCAAAAGCAAAGAACCTTTATTCAAGCAAACTCAAGCTTGGACCCTCTGTGTGTCCGAAGCGGTATGAAGAGTGCCGAGTGTGAAGGCAATATGAAGGCCTAAACTTGACTTTACAGATTCCATCTTAGGGAGGGACCACCATCTTAGACCTCCTTGTGACTAGGGACTATACTCAGTTCCAGGAAGAATCGCAGGAATGTGCCATGACAACTTGGAACAGATACCTTAGAAGCAGCCAATTAAGAAATAGGGCAGTAAAGTTTAACAAGATCCAGATGCTCTTGTAGACATTCTGTCTGCAGTTTATGGCCCTTGCTGATATCTAGATAATCCTGTCAGTTGGTTGTGGTTTTGCCCCAAAAGTCTAGACAGATAGTTTCAAAAAATCACCTTGCCCCTTACCCCCTTTACCAAATCTCAAAATGCCAAGGCATGTAATTCCCAGCATGCTTTTTTCCATTAAAAACCCTCCTACCCCTAAGGCCGCTGCCACATTTCCCTCCATCTGCTGCATTGGAGCATAGGGTGGTGGTCCAGGTTCGAACCTGAGAATAAAAAGACCCTTGTGTACTTGCATCAGAAACCAGCTCCTTGGTGGTCTCTGGGGGATTCACGACATGGGTGCAACACATGTTGTTTGTTTGCATGCCTCCACACACATTCAGATTCACAGAAGAAGTAATGAAGGAAAGGATGAATGAAATAACATTTAAAAAACTGTAAAAACAACATAAAAACAAAACAACAACAACAAAAAACAATAAAAGCAAGCCTGCTGTTCAGTCACAGGGCTACTGAAATGAATAGACAGTTCTCAAAAGAAGATATATACATGTCCAACAAATATTTTTAAAACTGTTCAACATTCTTAGCCATCAAGGAAATGCAAATTAAAAACACCTTGAAATTCCATTTCACCCAAATGAGAATTGTTGGCATTCTGGCACACCCTTTGGGGACCCACCCTGCATCCTGACGTAAACCCCCTTTTAAGGAAAAACTGCTCCTTTCTTCCTCTTCCCCTTCCTCCTTTTCTCTCCTTGAGGTGTGTGCGCCTTTGCTTCCCCCTTCTCTTTCTTCCTCTCTTCTTCTTTCCCTATCTTCCCCTCTCTATTTTTCTATTATAATAAACTCTCCATGTGGATGCTGTGTCTACATGGTACGAGTGGCTTTCCATGTGCTGCAGCCTGCTGCTGTCTGCATGGTGTGTCTCCCTCACCCACCGGGGAACCTTGCCCCAACCTGCCAAGGCTACCCATGTGCCATATCATTACATTGGTGCTGTGTGACTCAGCAGGCTCCCCCTGGCATTTTCTCTTACCTGCCAACAGTCCCACAAATGCTGGGACCCTGTACCATCTAACACCATCACTTTTCTGACTGGAGGACCACTAGGACTCCTCACCCTATTGGTAAGATTCCTCACTTCCCTTCTGGCCATTTTCCAGGAGTGAGGATTCATATATTCTCAACCGTGGTTTCTCACCTTTCAGCTTCCCCCAAAAGACCTGGTACCAGGCACTACACATCTCAGGCTTTGAGCCCTCTGGTCCCTGTGGCTGGGGCCTGCCTGTCCTAAGTCTCCACCCCAATGCAGCAGATCTGTCCCCTCCCACCCATACCAGGCCTGCTTTCTGATTGCTGTTTTGCATGCAGCTTTACAGTTTGCTACAATGTGAGTCAGAGATGAAGAGGCCAGCTTTGTCCTGCTCAGCACATACTGGTTCTTTCTTACCTTAAGATTTATAAATTTATTTTATTAGATATGATTAAAAATCTGTTCAAGTGAAAGGAAAAAACTAAAACTATTAACACTGGGAATTAAAACAATGCTTGTATAATAACATATTAAAGCTGCACTTCAATGCTTTTATACACAATACACCTTGCTCTGCCTGCAAAACTTTATAATTTAAGAGTTATCCAGATGATTATGGTTTGATTATGGTTTTGCCATGTTTTGTCCCTCTTAAAATAAAAGAGGATACTTTATTTTTGATATTGCAGGAAGACATTTGAGAGATTTAAATGCTTCAGATTACCTTTCAAATAGATGATTTAAATGCTTCAGATTACTTTTCCCTTCAATGATATTGTTATATTAAGATTTTAAAATTTCAGATTTTAACATTAATAGAATTCTGATACTATTTGGGTCACAAGCTCAAGATTTTAAATTTTCCTTGGTTGTCTTCTAAATATAAACTTTAACTTCTCATCAGGCCAAAGACACCTCTGTCCAATCTGTACCCAGCTCTTTCTAAATGACAAATGTACATACCTTTAACCAAAATCTCTAACTTTCTCAAAGGTATGAGCCTGGATAACCATCACCTACACCGGCTTTTCTATGATTTCAATACTGATTGATAATACTAATATATCTAAAACTTTTATGTCCTTTTATGAAATAAGAATTCATATAAAGCTTAGAGGATCACAAGAAGCCATTGGATGTGGATTGCATTAGGGTGGAGACTTAGGACAGGCAGGCCTCAACCACAGGGACCAGAGGGCTCAAGGCCTGAGATGTGTAGTGCCTGGTACCAGGTCTTGGGAGAAGCTGAAAGATTGAGAAAACCACTCCTGGAAAATGGTCAGAAGGGAAGTGAGGAATCTTACCAATAGGGTGAGGAGTCCTAGTGGTCCTCCAGTCAGAAAAGTGATGGTGTTAGATGGTACAGGGTCCCATCACAGAAGTCAAAAGGACTCCAGATAAGTACAACAGTACAGTTTGAGTTTTCAAAGTCCTCCCTTTCCCAGTTACTAAGGCTGTGGGCCTAAAGATTCCAATTAAGTTCATAAATTTCAACATTTGTCTCTAGTCTGTCTGCTTCAGCAGGTTTCCACTTGGCTGGCAGACACATCCAGGTATCAATTGCTGACTACAATCTGCTCCAAATGACCATGAGCTCTAGACTTGCTGAAGGCTGATATAATGTGGACCAGTCCAACCAAACATAATTGTTCCCTATCTTTACAGCCAGGTCAGATGACCACATACTTCTGATAAATGCCCCATTGTCTAAGTTCCCTCCTTACCTGTGACTGGCCTTTCAGCCTTGCTGGGCTCTGACCACCTGAGCCCCATTTCAGCTTGAAGCAGCTACAGAAGAGCATTGTCCCTGCTTCCTGAAAACAGGCTAAAGGGCTAAGTCAATGAAAAACTCCCTGGCATAGGGAATGAAATAATGAAATTATTACCTATAATGCCCATTGGTAGCCTAAAAAACTGTGCCCAGAGTTGTCAATTAACTAAAATGGTTCTGCAATAAGATAAGACACTTGACCTTGTTTATACAGAACTAAAAAGGTATTATATGATCTTAAGAAATCATTATTTCTATATAAACCA
The DNA here is from genome assembly GCF_004664715.2 of Peromyscus leucopus. Lineage (NCBI taxonomy): Eukaryota > Metazoa > Chordata > Mammalia > Rodentia > Cricetidae > Peromyscus > Peromyscus leucopus. Next base: position 88,977,041 of record NC_051070.1, on the reverse strand, counting down.
TCACGATTATAATCTGGTTATACTCAAATATCAGAACTACAGGGCCTTAAAAAAAGTAGTATAAGAATGTATGTCTATCCTCCTTGTCTTTGCTACCATTGGTAAGCTGTAACTAATTGGGAAAACTGTATGTCCAGATTCAACTTATATATGCTCTCAAAGTTAATTTAGATATTACTAACAGATTTTGTTCCCCCAGTCCTCAAACACCTTTAGGGATCGGACAATATGGCATTTAATAAAAAGGCTATTGATGACAGAGAGACATGTCAGCTCCTGGGAGCATCCTGTATCTCCTCCAAGAAGATAGATGGCTACAGAAGAACTTCCACCTGGAAGCTTATGGCAAGGCTGGTCATGCAGCAATAAGCTGAGATCCTGTCCAGAGTGTGACTAAGTGGAACAACAGAGGATTGATTGCGCTATGCTGCAAAGTCAAGGTAGGTCAGTCTCCCCAAATTTCTACTCCACACACACACAAAATCTATCAGATCTTCTGGGCTTAACAGCTGAACAAATGCTGATTTTTGGGCTTCTGTCTACCCATGACCTCAGAGAGACTTGGGATTGCTGTCTGGGTATCTGGAAAGCTGTCTCTTCTTCTTCTTCTTCTTCTTCTTCTTCTTCTTCTTCTTCTTCTTCTTCTTCTTCTTCTTCTTCTTCTTCTTCTTCTTTTGGTTTTTCTTTTTTTTTCTTTTTTTTTGGTTTTTCGAGACAGGGTTTGGTTTCTCTGTGTAGCTTTGCGCCTTTCCTGGGACTCACTTGGTAGCCCAGGCTGGCCTCGAACTCACAGAGATCTGCCTGCCTCTGCCTCCCGAGTGCTGGGATTAAAGGCGTGCGCCACCACCGCCCGGCTCTTTTGGTTTTTCGAGACAGGGTTTCTCTGTGTAGTTTTGGTGCCTTTCCTGGAACTCACTCTGTAGCCCAGCCTGGCCTTGAACTCACAGAGATCCACCTGCCTCTGCCTCACAAGTGCTGGGATTAACGGTGTTTACCACCACAGCCTGGTACTTCTTCTTAAATTTATTCTTCTCAGATCTGATGGTGTTTATTGACTAGGGCACCAGTTTAACAGCCCCAATCCCAAGACTACAGTCACCTTGATAGCTCATTAATATGTTTCTTGTTAAAAATACAGACAGGCATGCCTCATTCAGACTTCATGGCACAGGATAGACTGGTTTCAGATATAACTCTGGAGGTTCAAAGTTTTAATATTGATAAATACAGTTTTGATAAACTGACACAGCCTTGACTACACACAGTTATTAAGAGTCCTTAAATTTCTATGGATTTTTAACCCTTTTGCTATGTAAATCTATTCTAGCTGTCTGATAGATACCTGCAGGTTTCTGGGAAAAGTTCCGCTACTGCCTCAAGAACTCTGGTCTGATGAAAACTGACAGTCTCCAGAGCCCATTTGGACCCCACCCATTTTCCAGCACATTTTGTAGTTTCACTCTTCCTGCCTGGGCCAAGGCCAACCCACAGAGGGTCCTCCAGATACACCAGCCTCTGCACCAGCTCCGAGGGTACCAACCATCTCCAGAGAACCAGCAAATGTGATGACTCATGTACTCCTAAGGAACACGCAATCCCTCGGTTCACTGCTGGTACCACCTCTCCAGGCTCAAGCAGGCCACCTACCCAGCAACCAGAACCTGCTTTTCCAAGATGTCCCAATAAAGAACATATCTGTTCTCATGTTTCACTCACTCACCCTTGCCACTTCTGTATAACCAGGGCCCTTCTCTGTCCCATGCTTCCTGGCAGTTGTCACTCTTCCCATGGCTAGCCCCACTCATGAGGTCAATGATAACAATCTATTTTTTCTCCTACCAACCTTTTCAGCTCCCTCAAGGAACAGACACCATGATGACAACCTCTTGAATGCTCCTTTATTCACACCTTCTGCCACATGTGACCCCAAGTTCCCCCCCTCACTTCCCCCTTGTCAGCTGAAAGCAGGCTCCAGAATTCAGTGCCCCTGTTCCCCCACTTGCTATCCATAACTCACCTTTATATAATAATCCAAACCGAGGAATGTTGGCACTCTGGCCCACCCCTTGGGGACCTGCCCCGTGTCCTGATGCAAATCCTCCTTTAAGGAAAACCCCTCCCTTCTTCTTCCTCCCCCTTCCTCCCTTTCTCGCCATGAGGTATGCATGCCTCCACTTTCCCTCTTTCCCTCCCTTTCTATTTCATCCTCTCTCCCTCCTTCCCTCTCCTTTTCTCTCTATCTTTATTATAATAAACTCTCCACGTGAACATGCGTCTGCATGTATGAGTGACTTTCCACGTGCTGCAGCCTGCCGCCATATCTTCATGGCATGTCTCCCTCACACACTGGGGCACCTTGGCCCAACCTGCCAAGGTCACCTGCATGTTCAATCATTACAAGAATGGCTCCCTCAAAAGAACCAAATGACAAGAAATGCTGGCAAGGATGTCTGGAAGCATTTTGGTGTAACCATTATGGACATGAATGTGAAAGTTTCTCAAAAAATTAAAACAACTACCATATGGTCCAGCTATACCATTCCTGGGCACATACCAAGAGGACTATATTCTACCAGGGAGATACCTGCATATCCATGTGTATTGTTGTTCTATTTATAATAGCAAGAAAATGGAGTCAACTTAGATGTCCATCAACAGATGAATGGATAATACAAATGTGGTACATGTCACAATAGAATCTTACTCAACCATAAAGAAACAGGAACTTATGAAACTGACTGGAAAGTAGATAAATGGATCTGGAAATTGTTTTATTAAGTGAGGTGAGTCTGCTTCAGAGAGACACATGTTCTCTCCCACATGTAGATCCAAGACTTTAATATTTGTATATATGTTGGTGAGTGTGGATAAGGTGGTAATAGAGCATGTCACATGAAAACAGAACAGTGTCTACTGGCGGTAGGTAGAAGGCTACATGGTGGCAGAGAGATGGGGGATAAAAGGGGAAATAAAGAAAAACAAATTATCAAATCTATTGTTTGTACATTAATTAAAAAATGAAAGAGGAGGAGGATTAGAAAGCTGGGTGTGGTGGTGTGATCTCAGAATTTGAGAAGCTGAAGTTGGAAGATCCCGAAGTGGAGGCCAGCCTGAGCTACAGAGTGAGACTCTGCACCAACCCCCCCCCCCAAAAAAAAAAAAACCAAAACCAAGCATCATCATCATCAACAACAACAACAACAAAAAGAAGGTGGGTGGAAAGTGGCTCAGAGGATCCAGGTTCTGTTCCCCAGCATCTGTATGACCACTCACAACTTCGGTTCCAGGGAAATCAATGCCCTCTTCTGGGTACTAGGCATGTGCATGGTGCACAGACATACATGTGGGCCAAAGACCCTTGGTCATAAAATAATATTAAAAAGGAAGTTAGAGATTCAAAATTTCAAGACTTACAGTCTCTGATTTATTAAAAGAATCCAAACTTTTATTTATATGTGATGTGTGCGTGCACTATGAAATGTGCATGTGGAGGTCAGAGCACAAGTCAGCTCTCCCTTTCCACTCATGGGTGCCATGGACTGGACTCAGGTAAACCTGGCCTTGCAGCACGTATACCTGTTAAGCCATAGCCGTTCTCATGTATTTAGTGTCAAATATAATTAAATGTTATTTAAAAACTAAGATGAATCTGATCTTTTCAAATTATTTCTATCCTTAGCGATTCTATCTAACTATGTAGCTAACCTTCACCTGCATATATATGGAAGTTAAATACGTCATATTTATCAAGTATATAAGTTATATATATATGTATATATATATATATATATATATTAGAGTACATATGTATACATATGCTTATTTAACTTTCAAATGTAAATGAGAATAATTTCTGGATTGGGGAGGTTGGCTGATAAACATGAACTTTTCTGTTTGTTATGTTCATAATGAGCTGTAGTTTTATGAACACTGTTGGGTGACTTCTGATATTAATCAACTTGCCTAACAAACAGAAAAGACAGGGGCCAGGGGGCCACTATGTAATGATACTTGTTCAGGCGGAAATACGGCGGCTGGTTTTCTTCTCTGTGCTTGCTTGGATGTCTGTTTTCAATTCCTAAAGTAATATTTTAAAACTTGTGAAACTTAGAAATAGCAATGCTCCGAAGCTTGCTTAGTTGTCAGGGACACTTCTGGGTAGGGCTGGCCAGCACTCCACTCCAGATCTGGATCCTCAGCCTTGAGCTAATCTTGCCATAAGCAGGATGGCTTTGTTTTCCCAAATTCAATCTCAATGCAATTTCCTCTGGATTTTAACAAGGACTGAGTCCCAAATCTTTTCTTCAAAATGCCAAGCTTGTAAGGAGGGCATTGTCTGTGCCTCCTCTTATGAACATGTTCCAGATCCAGGAAATTATCCACCCACTACCAAAATGCCCAGGCACGGGGCATCTGTTGTGTTCATGGGACAGACCAGAACATTGCTCAGCGCCTCTGAGTTGGAAGCGGTTGTGAGTTAGGATGTCCTGAAGCCTACACAGAGCAGCGCAGTGGTGTTTGTTTTTTCCATTTACTCTCTGTTTATTGTGTTCTTGGGAACTATAAATGTTGATTCCCAATTGACAGTAATACTCTCTTTAAGATGCTTTTACTTGTAAAACACAAACCAACTTCAGCTAAAAGAGGTATTTTCTCATAGAAATCCTGGGTGGCTTTATAGACAGAGGCTGAGCTGAAACTTTAGGCCAAAATGGCACCTGGGCTGAGACACTGAGTTTTAAAGCAAATAACCGAAAGTCAGATGGCCTGAACTTGAAGTTTATTTTGTTATTTACTAACTCGCAGGTCTTGGATGATTAATCTCATCCTAGGTTTACTTGCCTGTAGAATAGGCGTTAACAGTGGCTGCTTCACAAACAGTTCTGAGCATGAAGCACGAAGCAGGTAATGTACCTGTTAGTAACCATTCAAAAATGGCAGCTGAAATCTCCTAATCATCGTAACAAGCTGCTGATTTCTCAGCTTTCCAGTCTTCATGGGTTAGTGTGACTACCCTTTCCTATAGATGGTATGTCCTAGTCCAACCTCCTCAAGGGATGAATTCACTTGAGAGTCTCCATTCTAAATTCAGTTTGGCCAGGCGGTGGTGGCGCACGCCTTTAATTCCAGCACTCGGAGGCAGAGCCAGGCGGATCTCTGTTAGTTCGAGGCCAACCTGGGTTACCAAGTGAGTTCCAGGAAAGGCGCAAAACTACACAGAGAAACCCTTTCTCAAAAAACAAAACAAACAAACAACAACAACAAAACAACCAAAAAAATCTAGTTTGTAGCGAAGACACTCATCGGCTTAGCGGAGAAGGCATCAGTCCTGGTGTAGCCAGTGGAAGCCGCTAATGGGCCTGTGATGTCATCATGGCGGCTAGGAAGGCAGGCGCCTTGTGGGTGCCGACCACGGGGAAGGAGGAGACGCTGGCCAGACAAACAGACCTGTGTTTCTAAAAGTGCTACTTCCTTGATGACACTCAGAAGAATGGTGGGAATAATGTCTTTATCTTGAAAGTCTAAAGAATCTATCTATAATTTTCCATCTTTCTTCTTCAAGTCTATTAATCATCCAAACAACAAAGACTGTGGGTGGTTGGATGAATGAAACTTTTTATGATGAAAACTTTCAAGATTATCATGGAGATGATGAAGGAAATGATTTCCTTTCCCACTTCCTTTTCCATGGTGAAATGTTTTAACAAAATCTGCCATTAATAATAGATTTTTCTACGTTAGTGTTAAAAAACTTTTTTGTGTTCACTCATCTTCAGTTAACACCAGCGTTGTTGACTAAGATGTCTTACTCCATCCAAGTGGTTAATCCCTAAGCCATGTGGATAGTTTCAAGTAGTGTTTGAAGTTTTTAAAGGGCTTATGCCGTCTAATCTGGCACCAGATTTACTTGTTTGCAAAGAAATAGAAAGTTCAAGTCACACTAGCTTACCTAATAGGAGGATCTATGTGCTTATTGAACAGAGATTTTCAAAGACAGGCGGGCTCCAGTTGTAGACTGAGGGAGACCTGCAGCCATGGCCCTCAGAGCCATTTTGCTTCCCTAGTCTTGCTTCCTATGTAATCCGTTTCATTTGAAGATGGACATTCTTACTGGATTTGGTCATTCACACCTGCAATCCTAGCCCTTGAAATACTGAGGCAGCAGGATTGCTGTTGGTTTTAGCCAGTCTGGTCTGTATGTTGAGTTCCAGGCCATCATGGTTTACAGAATGAGGTCCAGTGTCAAACACATGCACACACACACACACACACACACACACACACACACACGCACGCACGCATGCGTGGGACTGGCATCTTTCCTGATCACAAAGGCTGGCAGCAGGGATGGAGGTGGAATGTGAAAGGGAAGGTTTTGGTTCAGGACCCCCAAGGCCAAGTTCTCAGCACAAAGGACATTTATCTGCCCCCAAGGGACAGAGGACAGGGAACCAGAGACAAAGTCAGGAGACAGAGGGCAGGGAGAAGGGGAAGGAAAGAAGGGAGGGAGGGAGAGACAAAGAACCGCCTCTGGATAGAGAGGAGAGAGATGTGACACATAGGAGACTAGCAGTTTATAGAGGTACGAGGGAAACCTGTCTTAGGATGAGGTGTTTAATTTTAATTGGCCATATTAATTATGTGAGTCAAATGGGGCTTTTGATTTCTGGACTTTGATACTTTGACAGCTGGACCTTGGTGGTCAGCCTCAGGAGGAGGAAGTGGCCAAATAAGGGAATGGACCTTGGTGGTTATTTGGAAATATCATCTAATGGTTTTTAGCAAGGCAGAGGAAATGGGAGAGAAGGGTGAGGTCTGTGAGAGTCATGCCTGCCCAGAGTCTCTTCAGAATGTTTGTATTGTCACAGAGCGGTTTCCTTTTGGTGAAGTCCACAGAAAAGAGAGGGTACTTTCTTCTTACGATTCCTCCAAAAAGCCAGTCACCAGGAGAAAGATGCTCTGGTTAACGGTCAGTTGGAGACTACTCAAGGATTCTCAGAGAATTCAATCCTAGCCAAAGATTATGACGGAGAATTTGGGGTCCTGTCAAAACTAGAAGGCTAAGTGTTCAGAGATGAAGGTGGACAAGTGTTCTCATAAATTGCTTGTTTTATTTATATTTATTTAGTTAAGATTTATTTATTTTGTGTGTATGAATGTTTTGCCTGCATGTATTATATGTAAAATATGTGTGCCTGGTGCCCTTGGAGTTCAGAAAAGGGCATCAGATCCCTGGAACTGGAATTAGGGATGGTTGTAGCCACCATGTGTATACTGGGAACTGAACCCTCTGTAAGAGCAAGTACTCTAGCCACTGAGCAAACTTTCCAGCCTCATTTTATGTATTAATTTTATTTTTTTGAGATAGGATCTTACTATATAGTCATGACTGGCCTGGAACTGTTTGTGTAGATCAGGCTGGCCTCAAACTCCCAGAGATCAGTGTGTCTCTGTCTCCCAAGTACTGGGATCTTCTTTTTAATTTAATGTAATTACTACATTTTTCTTTCTTTCTTTCTTTCTTTTTTTTTTTTTTAATGGTGCTGGGGATAATGTCGGGATCCAGCCCTGATTTGCCAAAGGGTCCTTGAAGTAGGGAATGAGGAATTGAGAAATGCTTGACAGGAAAAAATACAGATGTAGATGAAGAAAAAGATAGAAACACAGAACAGTTTTAGGAGGGCCCTGGGTCAATACCTCCAGTTTATTCCTAACGGGCTTTTTATACACTAGCTTGGGGGAAAGGCAAGAGACCTCCCCCTTTCAAGATCAAGGTATAAAGTACAAAATAACAAAGTAGACCCTTTCTTAATCTCTAAACACCTGCTTACCATGCCTTACAGCAAAGCACTTGTAACTAGGCTTTGAAGCAAAAGACACTTGGTAACCATGCCGGTTGGCCAAACACATCCTATTACGCAGCCTTGGAGAGTAGCGTGAACTCTGACTCTCTGACCTTCAGTCAAGATAGAAACAAACCACAAGTTGGAATCTTTGTGGGTTCCCACAGGATAAAAGCAGGGGCTTTGCATCTGACAGGCAAGCTGTTCCTCCACTGAGCCTCAGCCGTGCTTGCACCTTGAATTTGCACTTTGTAACCCAGGTAGGCCTTGAACGTGGGACCCACCTGCCTCAGGCTCCAGAGTAGCTGGAATCACAGGCCTGCATCATGAGGCTAACTTGCTTCTTTTGTTGTAAGTCATGCTTCTTTTCTGTCCTTGGCTAAATTTCATTTGTTGGGCATATCTAGATGTCTGAGAACCTGTGTTAGAGAATCACCCTTGCACCCCCAACCCCCCATTCTGGTCTGCCTTCAGAGTAAGAAGGTGAGCTCTGCTCTGTGCTGTGAAAGACAAGGCTTTGGAAAAGTGAGACAAGTTGGACCTACCAGTGAAGTGCCTTTGTGAAATACTATGCAGAACTATTATCATCACTTGATGGGACCATGATGAGACATCCTGATTTAGATTTAAAATAGTTCTGGCATGACTACTAAGCCCTCTTCCCATAATAGAACTGACAATTATTTTTGTATTGGGAAGCAGTAGTATTATCGCATTGTCTGTCAATAGCTAAATATATGGTGATCTGAATTACTTGATATTATATATAGGAGAATCTCTGAAAAAAATAAAAAAAGAATGCAGAGCAGGCAAACAGTGGGGTACAGAAAGATCTGCTTGGACACTGTTCGGAACTGGCTATTTAAATAGTGTTCTTTGTGGACTTCACTGGGCCCTTCAAACAAATAAAGCAAATGTGAGCGTCGGGAGATTGAGATCGACTGCCAGAGGGAAACATTGCCGTGCCAAGATGGTTGTTCCCTTTCTAGGACTTTGGCTAGTGACCCAAACACTTCCCAGAGCCTAACTTCTTTCTTCCCCACCTTCTCTGGAAAGACTTTAGAGTGTCAAACGTTTGAAGATGTCTCCCATTACCCTAGAAGGGCTTAGGTGTTGATAACAAGGAGCCTCCATAGCACTTCCAATGGCTTTCTTTCTCTTTTCTCATATGAAAGACAAAAAGAAAAAGGAAAGAGTTAAATAAAGAATGGAAACAAGCCAATCTTTTTATCATGCTGCCTTCAAGCGTTTGGCCACTGTAGGTTGCCTTAAGAGCATAGTAAAATGAGCCCGTGCGAAGGCTCACACATTTAATTTCAGCACTGGGAGGCTGAGTCAGAAGGACTGCCACCCGTTTGAGGCTAGTGTGTGCTTTGTCGTCAGTTCAGGACAGGATGGGCTACACGGTGAGACCTCGTCCCCAAACCAGTCAACAACCCACTCACTCCAAGTCCCCTGAAACTGCCACAGATTCTTATGTTTTCATTTTTTACAGTGTGTGTATGGGTGTTTTGCCTGCACATATATCTATGCACCATGTATGTGCACTGATGGCAGGCGCCCACAGAGGTCAGAAGAAGGTCTTGGATGCCTGTGGGCCTCCATGTGGGTGCTGGGAATTGAACCTGGGTCCTTTGGAAGAGCGGCAAGTGCTCTTAACCTCTGGCCATCTCTCTAGGTGCTGCTTACAGTTTCTTAATTCACAGGTCTCTGTAGAATCTGTTAAAAACTTCATGTGTGTTTTTCTTTGCTTTCCTGATTCTCCCCCTCCTCCCTCCCTCTCTCTCCCTCCCCCTCTCCCCCTCCTCCCTCTCCCTGCCCTCCTCCCTTTCCCTCTCCCTCCCCCTCCTTCTTCCTCCTCTCCCCTCTCCCCTCTCCCCCCTCTCCAGCGTTTCTTTGTATAACAGCCCTGACTGTCCTGACCTGGCTGGCCTGGGAGACATGTTTGCCTCTGCCTCCTGAGAGCTGGGATTAAAGGCAGGCACCACCACTGCCCAGCTTTCCTGCCTTTTCTATTTTGTCCAAAATAGTAATTGTACTGATGTAGTAAGGGAGTGAAATGTTTATTTCTTTAAAAAGGCATGAAAGGACACACTGTTACTCTATCATGCTCTACTTTATTAAGTTTTATTTTGAAAATATTTTGGGATCTTATAAGTGGAATTCAAAGGCATGTTTAACCTGTAGCTCACCAGTCACATGTAGTCTAGGGTAGCTGTGAGTGGAGCCCAGCACAAAATAATTCCCAAATCACCCAAAGCAGTATGAAATACCACTACTACTAACCTTCAAGAACATGGTTCCCAAGCTGGAACTTTGTAGCTGACAGTGTTGGGCTGCAATGTCAAAAGCCTGAACACAGCTACACATTAGACCACAGAGAGGCCGGGAAATGGATCCTCAGGCTGTGGCTCCAGCTTCACACAGAGCTCCGACTGCCGTCAGTGCACAGGCTCATTTCTCCTTGCTTCTTACTTGGAGGGTTTCAGTTTTATGTGGAAATAACAAATTATCTCCTCCCTGAACCCCCTGCTCCCCCCAACTGCCACTCTGAGCAGCTGTGTGCGCCGAAGTTCAAGGTCTGGGTCTCGGAAGAATGTCCTCTTGCTTTACAGCTCCTGGCCTCCGGAGAAGGCCCCTCTCCAGCCCCGTCCAGCAAAGCACTTAAACAGGCGTTTTTATGTTTTAATCCAGCCCGTTCCTTGTTTTGCTCAGCAGTGCTGTTTATCTTGCGTCTGCCCTGTTGACACGGAACTTCTGAATTGCTTTCTCAAATGACCTTTCAAATGTTTGTTTACAAATAAGGGGACTCTTGGATCCAGGAGGCGATAGATCCAGTAATAATTTCCAAATCTGTCTTATCTCTCTTTGTCTCCTTCTTAGAAAAAAACAAAAAACAAAAACCCCCAAATCCGGTAGCTGCCATAACCACTCCAAAGCTCCGTGGAAGTTTGTTCCGATGCCACAATCCCCGCTGCAAATTCAAGAATCCGAATCTTGAGAGAAGATGGCTGGCGAGGGCCAAATGCAAGAGCCCTATTCTCTCCAGGCCTGGTTTTGTGTCAGTGTTGCTGATGGCAACAGGGCTTCCTACAGACCAGGCAAGTGTTCTACTGATGGGCTATATACCCAGGCCACCGATTTATACAAACGGCTGACAAATTAAAACATTCACCTCACATTCCTGCTACACTGCGTTCTTCTGCAAACACCTCTTCAAATACCCCACTTTGTGAAGAGCCATTCTGTTTAGGGCTTTTGCACAAACCTTTCCTGGGGAGATGTGAGCAAATGTCTATTTTTTCCAGGTAGGATGTTAAAAGACCAAAGTAATTATTCCATCCAAGGCTATCTTGGTGAGCCAATGAATTTACTGGACTTTCTTACATCATGTGTAAGGGTTACCTATAGGTGTGTAGGTGACGCCATGTAACTGACTGAAAAATCTTACCTCAGCATGTATGATAACTTCCACATAGCTGTATTGATGGGGTCTGCCCTTCAGTTAACCCCCCACACTATATGCCTTAGCACCTTCCCACACTGCAAGACCCTAGGGGCTGGGGTGAATTACACACAGCTGACCAGGAGGTGCAGAGGGAGTAGCTGATCCCTCAGGGGAAGGTCGAATGACCCCGCAAAGCCCCCTTCTATGAGGGAACCTCAACAGGCTCAGTGCTGAGGGCCTCTTGTGACTACTCACAGCTATTCTGATGGAGATGGAAATAGTTATTATGCTCAGAAGACAGCGTTGAACCACAGGGGCGTAGCCTCTGCTCAAAGGTAGCTAGTTTCTTGAGCCCAGGGCCCTCTTATGGATTTCTGTTGCTCCGATCCCAACACTGCAGCTAGGCTTGCATCCATTGTCCTTAGTAAGTGGTCGATGATACAGCTGGCTACCTTAGATGCTGTCTGTCTGGTTGGGATTTGTGTGTTGTTGATTATCTTACTTCTCTTCAGTTTGGGCCACAATTGGAGCCGTATGTTTTATCTAGTGTCAGTCATGTATTTATCTATAGTCCATAGGGCTCAAGAGGAAGCCGATATAAATACTAGAAGCTAAAAAAAAAAAAAGGAGGCGCTGCACATGACTGGCCTTGCTGCCAATAGAGGTAGAATGTGTGTTTCCATGTTCCATACTTGTTTGCTTCCCTACCAGGTCTCCTCTTTCGGGGATAAGCAGTTTTCTCTCTGCAAGGTCACCTGGTAGACAGAGCAGAAAGTCTATGTTCTTTGGAAGGAAGGGTGTATTCTTCTCATCCCTTTACTTATAGCCTGGCATATATTAGTCATTTACAATTAGAGTGAATGAAAAAGCTGGGTGTGGTGGTATATGCTTATGATAATCTCAGCACTGGGGGGACTGAGGCAGGGGGATCATGAGTGTGGGGCCATGCACTAGAACATGGGATGTCTAATTGCCAGGGGCCACACTCTTTAAAAACAACACCACCCGACTCTCCCTCCTCTGCCATCAATTATTGATAGGTCCTTACCGAGAAGAGTTCATGAGCCCCTCTGGCCTCCATGTGAGAATGCTGACTGATGTGGTCTTGCTGGTGCTGTCAACCACGGCTGTTGAGTCAGTCCATGAGTGCGGTGGTCCTGTCATGTCCAGAAGACACTGTTTTGTTCTGGTCTCCCCTCACCGCTGGCTTTTACAGTCTTTCTTCTCCTCTTCAGCAGTAGTCCCTGACCCGGTGGTGGAGGTGATAGTGGAGGTGGTGGTGGTGGTGGTGGTGGTGGAGGTGGTGGTGGTGGTGGAGGTGGTGGTGGTGGTGGAGGTGGAGGTGGTGGTGGAGGTGGAGGTGGTGGGGTGGAGGTGGTGGTGGTGGAGGTGGTAGTAGTGGAGGTGGTGGAGGTGGTGGAGGTGAGGGTGGTGGTGGTGGTGGTGGAGGTGGTGGTGAGGGTGGTGGAGGTGATAGTGGTGAGGGTGGTGGTGGAGGTGGTGGAGGTGGTGGTGGTGGAGGTGGTGGAGGTGGTGGAGGTGGAGGTGGAGGTGGAGGTGGTGGTGGTGGTGGTGGAGGTGGAGGTGGTGGAGGTGGAGGTGGAGGTGGAGGTGGAGGTGGTGGTGGTGGTAGTGGAGGTAGTGGTGGTAGAGGTGGTGGAGGTGGTGGTGGTGGAGGTGGTGGAGGTGAGGCTGGTAAGGGTGGTGGTGGTGGTGGAGGTGATGGTGGTGAGGGTGGTGGAGGTGATGGTGGTGAGGGTGGTGGTGGAGGTGGTGGAGGTGGTGGTGGTAGAGGTGGTGGAGGTGAGGCTGGTAAGGGTGGTGGTGGTGGTGGAGGTGATGGTGGTGAGGGTGGTGGAGGTGATGGTGGTGAGGGTGGTGGTGGAGGTGGTGGAGGTGGTGGTGGAGGTGGTGGTGGAGGTGGTGGTGGTGGAGGTGGTGGAGGTGATGGTGGTGAGGGTGGTGGAGGTGATGGTGGTGAGGGTGGTGGTGGAGGTGGTGGAGGTGGTGGAGGTGATGGTGGTGAGGGTGGTGGAGGTGATGGTGGTGAGGGTGGTGGTGGAGGTGGTGGAGGTGGTGGTGGAGGTGGTGGAGGTGGTCGGGGTGGTGGAGGTGGTGGTGGTGGTGGTGGTGGAGGTGGTGGAGGTGAGGCTGGTAAGGGTGGTGGTGGAGGTGGTGGTATAGTCACCTCTCTCCTTTGTGATGAACTCTCTGCAGGCTCTTATTCTCTGCACTTTGACCAGTTGTGAGTGTCTTCATGATCTACCTTCACTGCACAAAAGGTCCTCTGACGCCGTCTGAGATGTGCTCATCGTGGGCACAGAAACACAGGGTGGAGGGAAGTCTGGCACTATGACCATTTTGTAGACTAGCAGCAGTTCGCTCACCGTGAGCTTCCCAAGCGTGCGTTCTTGGCTGGTGTGTAGTAGTAGTTATGCATTTCCTCCTGTGGAGGTAGCCTGACGTCTAAGTCGAATGTAGCTGGTTATCGTCATCATGGCTGTGCCACTATGGAACGTATGGGGATATCTTGCCATGCCAGTCATTATTGTAGTTCACAGGGTTCACTGATAGGGAGAATTGCTTTTCTCCCTTAGCAGCCTGCATAGCATCTTGCAGTACTGTGAGAGGCAGCCAGCAGGGAAGAAGCTTCCTGGTTAGTGTCAGCTTGATTTCTCCATGTCCTGTGACCAGAGTATGTGGTGTCTTCAGCAACAGGGTCTTATAAAGAAGTAAGAGCAATGGCAATAAATATTTTGTATAGTTTGGTCTCTGGGATACTACTGACCAAGAACATGAGGGAAGGTACCCTGTACATCTGACAACCCATGCCTTCTGGGAAGGGGATACCCTTTGTAAGGTAACTCCAATGCAAGTCTTTTATATGAACACACACACACACACACACACACACACACACACACACACACACACACACACACACGTTTATGAGGATCATTGATTAACAGGTTTCCTCAAACTTCCTTTGTGTTACTGATCCTTCAACCCTCTCTGCCTTCATCTAGACCTTCCTCCCATTATTCTCCTTCCCCCATCATTTCACGTGTGTTCTACTCTCTGTTACCTATGGAGTCTGTCAGAGTCCAGCTCAGACCTGTCAAAAGGTTCTTGCAGGGAGGAGAGAGGAATGAGGAGATAGGTAGATAGATAGATAGATAGATAGATAGATAGATAGGTAGATAGATAGATAGATAGGTAGGTAGATAGATAGGTAATAGATAGATAGAAAGAGACTATAAGAAAGACAGACACACAGGATAGCTTTGGGAGGGATCTGGGTCAATACCCAGTCACCTCGAGGTTTATTTCAAAGGGCTTTTTGTACAATGCTAAGGGAAGAGGCAAAAGACCTTTCAGCATCAAAGCACAGCGCACAGCCAAGTGCAGACCCTTCCAAAAACCTGGTGCCCATACCCTTGCCCAAATCACCCCATTATGCAGCCCTGCCGGGTAAAGCAAACTCAAATTTTCTGACCTTGAGTAAGGTCTCACTAGAGAGCCTCTGGGCCTCCACAGTTCCCACAGCACCTCAGGTTTTACTTGTATACATGTGTCCTTTTGATCTCTTGGGTTCATGGTCTACTGTGTACCCCAGAGTCTTGGGGGAGGAAAGAATGAAGCAATGAATGCCTTCCAGGAACATTCTCCAAATTCTTTGCTAAAAGTTGATTGTCATTCGGCCAAGAGTGTTGGACCCTTTCCTAGATGATGACTAATCAATAGTTTCAGAAAGAAGGAAGTTTGCAGCCAGTTCAGCCTGGAGAATAAACGAGCTGTCCTACCAGTGACTGGCTCCTTCTGCTACAGCTGAGTGAGAGAGAGGAATCCAGTTTGTGCTCTTCTCTGGAGCTGTTCAGTTCCTCTGCAGATCCTCTGAGTTCTCTCATCTGTGAAATTACGTGCCAAAGCTGAGGGTTGGAATGCTAAGATGTTGGGCATCTGAGTTTACTCCACCATTACCGGCACCTGTAAACCATGGCGACCATTCCGATCCCTAGTTTCCTCTTCACTATAGTGAGAAAAATGGAAGTTGGAACTTCCAAGTCTGTGACTGGGAAGATGGTACAATCTAGAGAGGGCTCACCAACCTAAGAAATCACAAGAGATAAGATTTACAATCAAAATGAATACAAAGGTTCATGATGAGCAAACACATTTTTTCCAATAAAGACAAAATCAGTATGATGGTCTGCCAAGCCATATTAGAGCCCAAGGCAGAAAGAACACAAGATTAAATGAAACACTTGGTTTTTTTTTTTTGTTTTGTTTTTTGTTTTTCTTTTTTGAGACAAGTTTTCTCTGTGTTGCTTTGCACCTTTCCTAGAACTCGCTTTGGAGACCAGGCTGGCCTCGAACTCACGGAGATCCACCTGCCTCTGCCTCCCAAGTGCTGGGATTAAAGGCGTGCGCCACCACCGCCCGGCCTTGAAACAATGCTTGTAAGGTACTTGGCACACAGCTGTGTATATAGTAAATATAAAAAAACAGACATTGTTATTATGAAATAATTCTCAAGGTTTCTTCTAGTTATAAAATTGTTTAGCTATCAGTTGTCCCCTCAATTTAGAGTCTTTTAAAAACATGGAAATTACTGATTAAATTTCAGGCAAAAATTTTGTAGGATTGGCCCAATGCCCACTATACTTCTGAACAATACAAAATTAATCCTACAAAAAATTAAGAAATTATATTTTAATGTACATATAGGTCCCAATAAACACACTAAAATGTTAATATAATTCGAGAACAAAGTTAAGTCTAAATATGGCCTGAAGAGTATTCAAACTAACCACTAATGTCCACTGGTTACTCACAATCACCCCAGTTCCCATCCACCTTCTGAAGTATACATTTACCATGTCAATATATACGTATATGTCAAATATAGATGGAAGGTCTGTTATGCACCATGGAAATGACTAGATGTTGGACACACAGAGAGAAAGGGGTATAGAATCCTACCCTTTGAGTGTCTAGTGGGAGTTAAAATATTCCAGAAAACACTGAGGGTCTGTAGCACATGTTAAGGCTATTTCCCAGGAACAATGCAACTCAGAGTGCAAGGATTTATAATGAGAAACTATTTCCATAAGATTATTGTAAAAAACATCTAGATACATACTTAGAGCTTCACCATTCAACACTTTTCATCCATTAACACTGACCCAAAACACATTTAAAAAACACTTAAAAGGCATTATGTAAATACTGAGGAAATCATAAAGGCCATGTGGAATCATTTGTACCTTCAGATATTGACCCTTGACTTATGAAGAGTTACAGGGACCTCGTAAGATGTTACACAAAATGCCACACAAAAAATATTCTTTAGAGAGAGGAGTGATGAGTGTGAAGAGGAGCAGGGAGAACTGTGAGAAACTTCCAGAACCACTGCTTTGAACTTCACATCCGTACTAGCTCCATGTATGGACTGAGTAACTGAGCGAGACTGGGGAAGAGAAGGAGTAAGCTATTGAAGGCCTGTGGAGCCTGTCCTCTTTTGTGTCCTCTTCTTGGTTCTTTGCTTCTGCATTTTGAGACCCAGTCTCATTCTAGGCCAGGCTGCTCTGGAATTCACTCTGTAGCACACATTGCCCTCAAACTCAGAGCATTGCTCCTGCCCCAGCCTGTATTGAGATTGCAGACATCAGCCATGATGGTATTGTACACTCCTTTTTAAAAATTGAATATTGCCATTAATATTAATATTATTATTTTGTGTGTGGTCTAGTGTCCTTCCTGGGGTTGTCATAAAATACCGTGACAAAAAGCGACAAAGTGGGGAGAGAGATGGTTCGGTGGCTAACAGCACTGGCTGCTCTCCCAGAGGACTGGAACTTGGTTCCTGGCATCCATAGAGCTCACAATCTGCATGTGTCTTCTGGCTATGTAGACCAGAAGATGGTGTAGGGTCTCATGAAACTGAAGATGTGAACAGTTATGAGCCTCATGTGGGTCCCAGGTGCTGAGCCTGGGTCCTCAGGAAGAGCAGTCAATGCTCCAAATTGCTGAGCCATCCCTCCAGCCCATCCATCAGGTGTTTTAGAGGTAGGGTCTCTCTTGTTTCTGCTATGCTGTGTACTCCCAGTGTGTCATGATTACAGATGCACACCACTGCATTTGGATTTTTTATGTGGGTTCTGGGGGTTGCACTCAGGGTCACAAGGCTTGTGCATCAGCCACTTTTACTCACTGAGCCATCTTTCCAGCCCATTATAGACTTCTTAAAGATACTAAAGGAGAAATAAGCCGGTCTGTTCAGGCTACTACTGCATGATTCCATGTATATGACCTTAAGAAGCTGGGACTCTGCAGACAGTTAACGCGATCAGTGGAATACAGGGAGAGTGGGATGAATAATAGAGCACAGAGGATTTGCAAGTTAGGGCAGCTACTCTGTATGGAGCTGTAATGTTATATACAAGTCCTTAAACATTTTTCTAGACCCATAGAATATGTAGCAACTGTAATTGCTAACTCAACCCATCAACACTGAGAGATAATGATGTGCCAAAGTGGGTACATCAGCTAACAGATGAACCCTTTTTCTGGGGGGAGGGGGATATTGGTAACTGGAGAAGCTATGCATGGGATAAGGCAGGAAGTATATGGGAAATCTTGGTATCCTTTGCTGAATTTTGTTATTAACTTAAAATTCCTCTGAAAAAATAATTTCTTAAAAAGGTGCATGTGTGGGTGTGGGGGTGCAGATCTCCACTGCTTTTTATCTGTAGTCATAAAATGGTGTTGGAAGTCTTCCAATGACAGTGCTGAGCAGCTGCGTTGGGAAGGGGGTATGTGGGGAAGAGTTTTCTTGATTTCTGTAGAGCCAAGACTGTCCTGGCAGGTGCTCCATAGAACACAGGCATCAGAAGAAGTTTTTTTGGGGGGGATCATAGTCGCTCCTTTATTACACTGTCACCAAAGCCAACATTACTAGACACATAAGGAGTTCTACCTACTCGTTTTATTATTCATGCCCATCCTGAGTTCTAAGAGCTGGGATTGGTACCCTAAGTTTTGGGCTTTTAGATCTTAAATGAGTGAACTCATGTCTTGAAGTCTGTAATTGGCTTTATTTTTTATTGAAAATAGATTATTCTCTCATACAGTACATTCTGACCACAGTTACCCCCCCCCCCCATTCACTCCTCCCAGATGCCCTCCAACCTCCTCTTTCCCTGGGATCCACTCCCTCTGTCTTCCTTCAGAAAAGATCAGGCCTCCAAGAGACAACAACCAAACAGCACAAAAGACACTAAGACAAGGCAGAAGCCCTCATCCTGGACATACCAACCTAACAGGAGGAAAACAGTCCCAAGAGCAGTCAAAATACAAAGGGACACACCAAAGGGACGCTCCACAATTAGAAGTCTCACAAAACCACCAAGTAAACAGCCACAACATATATGCAGCGGACCTGCCGCAGACCCATGGAGGCTCTGTGCTTTCTGCTTCAGTCTCTGTGAGCCCATACATGCTCTGCTTAGTTGATTCAGTGGGCCATGTTCTCCTGGGGTCCTCCATTCCCTCTGACTCCTACAGTCTTTCCTCCCCCTCTTCTGCAGGATTCCCTGAGCTCCGAGGGGAGGGACCTGATGGAGACTTCTAATTTAGACTCTCTCCACATAATGTCTAGCTGTGTGTCTCTGCACCTATCTATTCCCATCTGCTGCTGGAGGAAGCCTTTCTGGCGACAATTGGACAAGGCACTGATTTATGAGTATAGATCATTAGGAATCATTTCATTTTTTTTTTTAATGACCAGTCATGTTTGGTACTACCTTAGGTCTCTGGGCTATCCAGTCTCCAGTTTCTGGCCATATAAGTAGTGTTGGGCATGGACTCCTTTTTGTGGAGTGGGCCTCAAGTTAAATCAGACATTGGTTGGTTACTCCTGCAAGTTTTGTGCAACCATTGCCTCAGCACATCTTGTAGACTGAACAGATTGTAGGTCAGAGATTTTTGTGGCTGAGTTGGTGTCCAGGTTTCTCTTTCTTAGCCTTCTGAATACCTTCCTGCACCAAAGAGACTAGAATGTAGGGGTAAAGGCTCCATGTAGGCATCAGCTCGACGTCTGTACGTTCAATGAGCTATGTGGAATTGTCCTCAGCGATGGTTCCTACTGTCAGTTTGCAGAGACCACCTAGCATTAGCCTGTGTTTTTTGGGGAATCTCCACTGGGCCCCTTGGCCAACAATTCAACTGAATATAACCCAGTACTGCCACTGGAAACCTTACCTGGCTACAAGAGACGGTCAGTTCAGATTCCATATCCTCCATTACTAAGAGTCCTCACTAGGGTTTTCCTCATAAATTCCAGGAAGTTTCCACTGAACTAGAATACCATATCACTCTCAAGTGCCCCCCAGTTCTAGGCATCTCTCCCCAAACTTTCTCTTTCCATTCTATCACCCTCCCCACCTGATTCCTCTGACTCTCATCACCAACCACCCCTATTCCACTCATACTATTCTATTTTTTCCTTTCTAAGGAAATTCATGCTTCCCCCCCACCACAAACACACACAACTGTCCTCTTTAACTAACCTCTCTGGGGCTGTGGATTGCAGCTTGGTAATCATTTACTTAATGGCTAATATGTACTTATAAGTGAATACATGGCATATTTGTCTTTTTGGGTCTGTATTACATCACTCAGGATGATATTTTTCTAGTTCCATCCATTTGCCTTTGTATTTCATTATGACTTTTTTAAACAGCTGAGTAATAATACTCCATTGTGTAAATGCACCACATTTTCTTTGTTCATTCTTCTGTTGGGGGATAGCTAGGTTGTTTCCAGTTTCTGGTTATTAAGAATAAAGCCATATGAACATGGTTGAGCAGGTGTCCTTGTGGTAAAAGGAAATGTCCTTTGGGTATATGCCCAAGAGTGGTGTAGCTGGATCTTGAGGTGGATCGATTCCCAACTACCTGAGGAACTACCATATTGATTCCCATAGTGGCTGAACTAGTTGGCACTCCCACCAGCAGTGGAGGAGTGTTCCCCTTGCTCCACATCCTTTCTAGCTTGAGCTGTCACTTGTGTTATTGATCTCAGCCATTCTGACAGACATAAGATGGAATCTCAAAGTAGTTTTGATTTGCATTTTCCTCATGATTAAGGATGTTGAACATTTCTTTGCTTCTTACCCATTTGAGTTTCCTCTATTGATAATTCTCTATTTATATCTCTATCCCATTTTTAAATAGGATTATTGTTTTGAGGTCTTTATATATTTTAAATATTAGTGCTCTATTAGATATGGAATTGATAAAAATCTTTCCCCATTCTGTAGGCTGTAGCTTTGTCCAATTGACAGTGTCTTTTGCCTTGCAGAAACATTTAAGTTTCATTATGCACTATTTATTAACTGTTGATTTTAGGGCCTGTGCTATTGGTGTTCTGTTCTGAAAGTCTTCTGTGCCAATGCATTCCAGGCTATTCTCCACTTTTTATTCTATCAGGTTCAGTGAATCTGGCTTTATATTGAGTGTCTACAGATGCATGGATTTATTTTTAGGTCTTCAATTCTATTCCATTGATCTACCTGCCTGTTTTTATGGCAGTACCATGTGGTTTTTTTTTTTTTTTTTTTTTTTTTTTTTTTTTTTATTACTATAGCTCTATAGTACAATGTGAAATCAGGGTTGGTGATCTCTCCAGCAGATCTTTTATTGTTCAGGATTGTTTTAGCCATCCTTTTTCCCCCATACAAAGTTGAGTATTGTCCTTTCAAGGTCCGTAAAGAGTTATGTTGGAATTTTGATGGGGATTGCATTGAATCTGTAGATTGCTTTCGGTAGGATGGCCATTTTTGTTATGTTAATTTTACTGATCCATGAGCATCAAAGATCTTTCCGTCTTCTGATATCTTCTTCAATTTCTTTCTTCAAAGACTCGATGTTTTTAGTCATACAAGCCCTTTACTCGCTTGGTTAGAGTTACTCCAAGATATTTTATATTATTTGAGGCCATTGTGAAAGGCATCGTTTCCTTGGTTTCTGTATCAGTCCACTGATTATTTGTATATAGGAAGGCTACTGATTTTTTGAGTTAATCTTATATCCAGCCACTTTGCTGAAAGTTTATCAGCAGTAGGAGTTCCCTAGTGGAAAGTTTTTAGGGCTACTTATGTATGCTATCATCTGTGCATAACGATAGATTGACTTCTTCCTTTTTTATTCATATCCCTGATATCCCTCAGTTGTCTTATTGCTCTGGCTAAAACTCTGGTATAAAGTAGTGTACTGAAGAGACATGGAGAAAGTGGACATCTTGTCCTGTTCCTGCTTTTAGTGGAATTGCTTTGAGTTTCTCTCCATTTAATTTGATGTTGGCTATAGACTTGCTATAAATTACCTTTATTATGCTTAAGTATGTTTCTTGTATCTCTAATCTCTCTAGGACTTTTATCATAAAAGGATGTTGGATTTTGTTAGAGGCCTTTTCTGCCAGTGAGATAGATGATCAGGTGTTGTTGTTTTCTTTCAGTTTGTTTATATGGTGGATTACTTGACTAATTTTTGTATGTTGACTCATCCCTGAATCTCTGGGATGAAACCTATTTGATCATGGTGGATGATCTTTTTGATGTGTTCTGGGATTTAATTTGCAAGTATTTTATTGAGTATTTTTGCATTTTTGTTTATAAGGGAAGTTGATCTGTATTTTTCTTTCTTATTGAGTCTTTACATGGTTTAGGTATCAGGGTAACTGTGGCCTCTTAAAATGAATTCAGCAAAGTTCTTTCTGTTTTTGCTTTGTGGAATACTTTGAGGAGTATTGGCATTAACTCTTTGAAAGTCTGGTAGAATTCTGGGCTAAAATTGTCTGGCCTTGGGCTTTTTTTTTCCTTTTGGTTGGGTGACTTTTAATGACTGTTTCTATTTCACTAGGGGCTATAGGTCTGTCTAAATTGTTTATCTGATCTTGATTTAACTTTGGTAAGTGGTACCTATTGAGAAAATTATTATTATTATTATTATCATTATTATTATCATTATCATTATTATTTTATTTTATTTTATTTTATTTTTTTCCAGAGCTGAAGACCAAACCCAGGGCCTTGTGCTTGATAGACAAGGGCTCTGCCACTGAGCTAAATCCTCAATCACTATTCATTTCTTTTAGAGTTGCCAATTTGGTGGATGTACGGTTTGTAAAGTCTGCCCTTATGATTCCCTGGCTTTCCTTGGTATCTATTGTTATGTCCACTTTTTTGTGGTGATATTTTATTTGTGCTCTAACAAATAAAGCTTGCCTGGGGATCAGAGGACAAAGCCACCCACTATATTAAATATAAAGGTCAGGCAGTGGTAGCACATGCCTTTAATCCTAGCATTGGGGAAGCAGAGATTCATCTGCATCTCTGTGAGTTCAAGGCCGCACTGGGAATAGAGCCAGGTGTGGTGGCACATGCCTTTAATCCCAGCCCTAGTTAACCATAGGGGTCTGGAGGTCTGTACAGACAGAGAGGAAGTGATGTAGCTGGGTGGAGAGAGGAAGTAAGATGGCAGGGCACAGAAAGGCATATAAGGCGTGAATATACAGGAAGTAGCTTTCTTGGGCTGAGGATTTTCTAGCAGTAAGAATTTGTGGCTGGCTTGTTCTATTCTTCTGATCTTTCAGCTTTCACCCCAATATTTGGCTCTGGGTTTTTTTTTTTTTTGTTTTTGTTTTTTAATTAATAAGACTGTTTAGCCATTTGAGTTACACTTTTTTAGTTCTAATTTTGTTGATTTGGCTATTCTCTCTTTTTCTTTTAGTTAGTTTGGATAAAAGTTTGTCTATCTTGTTGATTTTCTCAAAGAACTAACTCTTTGTTTCATTGATCTTTGTATTCTCTTTGTTTCTATTTTATTTCAACCCTCAGTTGATTACTCCTTGCTGTTTATTCCTTTTGGGTATGGTTACTTCTTTTTGTTCTAGAGTTTTCAGGTGTGCTGTTAAGTTGCTAGTACAAGATCTCTTCAATTTTTTTTTAATATAGGTACTTAGTGCTGTGAACGTTCCTCTTGGCGCTGCTTCCATTGTGTCCCTTAAGTTTGGCTTTGTTGTCCATTTATTTTCATGGAATTTTTGGAAGTCTTTAATTTCTTTATTTGTTTCTTCCTTGACCCAGTGGTAATTCGATAGGGAGATGCTTAGTTTCCATTAGTTTCTAGTCTTTCTGTTGTTTATGTTGTTTTTGAAAGCTAGCTTTAATCCTGGTGGCATGATAGGACACACAGGGAGTTATTTCAGTTTTCTTGTATTTGCTAAGACTTGCTTTGTGACTGAGCATGTGGTCAATTTTGGAGAAAGTTCCCTGAGGTCTTGAGAAGAAGACATATTCTTTTGTGTTTGGGTGAGCCATACCATCTATTAGTTCAGTTATTTCTCTTTTTAGTTTTTCTTTGTGTGACCCGTCCATTGGTGAGAGTAGGGTATTAAAGTCTCCCACTATCAGTGTGTGAGGGTCAATATGCGATTTAAGCTGTAGTAGTATTTCTTTTACAAAAGTGGGTGCCCTTGTGTTTGGTGCATAGATGTTAAGAATTGAAAGCTCATCTTGGTGAATCTTTCCTTTGATGAGTGCCAAGTATCCTTCCCCGTCTCTTTTAGTTAGTTTTAGTTTGAAGTCTATTTTTTTAGATATTAGAATGGCTATACCAGCTGCTTTTTAGGTCCATTTGTTTGGTGTATCTTTTTCCAACCCTTTGCTCTGAGGTAATGTCTTTCCTTGATGTTGAATATGTGTTTCTTGGATGCAGCAGAAGGAGGGATCCTCTTTTTCCATCCATTCTGTTAGTCTGTGTCTTTTTTGAGTCCATTTATATTGAGAGATATGAATGATCAATGATTGCTCATTCCTGTTATTGTTATTGTTACTGTTGTGTGTGTGTGTGTGTGTGTGTGTGTGTGTGTGTGTGTGTGTGTGTATTTGTATGCCTCCTTTCTTTTGCTTTTGCTGGTGTGAAATTATTTATTCCCTATTTTTTCATAGGTGCAGTTAACCTCCTTGGGTTGGATAGATACTGTCTAAATTTGACTTTATCATGGAATATATCATTTTCTCCATCTATGTTGATTGAAAGTTTTGCTGGATATAGTAATCTGGCCTGGCATCTCTGGTCTCTTAGAGTCTGCAGGACATCTGTTCAGGCCCTTCTAGTTTTAGAGTCATTGAGAAGTTGGATGTGTAATTCTAATAGGTCTGCCTTTATATGTTACTTCTTTTCCCCTTGCAGCTTTTTAATAGTCTTTCTCTGTTCTGTACATTTAGTATTTTGATTATTATGTGTCCAGGAGACTTTCTTTTCTGGTTCATTCTATTTGATGCTCTGTATGCTTCTTGTTCCTTTATTTATTTTCTTCTATGATTTATTTTCTGGGCCTTTGAGCTGGATTCTTCTCCTTCCTCCATTGTTATTATTCTTAGGTTTATTTTTTTCATGGTGTCACAGATTTTTCTGGATGCTTTGTGTCAGGAATTTTTAGATTTAACATTTTCTTTGACCTATGAATCCATTTCTTCTAACATATCCTCAGTGCCCGAGATTCTCTCTTCCATCTCTTGTATTCTGTTGATGAAGCTCTGTCTGTAGCTCTGTTTGATTCTTGATTTTTCATTTCCAGAATTCTCTCAGTTTGTGTTTTCTTTATTCATTCTATCTTCATTTTCAGGTCTTTTGCAATTTCATTAATTTCCTTCAACTGTTTGTTTGTGTTTCCTTGGCTTTCTTTAAGGGGTTTATTCGTTTCCTCCTTAGGGACCTCTATCATCTTCATATAGTTGGTTTTGAGGTTTTTTCTTTGTGCTTCAACTATGTTATAATATTCAGGACCTGCTGTGTTAGGTAACTGGGCTCTGGCAGAGACATGTTGTCCTAACTGTTACTGATTGTATTTTATAGTGGTACCTACACATCTGGGTCTGGGGTGATTTTAAGTTTAGATGCTGAGTTCTGTGAGGTTAGGAGGGAATGGTTTGTGGGATCTATAGGAGGTGAGGTTTTATTTTTTATTTACTCATTTATTTATTTATTGTTTTTGAGACAAGGTCTCATGTAGCCCAGCCCAGGTTGGCCTTAAATATAGCCAAGTGAGAGTTTGAATTTGTGATCTTCCTGTTTCCACCTCCTGAGTACTGGAATTCCAGGTATAAAGCCATCATATCTAGTTCTTGTGCTGTGCTGATATCCCCAGGGCTTTGTGTGTGATAGGCAAGCTCTTTTCCAATGGTGTCTCATCCTCAGCTCCTGTAATTGAGCTTAGAAGGAGAGAGAGAGCAGGATATTGATGAGTTTTAAGTTAAATCACCATGTTAGTGGGAGACAGCTTATAGCTGGGAATATGCTTCAAAGATGGTCAGTGGATATTCCTAAATGTACATTTCAGATGAACTTAAACATCGGCTATATTTATTGTTGACCAGTAACAAAGGTCATGTTATAATGATAAATAATAAAAGAGCTTTTCCTTAGCAAAATGACTGGTGTTCAAGATAAGTAGCCCATAATATTTAGAGACAACAGGATGCTAAACTCCAGTTCACTCTCCAAGTTCAGAATGGTATGTAAGGTTTGATTGCAATGTGGCCTACCCTCATCTACCTACTTAGATGATTCTAGTTACCTGGTGTTGGTTATGATATGAGGTTAGCTAGATGATCTCTCAAAGTGTGGTTGTGTCCATCTCTGTCTGCTTCATGCAAAAGTAATGGTCAGGCACACAGAATAAAGAGTTATGACTTGGTTGAGTATGGATACATGTGACTTCTTTTATTGCCTGCTTGAAGAAAATTGCTTATCCAGTGATATGTGTTTGTGAGTGACTGATTAGATTCACTTTTACTGCATTGAGATTTGGGGCATGTAGTACATTGACTTCTCTCCAAGCATGTAGTAAACAATTGCTGAACAGCTATAATGTGCTTTTTTAAAAACTGCAATCCTCCAGATATCCCTGATCCTTGCATTTTTCTCAATAGTCCTGCATTGCTTAGCTCCCACTGTCCAACTACATTCTTACCAGCTAGTGTCAGTCCAGCAGATACTTTGTTCAAACACTAAAGCAAATCATAATCCCCTCCCCCAGCCCTGGATTTAATCAGCAGAACTGTAAATGTAACTAACCGTCTTATTAAATAAGAAACACAGAAGCAATGTAAAGGAGAAAGCCGAGAGGTCAGAGCTCAGAGCTAAAATCTCACCCTTCCTCCTGCTGTCCCAGCTTCGGGAAAAGAGACCTACTTCCTGTCGGTTCGTTTTTTTATAGTATGTTGTTCTGCCTTCTCATTGGTTGTAAACCCAAACACATGACTGCCTCGTCACTGTCTGAATGTACAGTCCCCTAGGTCTTAAAGGCATATGTCTTCAATGCTGGCTATATCCCTGAACACACAGAGATCTTATGGGATTAAAGGCGTGTGCCACCACCGCCACACTCTTGCTATGGCTCTAATAGCTCTGACCCCCGGACAACTTTATTTATTAACATACAATTAAAATAATATTTCAGTACAATTAGATTACCACCACATTTCCCCTTTTCTATTTTAATAAAAAGAAAAAAAGCGCCGGGCGTTGGTGGCGCACGCCTTTAATCCCAGCACTCGGGAGGCAGAGCCAGGCGGATCTCTGTGAGTTCGAGGCCAGCCTGGGCTACCAAGTGAGCTCCAGGAAAGGCGCAAAGCCACACAGAGAAACCCTGTCTCGAAAAACCAAAAAAAAAAAAAAAAAAAAAAAAAAAAAAAAAGAAAAAAAGCAAAAGGTTATAACTAACAAAAGAAAAACTATATACAAAAGTACAATAACTATATACAATATATACAAGTAATAAATACCTAAACAGGTATTTGACAAATCAGAGAAAATAATTCCATTATCTATCCTATTTTGGTAAATCCAAGATGTATCTAATGCACTTTCTATCCTAATTAATTTTCAACTATAGCTAACTAATCTTCAACCATAACTAACTAATCTTCAACTCCCTCAGAGACCCAAGAAGGGAATAATATTAGCTAACAAAAATAAAAAACAGGAAGTGCATGCAAGCAACTTCCAAAAAATTTTGTGAGTTGACAGAAACAGCCAGCTGCCTGGGCAGTCACCTGAGGTTTCTCCGCAGTGTTGGGGCATCATCTTCAGCCTATAGGCTTAGTGTATCTGACAGACTCATTTGTGAAGTAGGATGTACACAAGGTCAACAGTTCAACCTCACATTGGGTGAGAGCAGTCCACGTACCAGAAACACCTGAATTCCACTAGTGTCCTGTCATGATTCAGGATTTTAAATTCTGGAAATTGTTGACAGTTTTTAAATTCAGCTGTCCATTCTTCTTGGCTGTGTATATATGGCTTCATCTCAGCATCCCCTTCTTCTCCACATCCCTCTATTAAATGCCAGTCTACTTTTGAGAGGCATGAGCTTTCAGCTGCTGTTCCATTGTACAACAGAATCCATCGGCCCTCTGCCTGTTAAGCTGCCTTCGAAGAAAAGGGCACTGTACCTTTTCCGGATGTGAAGGCCATTTCAGGGATGGGGCCATATTGTCCTGGCCTCAGAAGATGCCTTTTGATAAAGCCATAACCACACTTGTTTTGGCAAGAATCAGTAGTCCCTTGTTTCGTGATCTGTCTGTCCATTTTGTCCTGTTGATTCGAGGATACTTTGTTGTCCAGTGGCTAACTTTTGCCAAAATGAAAGTTGACTCCATATGCAGTTTTTTCAATGCCCATATTTTCTCTAAAGTAGATTGGTACTGCCAGGAGCCGACATGTCTCAAAAAAGAAAAATTTTCTAAGTTATTAAAACATTTTAAATGCCATATTCTGTAGATCTCTGAAGGGTTTGAAGATGACCTGTCTAAAACATCTCTGCTCAATTTTTAAAACATATCTAATATGACTACAAGTTCTATGATAATGTCTAACTACTAGCTTTCATTTCTTTATATCCTAATAGTTGATAATAATAACATTCAAGGATCAGAAATTTGCATTACATTGTTAAATGAATGGTATAAATACAATTAGAAATATACATATAGCATTTTCTAACAATATCAGTTTCAAATTTGTATACAATATAAAACAATCCAATCCAATGTAAAGTATTTAAAATTAGTAATTGTCTTTTTCTTTTCTTTCTTTCTTTTTCTTTCTTTCTTTCTTTCTTTCTTTCTTTCTTTCTTTCTTTCTTTCTTTCTTTCTTTCTTTCTTTCTTTCTTTTTTTTAAACAAGAACCTTAAATCTAATCTCCTTTGCTTAGCCTTTTTCCTAACCCTTGACAATAACTTGTAACCAACCCCCCTAAATACTGAAAATTATCCCAGAACCAAAACCCATTAAAAAGACCAAAAAACCACCCACCCCACACCACCTCTTTGGGAATGTGGGCGTCGTATTCTTAAAATTGCTTCCTGCTGGGTATGGGCGAAGTTTTCTTTATCCTGAAAGAAAAATTTTAGGTTAATTGTCAAATTCTAGGAGAGGTAACTATATCCTTCATTATCCAGTCTGTGTATAATGCCAAAGTTCAGGGTTTATCTCAAGTCCTTATTCAAGTAGTCTTTGAGACTGGATCATCTCAGCTAGTCATCTCAAAATTGCTCTGAGCACCTTGTAGTTCAAAGCTGATCTATGGATGATGTTTGTCAGCTTAATGATATTATTATTGTCCACGTGGAATTGTTGTTGTTGTGGGGCCCCATCTTCTTTCTGGAGACTTCAGTTGATGTTAGGCCTGGCCATGATTTCCTGCAGAAAACTGATAAGAGACTCGAACACAAAAACATATATATGCAGCTAGTCTTTCTAGAATTAGTTAGTACTCTATGTGACCATTCATATCTTAACAAAGTTTAAAATGTATATATATATATATTAATCTTGTAAATTTTGATATAAAATTTATACTTTAAGAAAAGTTTAAAGAATCAGAATAGAATCAAAAGAGTTGAGATTAGTAATAGAATAGTCCCTTAATTAATTTTGCTTTTGTCCTGTACCATAGCAGAAGATGGCTCTTATTCTGGCATGATACAGGGAGTTTGCATTTTCCTTTTAACAACATGCTTGATTTTAAAGAAGGAGAGAGCCATTCTCCAACTCCAAAGTCAGCTTTAAATTTTAATTGAACTGGGACTATTAGAAGACCAATAGTGTTAAATCTTTAGAGAAAAGCAGAAACAAACATTTAGGAAGACATAAAATTTTTTAGATAATATATACCCATACACCGTTTCACTCTGTTTCTTGGGATAGATGATTTGTCACTTTTCTTCAGTTGTCTCATTTGTCCAGTGTTCTTCAGATTCCTTAACCTTCATTCTCCTAAAAGACAAAAACAAAAACCTTTCCCCAAGACTAATTTTGGGGATGTTTCCTTTTGACAAGTTATTATCTGATTAAATGAAAAGGCATGTGTTATTGATACAAGTTAGTTTAAATTGGATGTTCATGCTGGTTGATGAACTATCACCTCCTCAATTAAGAGGTCTCTCTTGTTCAAATCGAACCTTTATCAATTTTGATGGTACCCACAGCTTATCTTCTCCTGTAGAAACAAAAGCAAAAACCTCGTCCCCAATGTAATACATACCCTGGTTTCCATTCTGAGGTCAGCACATCCTTAAAGTATATAGGCTGATTTAATTCTGTAGTTTTTTCTATTATCCAATGTCTCTCTGCAGCTGTTGTTCCTTTCTCATTGGCATTCAGAAAATTCAAAGTTAGAAGAGCATTATGCAGTCTATTTCTGGGGGTTTTTGTTACCCATTTCTGTTTATTTAGCATATCCTTTAGAGTTCTGTTTGATCTTTCTATAACTGCTTGACCTGTAGGATTATGTGGTATGCCTGTAATATGCTTTATATTGTAATAAGCAAAAAACTGTTTCATTTTAACAGAGACATATGATGGAGCATTGTCAGTTTTGATTTGTGCAGGTATACCCATGATGGCCATAACTTCTAGCAAATGAGTGATTACAGAATCAGCCTTTTCAGAACTCAAAGCAGTTGCCCATTGAAATCCTGAAAAAGTATCAATGGTGTGGTGTACATATTTCAGTTTTCCAAATTCTGCAAAGTGAAACACGTCCATCTGCCAGATTTCATTTTTCTGAGTACCCTTTGGGTTACATCCTGCTGGTAATGGCGTTTGATTATAGAAGGAACAAGTAGGACATTTCTTTACTATTTCTTTGGCTTGTTGCCAGGTTATGGAAAAATCCTTTTTTAAACCTTTACTATTGACATGATGTTTTTTATGAAATTCTGAGGCCTCCAGCACATTTCCTATCAATAATTTATCAATCTCATCATTGCCTTGTGCTAGAGGGCCTGGCAGACCAGTATGGGATCGAATGTGAGTTATATATAAAGGATGATTCCTTTTCCTGATTGTATCTTGTAATTGAATAAATAGTGAAGTTAATTCTGAAGCATCAGGGATAAATTCTGCAGTCTCAATATGTAACACCACTCTTTCAGCATACTGAGAGTCAGTTACTATGTTGAGAGGTTCTGAAAAATCCATTAATACCAACAGAATAGCATACAATTCTGATATTTGAACTGAATTATAAGGACTTTGAACCACTTTACTTAAATTTTCTGATTTGTAACCTGCCTTTCCTTCTTTGTTGGCATCTGTATAAAATGTACGAACTCCAGATATGGGTTTTTGCTGTACAATTTGAGGCAAGATCCAATCAGCTCTCTTTATAAGATCAATTCTATTACTTTTGGGATATTTGCTGTTAATTTCTCCCAAAAAATTACTGCAAGCTCTTTGCCAAGGTTCACTTTCTGTCCATAATTTTTCAATGTCCTCCTTAGTTAATGGTACGACAATTTCTGCTGGGTCTATGCCTGCTAATTGACGAAGTCTCAGTTTTCCTTTGTAAATCAAGTCAGAGATTTTTTCCACATAAATTTTTAATTTTTTATTTGGTTTATTTGGTAAAAATATCCATTCCAATATAATATCTTCCCTCTGCATTAATATTCCAGTAGGAGAACGCCTAGAAGGTAAAATAACCAAAATGCAATCCAGCTTTGGATCAATACGATCCACGTGTCCTTCATGCACTTTCTTTTCTACCAAGGCCAATTCTTTCTCAGCTTCAGGTGATAATTCTCTTGGACTATTTAAGTCCTTGTCACCTTCTAAGGTTCTGAACAAATTAGTCAGTTCATCATTTTTTACCCCAACAATAGTTCGTAGATGAGAAATGTCTCCAAATAATCTTTGAAAGTCATTAAGAGTCTGTAGTCTATCTCTCCTAATTTGCACCTTTTGGGTCTAATTTTTTGTAGCTCTATTTTATATCCTAAATAATTAATAGAATCTCCTCTTTGTATCTTTTCAGGAGCAATTTGTAATCCCCAGCAAGGCAAAATTTTCTTTACTTCTTCAAACATTATTTCTAAAGTATCTGCATTTTCGTCCATATAATGATAAATTATAGATTTAGGAAATTTTTTACGTATCACTTCCAATGGCTGTTGCACAAAATATTGGCACAGAGTTGGGCTATTCAACATTCCCTGTGGGAGGACCCTCCATTGAAATCTTTTAACCGGTTGAGAATTATTATAAGTAGGCACTGTAAAAGCAAATCTTTTTTTGTCTTTTTCTTGTAAGGGTATTGAAAAGAAACAGTCTTTTAAATCAATAACTATGAGAGGCCATCCTTTTGGTAACAGAGTAGGCAAAGGCATCCCAGATTGTAGAGAGCCCATTGGCTGAATTACTTTGTTAATTGCTCTAAGGTCTGTTACCATTCTCCATTTACCAGATTTCTTTTTAATAACAAATACAGGAGAATTCCAAGGGCTGGTTGATTCTTCAATATGCTGAGCATTTAACTGTTCTTCTACCAGCTCTTCTAAAGCCTGGAGTTTCTCTGTTGTTAAAGGCCATTGCTGGACCCATACAGGCTTGTCTGTTAACCATTTTAAAGGTAGAGCTGTTGGTGTCTTTGGAAGATCATCACTTATTGTGCCCTGTTCTTGTATAATATGGATGGCTGGTGACCACTCATTAGAACAATATCTTCTAATATTTCTCTCAGTAACATGTGCTAGTTTATGATTTGTTTCTGAGATTGGAGGGATGTTAATCTGAGTATTCCATTGTTGCAACAAGTCTCGACCCCACAGGTTCATAGTTATGTTAGCCACATATGGTTTTAATTTTCCTCTCTGTCCTTCTGGACCTATACATTCGAGCCATCTTGCACTCTGTTTCACCTGAGATAATGTCCCAATTCCTAACAGTTGAACGTTTACCTCCTGAAGAGGCCAAATTGGATGCCAAAATTCTGGTGCAATTATGGTAACGTCCGCACCTGTGTCTACCAGACCAGACAACAAAACACCATTTATTTTTATTGTTAATTTTGGTCTTTGTTCATTAATAGAAGTTTGCCAAAAAATTTTCTTCATGTTTTCTCCTGAATTTTCTATTCTCTCTGTTTCATCATCCTGACCAGCATGATTTATTCCAATAGGCATTTGGTTATTTAATCGCTCTCCAGAGCAGGCATTTCCTCTATGGCTGCAGGAAAGGTTTGAACTGGATTTGCACTGGGGGCCTGCGCGAGGCCCCTCTGGGAGTTTCCCGAAGACTGAGGCAAAGGATTACCCTGTCTGTCCTTTGTTGATCTACATTCGTTGGTCCAGTGTTTTCCCTTACCACACCTTCTGCATACTCCAGAAGGAAGGGGCATTCTGTTGCCATTGTTCCTTGAAGAAACATTGTTTCTGGGAATGACCTGTCTATAGTCCCTTTTCAAATGTCCTTGCTTTCCACATCCAAAACATCTAACACTCCTCAAACCTTTTGAAAGTACTTCTCCTACCCATGTATCATCATGCTCATTAGCTTCAACATTAATTGTTTCTCTAATCCAATCTTCCATAGGTGCAGATCTTGCCCTTAATGGCCTGATTATTCTTTTGCATGCTGCATTCGCATTCTCAAAGGCCAAAGATTCAATTATTGCCTTACCAGCTTCTGAATCCGAGACCATTCTCTTTACTGCTGAAGCCAGTCTTTGTAAAAAATCTGTAAAAGAGTCTTTTGGGCCTTGCATCACCTTTGTAAATGACTCAGATTTTTTTCCTGGTTCCTCAACTCTGTCCCATGCATTCAAGGCTGCTGTTCGACATAAAATTAGGGTTTGGACATCATATAAGCATTGTGTTTGTGCTGAAGCATATTGGCCTTCACCAATAAGCTGATCCTGGCAAACTTGTATTCCTTTATCCCTCCATTGTTTTTCTATGTTTTTAGCCTCCTCCTTAAACCAAGTCAGAAATTGAAATCTCTGGCTGGGTTCCAGAACACCTTGTGCAAGGTCCCGCCAGTCCTGTGGTACTATCCTATTATATGTTGACCAAGAGTTTAACATTTGCTTTACATATGGGGAATGCATGCCATAAGATACTATTGCCTCCTTAAACCTTTTTAAATCCAACATTTCAATTGGAGCCCAATTATTTTGTGTAGCCATTTGATCAGGCATCTGCTGTACGGTTACAGGATAAATTAAGGGTGACTGTGTGAAAACAGGCTTTCTTTCTGCAACCTTATGATCCTAACTTGAAACAACTTCACTGTTAATTTCTTCTGTCTGAATTTTTACAGGTTTAACAAGTTCTTCTAAAGCTGTTATCCTGGCACTTAAATTGACTATCTTTTTAAATATTAAAATGTGGATTAGTATAGTGATAAGGTGCATAATTCCACCAATACTAATATTATATAGTTGTTCCATTATCAGACTGCCTAAAATTTCAAACAAAAACCAATTTTCTTCCAATGTACACATAAAACCCATTTGTTTTTTAATGTGGAAAAAATTCTCTTTTAGATATTTCCTTTAAAACATCTGATATGTTATGACTTACCAAATCTGCGTAGAACAGTAGAAATCCGAGGGGATTTTCAAAGCAGCCACCTAGTGTCCCAGGTGTAAATCCAGAGAGAGAGAGAGAGAGAGAGAGAGAGAGAGAGAGAGAGAGAGAGAGAGAGAGGAAAGAGAGAACGCACAAGAAAGCGTAGCCGGCTAAAGCTTAAATGCAGCCACGTGTTCCCTCTTGTGCCGAGTCAAGGCTTGGGTCTGGCTTCCTTAAGCTCCGACCACGTGCGTTGGCTTTACAGGCAGGGCCCTGTTCGGCAGGGCAGGTCTGAGTTGTTTGTAGCACCGGCTTTAAGCAAGCTGCTCACAGACCTAGGCCCGGGCTAGAAGCTGCCACCCGGTCTAGGAAGCCGGCAGCTCAGACTAGGAAGCCGGTAGCTCAGACTAGGACGCCGGCCGCTTCCTGCTGCTTCCTCTGCCGCCTGCCGACCTTGCGGGAAAGCGGACCTGCCGTCAAGCCAAGCGGTTTTTAATGGATTCTTGTCACGTTGGGCGCCAGATGTAAATGCAACTAACCGTCTTATTAAATAAGAAACACAGAAACAATGTAAAGGAGAAAGCCGAGAGGTCAGAGCTCAGAGCTAAAATCTCACCCTTCCTCCTGCTGTCCCAGCTTCAGGAAAAGAGACCTACTTCCTGTCGGTTCGTTTTTTTATAGTATGTTGTTCTGCCTTCTCATTGGTTGTAAACCCAAACACATGACTGCCTCATCACTGTCTGAATGTACAGCCCCCTAGGTCTTAAAGGCATATGTCTCCAATGCTGGCTATATCCCTGAACACACAGAGATCTTATGGGATTAAAGGCGTGTGCCACCACTGCCACACTCTTGCTATGGCTCTAATAGCTCTGACCCCCGGACAACTTTATTTATTAACATACAATTAAAATAATATTTCAGTACAATTAGATTACCACCACACAGAACAATCACTAAAATAAAAAAGCAGGGTTGGTGGTGGCGCAGGCCTTTAATCCCAGCACTCGAGAGGCAGAGGCAGGTGGATCTTTGTGAGTTTAAGGCTGACCTGGTGAGCTTCAGGACAGCCAGATGTATGCAGAGAAACTGTCTCAAAACAACCACAATAACAAAAGATAAAATATAAAAAGGATTTATTTTGTTAGGTGTGGTGGTACATGCCTTTAATAATCTCAGCACTCAGGAGGTGGAGGGAGACAGATATCTATGAGTTCAAGGCCAACCTCGTTTACATAGGATGTCCCAGACCAGCCAAGGATGCTTAGTGCGGCCCTGTCTCAAAAAACAAAACAAAAACATTTTATTCATATGAGTATTTTACCTCTATACATGTGCATCACATGATGCCTGGTGCCCCCTGGAGATGAGGATAAGGTATCAGATCCCTGGAACTAGAATTATAAATGGTGTTAGCCAGCATGTGGTTACTGGCAAATGAGCCCAGGTCCTTTGCCAGAACAAGTGCTCTTTACTATTGAACCATTTCTCCAGCTCCAAGTCAGTAGAAGAATGACTTACTGTAAAGAAAAAATATATTCACATGTACCCTTGGAATCTGAGAATTTGACCACACTCACATTTTAAGACAAAAATTAAATCCAGACCATAATAGATATACGTTCATATTTATTTTTCCTTATTAAAAAGATGAAAGTAAATGATTGGTAAAGTTGGTGTGAATGTTTTCAAAAAGACCATTATGGTCACATATAAAACACAGTGAGTGCTAGTTTCCATATGGGGTTGGGGTATAAAAATCAAGGATTTTTCCAAGTCCTTCCTGGGAAGGTCTGGATGTGTGCAGACCACATGCTTTCCTTAGCCTCTAGGTAAGAGCTGTACTCAATGATAAGACTTATGATTCAGTCACTTCGAAGTAACTCCTGTGAAGACAAAATGTGGCTGTACAAGGCAGAGCAGGCATACCCTTCTGACCGCAGCTCTGCAGTGTGCTTGCTCTGAAAGATTCAGAGGCAGGAGCTGGTCTTGGCTGAGGGCAGGAAGGAGCAGCTCCTGCAGCGGGAGGACAGTGGGTGGCTGAGGCAGGAGTGCCGTGTTCGCCTTTTCGGTGGTGTGGTAAGTCCCTGTAAGATTTCAAAGGAGGAAAGAGTTACTGTGGCTCAAGGGTTTGGAGGTTTCAGCTCATGGTCGACTGCCTCCATTGCTTTGGATCTGAGATGAGAGAGGCAACCACAGTGGAGAAATGTTCACTTCATGATCAGTGGATAGCCATGAGAAGTAGAGGAAGAAGGGTGGAGCACAATGTTCCACATGCCCATTGACCTCCTTTCTCCAATAGTCCCTACGACCCCAACTTTCCACACCCTCCCAATGATGTCATGAAATTATGAATCTCTTAGTGGAGTAATTCATTGATAAGATCACAGCCTCCAGTATCCAATCACGTCTCAGCTGAGGAGCAAGACTTCAAGACCTGAACCATTTCTTGGACACTTTAAATCCAGACCATAACAGATAAAGGATCACATTTATTTCTCCTTATTTAAAAAAATGTAAACCATTTTGAAGAGTTGTGAGTTTTTCAAAAGGACCATTCATCACAGTCACATATAAAACACAGTGAGTGCTAATTTCTCTGTGGGCCAGGGTGAAAACCATGACCAGGAAGAGAGATGTTAGCACATTTGCTAAGGCTACTGAACACACGATTAGGCCATAAAAAAGGAATTAGATAATGCTGGGTAAAAAAGCAATTAAAGAACATGAGAAGGCTTTTAGCAGGGAGGATATTTTTTGAGAAAATAGGATTTTCTAATAAATAAGCAGGGGTGTGAAATTAATAAAGCCTTGGTGAGTGGCTTAGGCATCACACACCATTTTCTGATCATCTCTAATGAGTTTAGTGAAAAAGAGATATCTATAGCATTAAGAAAGAGATGGCAGGCAGTTGGCTCTTTTGGCATGGATTTGACAGTGCCCTTCAGGCTACACCACAGTAGCCAACACCACTTAAATGCCGATGGCCTAAACAAGCGTCTGTCCCTCGCTCAGGCTGTACAGTTTTAGACTGTCATTTGAGGCTTGCATCCACAGTGGACTCACTGCAGCATCCAGGCCTGTGGAGAAGCACCATTAGAGTACCAAGCATCACCATGGGAAGCGACAGAGGAAGCTCAGGAAGGTTTCAGATTAGCAATAAAACAGTGTTTGTGCTTACGGTATTGGCTAATGTTCATGGCCTTCTACAGGCACAGGGCTGGGAAGTGTGGAAGGCTGATGGCCGGAAACATTGAGGAGTCTGGACAGATGAGTTAGTATGACCTTTCTCTTGGAATAAATATAGGACTTTTTAAACATATAAAAATAGGACATTTTATTAGAATAAAAATGTCTTTACAGATTGATGCAATTCCAGTTTGGGGAATTCATCCTAACATAACATTCCTAGAAATACTCAATTCATTATGTTCTAAGACAGCTCCTCCAGCATTTATAGATCTACATTAAAAACGTCAAGCAATATGCTGCTGCTGGGGGCATAATGATCTGAGTGGCCTGCACTGCCACCTAAGGCCATGGAGATGTCTGGTTCCATGCTGCCACAGAGGATGATGTCTGGGTCTGTGGTCTTACTGCAGCTGAGTCTGTGTTGATGCCTGTGGCCCATGCTCCCACCGAAGGCCATGAAGTCAGAGGTCTGTACTGCAGCCTGAAGTCACATGGATGTCTGCAGTGGGCCTTTGCTGCCACCTGAGGCCATAGTGATATCCCAACTGGTGCTGCTGCTGAGGGCCATATGGGGGTCCTTATCCTATTACAGCTAGGGTCTGTGTTGATATCTGTAGTCCATTTGTTGGTTAAATGATGCTGTTCATGCGGCCATGCCAGTGGAGGAGAGTGCTGGTCAGAAGAATCACAAACCATGGTTACCTTTTTAGAGCTTTATTGGGAGGGAAGGGGGAGAGAGAGAGAGAGAGAGAGAGAGAGAGAGAGAGAGAGAGAGAGAGAGAGAGAGAGAGAGAGAGAGAACAGACAGAAGGAGAGAGCAGAAAGAGAAGGAGGCGCACAGAGGGCCCACCCGCTTTTTAGGCTCGGACGCCGTCACAGGCTGGTGACGTAATTAAGGACAGAATCCTTACACATGTTACCACTGAAGGCCTGGTGGATGTCTATGGTCTATGCCATGGCCGGAAACCGTGTTGATGTTGATGGTACCTACTGTATCTGAGGGCCTTGTCTGGGTCCATGACCTTGCTGCAAGCAGGACCCTGTTCATGGTCTGTTCTGATGTCAGAAACCATGTGCAAACACATGATCCACACTCTCAAAGACCACGAAGAGCCAATAGGCTGTGTTGGCTGTGGTAACAATAACTGCAAGCACACAGCTGAGATAGAGGAGGACACAGAAGGCTTCTCTGGCAGCACCCATCCTTCCAGGTGTCCCCCTGCCCCCCGCCAAAGCAACAGCCTCAACAAAAAGCCATCGGAGAGAAAAGTGTGATAAGGAAGCTGAAGTGTCATTCTCCATGATAGATGGCTTCTCCTGGGGTGTGGGAGGAGAAGGACTTGGTTCTGGTTAAGGAGCAGGACTCTGAGAGTGAGTATATAGATATACTATATCTATATAGATATAGACAACACAGATTGGACTGGTTTCTTTAGTTTTCCTGGGGAGAGGTCACAAGGATGGGAGTATTGGACAGGGAAGGACTGGTAAAAGAATGTGATTGGGGTGTATGATATGAAATCCCCAAAGAATCAATAAAAATATTATGCTGAAAAAAAAATGTAAGAAAAAATCATTCAATACTGGGGAGATGGCTCGATGCATAATGCATTTGCTGTGCACAGTATGAGGACCTGAGTTTAAGTCACCAGAATCCATGGAAAGCCAGGTGTGGTGGGATAATCCCAGGGCTTCTATTGCATGATGGGACGCAGACAAGCAGCATTTGGGAAATTGCAATGCAGCAGCAAACCAAATGGACACGTTGTCTCAGGCAAGGAGAAAGGTGAGGACTGAGCACCTCCAGCTCCCCGGGAAGCCTCCGTGATGGGAACTCCTGAGACATCCAGCCTCCCTGACCAAACAATACCAGATTCTGACATGAGACAGCCATTGTTGGACAACTTGGAGCACATCCTGTAAGCCAGTTTAATAAATCTCAATATGTGCAACACACACACACACACACACACACACACACACACACACACACACACACATTTATTCTATCAATTTTGTTCCTTTAGAGTACCCTGGCTAATACAGTGCCAAACCATTAAAAAGGAAAGAAAGAATTGCCATTCTTATTTTATAAATAAAGAAACCAGGGTCCAGAGGAGTGAAGTGTCTCATTTAAGATCACACAGAGAGGCAATTCTGTAGCTAGATCTCAGATTGTTGGATAACAGTTGCTGCAGGCCACAGAAATATGAATCAGAAATTCAGCTGACTATAGCAAAAGCAAATACCTGGAAGAAGCAGGACTCTTCCAGAGGAGAAAGCCAAGCCTCAATGAGTCTTGGTGATATTAGCTTATATATATTAGCTGATTCCTGCAATGGTTTTCTTGTGCACTGTGGCAGTTTTCCCAATTGACTCTTTTTCTAAGAACTTCTAAATAGTGTGGACTGGTCATTTCTTGGGGGTATTTGGGTACAGTCATGGAGGCAATGCTTCTTGGTTCCAGGCTTTCTGCTCCTTTTTAGCATTAGAATTCAGATGTCAGCCTTCCGCAGTTATCTCCTTTGGCAAGCACACAAAGCCAGGGCCAGCTCCGGACAAAAGTATCCAAGGACAAATGGCAGACAGAACAAGCTCTCCAGACCACCCACTATGTAAACATCCATATAGGTAAACACCAGGTGCATAGCTTTGCTTCTTGTGCAAATTAAGCTCAGGAACACTCCCCTTGAGCAACTTACTTAGTACAAAAGGGTTTTGTTTTTTGTTTTTTTTGTTTTGGTTTTTTTGAGACAGGGTTTCTCTGTGTAGCTTTGCGCCTTTCCTGGAACTCACTTGGTAGCCCAGGCTGGCCTCGAACTCACAGTGATCAGCCTGGCTCTGCCTCCCGAGTGCTGGGATTAAAGGCGTGCGCCACCACCGCCCGGCACAAAAGGGTTTTTACACAGCAGGTGCATGGAGCTATGAGGCAGATTTCCTAGCTATGGAGCAGACTTACCCCAGGATTGCTGATGGTAGGTGGAGGGAGAGGGGTTACCGGGAGAAGAAAGGAAGGAACGAGGATGGAGATAGGAACGAAGACGAAGATGAGTACAGGGTGGAAGAACTTAGAGCTATGAGGGGACAGGAGGAGAAGGGACAGAGAGGAGCTAAGTACGAGAACAGAACTGAAGCTGTGTAGATAGGATTTTGTCTTAGAAGAATAAAGTGAATGGACTAAAGAGTTTCGTGTAAGGAGATTTATTTGATATCCCTCAGATTAGTAACCTCGCCGCTTGTAGCATCCTCCCCAGGACTCTGGGAGAAATTTCCTCAGGCACCTGAAGGGAATTCAATAAATCGTGCCTGCCTCTGGGCAGTAGGTACAGGTAGTGGTGGGGCAGGAAGGAAGGACATTCACTGTACTCTGTGGTATTGAACAAGATTTTATTTGGTTCTTGTGGTAGTTTGAATGTAATTGGTCCCTATAAGCTTATGGAATGGCACTTTTAGGAGGTGTGACTTTGCTGGGGTAGGTATGGCCTTGTTGGAGGAAATGGGAGTGGGCTTTGAGGTCTCATATATGCTCAAATGTCTCAGTTCACTTCCTATTGCCTGTGAATCAAGATGTAGGACTCTTAGCTCCTTCTC
The DNA here is from genome assembly GCF_004664715.2 of Peromyscus leucopus. Lineage (NCBI taxonomy): Eukaryota > Metazoa > Chordata > Mammalia > Rodentia > Cricetidae > Peromyscus > Peromyscus leucopus. Next base: position 88,936,045 of record NC_051070.1, on the reverse strand, counting down.
CAGCACCATGTCTGCCTGCATGCCGCCATGTTGCACCATGATGATCATGGACTAAACTTCTAAAAAGGTAAGCCACCCCAATTAAATGTTTTTCCTTTATAAGAGTCGCTGTGGTTGTGGTGTCTCTTCACAGCAGTAGAAACCCTAACTAAGACACTTCTCTTATAACAAGCACATGCTTTTTTGAAAAAGTAATTTAAAGTATTTGCTTCGAAATTTTGAATGGGGAAAATAGAAAGTGTATGAGGATCTCTGGGAGGAAAGGAAATCAAGGGTACCAGTTGTGTAGGATCCTGAGCTATACCGTCAAAGGGAATGAAACAATGTATCAGACTAGGAATGAAACACTGTATCAAAAACAAAGATGGGCAGGGATGCCTGGTGGAGGATGCTGTATTGTGTGACTTCCTGGGGCAGAGTAAGAAAATGTCTACTTGCCCCACATATAGAAGGCACTGACTGCTGAGTCCAGCTTGGTGAACCAGGATTCATCAGGATTATTTATAGGAATTACTTACAGGTTCCTCAAAGGCTACCAGATCCCTAGAAAGTTCCACCCCTAGCACGTCTCATTCACCTGCAGCTGTGGTGCTGAAACACCCATCTATGTCCACTGCATGAGCTTCTTCCTCCCCGTGTGAGGGAACATAATACGTCTGACCTCATGAGGGTCTTGTGCAGTTAGCCTCGGCAGCTCTGCCTCAAGACAGCGGTGGTCATGCTTAACCAGGAGGAGACAGCTACAAGTGCACACACACACACACAGTACACCCTGGGTGGAGAAGTGTCTCTGCGAGCGAGCACGGCTCTGCCAATGGCTGGGAGGATGACAAATCTATGAAAACAAGCAGCAGGATTCATAAGAACAACGTGGGAATTTGACATCCCTTAAAAACAGAATGAGCGGGGGCTGGAGAGATGGTTCAGCAGTTAAGAGCATGCACTGTACTTCCAGAGGTCTGGGTTCTGTTCCCAGCATCCACATTCCACCTCACAACCATCTGTTACCCTAGTTCCAGGGAATCCAGGGGAACAGAATTGGAGGCCTGCTTCTAGCCTCTGTGAGCACTATATACACTTGGTACACTTACATACCTGTAGACAAACACCCATACTCATAAAGTAATAGAATCTTTATAAAACATAGAATAATTAGGGTTAAGAATAGAAGAGCCTCTGCATTTGGATTTCTGTCTGTGATCTTGTCCCAAAACCATTTTATGTAACATAGTCACATGGGCTGGTGCTTGGGACATGGGTGATTCAGACGTAGGTTGCAGACACATGGAAGGGTCAAAGTTGCATATGTAGTGACACCATCCAAATACTGTGTGTAGTAGGAAAAGCTAGACATGCCTAAGAGGTCCCCAGTGGCTTATATTATCTGACTTTTCATCACGTGACTGTATACCTACCTAATGTGGATGAAGAAGAATTCTTTTTCTTTTTGGACTCACTATTTCCAAGCCCACAGATGCTTGTTCCCATACAGGTGGGCAGACCATCATGCTGTCAGGACTTTGTAGAGGATAGTCACCTCATAGCAGATTGGAAGCAGAGAGAGAGAGAGAGAGAACCAGGGAAATCCTTCAAAGTCAATCTTCCAGTGACCTACTTCCTCCAGACAGAGTCCATCTCCTAAAGTTTCTACCATCTCTCAAAATAGTGCCTCCAGATTAAGCACTCAGAACATCAGCCTGTGGAGGACACTTGGCATTCAAATGCGAACAACAGGAATCAGTGAAAACATATTGAAACATCCACAAGTGGGCTAACATGTAGCTTTTTCAATCAGAAATTAGTGTCTGTGACCCATGGGACAAATTTGATTTTCATTGCTTTAAATGGTGCAAACATTAAACAAAGAGTAAGATTTCACAACAGGTGAAGGAGATGTGTTGTGAAATGGCCTTGCGACATGGTCTGTTTCTGCCAGCACTTTGTGGCAGGCTGTTTTTACCCTGCATTGCCATAGCCGAGTAAGTGTAGCAGGGACCCAGGAGTTGCAAAACCTGCCATGTTTACTGTTGGAACCTGAACAAAACAAACCTTTCAAGTTGTTCTGTGACTTTCCCTGGGGAGATGAGAGCAAATGTCAGTTCACCCCAGATAGGGCGCCACCAGCAGACCAAAGTAATGGTGCCATCCAAGTAGAGCTCAGTGAATTAATGAGGTCTGGGAAGTTACTTCAGGGGCACATATGATTCAAAGGCAGCTGTGTCACCAAAGAAACAGCCATTGCATGGGTAGCTGCGTCCCTGGAGCTCTGTGCACAGCCTACAGGCTGCTCTGCCCGCTGGAGTGTCCTCCCTCCCCAGCAATTGCTTCTGCTTATTTAACTTTGGGGAGAGGCATCTTAGTCTTGTAAGTTTCAGAATTGCTTGGGATTTGTGAGGTTCGTTTATTTCCAGGAGGGAGTGCTTCAATTTGTAGGAAGTCATTGTGCAACACAAAAAGATCATAAAGGAGACATAAAGAAGAGTAGATGCGTTTGGATCCTGAAGCAGCTGGATTTTCTCAGGGTCCTTTGATCTGCTTTTTGTTTGTGTGTTTGTTTATACAGGATTTTGTTATGTGATCCAAGTTGGCTTCAAATTCACAATCCTCCTGCCTCAGCTTCCAGAGTGCTGGGATTATTGGTGTATGCTACCATGCTCAGTAATCTAGTTTATTTTTTGTTTGGTTTGTTTGCTCCTGTCTTATAGTTATTGCATATTATTAATTATAAAGCCAAGTTTTTGTTGTTGACACTGTCTATAGACCAGTAATGTATAATCATTTAAAGAAATATGAATGCTTTATACAAAACATTGTCAGTCTATTACCAGAGTGAAAAGTTACTGAGGGCAATTTTGGTTTGTTTTTGTTTTTAGTTTTTTTGGTGGCTAGGTCTTGCTGTGAACCCAGGCTAGCCTTGAACTCAGGATTCTTTTGCCTTAGCCCCCTGAGTGTTAGGATTATAGTCATACAGGCCTGAGCCACTATGCCTGGATCAGGACCATATTCTCAATATATGCTACATCCCTCAGGACTCAGCATAAAGATCGATCTGACAACATGTAGCAGTCCCTCAGGACTTCTTAGTGTGTTACTATGTGAGAACACACACATGATAATGATAACTTTTTGTGTGGAGATGCCTGGGCTGCATAGGCACATAGAGTAATGTGGGATGTGGGATATGGGATAAGGGATGTGGGATGAGGGATGTGGGATAAGGGATGTGGGATAAGGGATGTGGGATGAGGGATGAGGGATAAGGGATGTGGGATAAGGGATGTGGGATAAGGGATGTGGGATGAGGGATGAGGGATGTGGGATGTGGGATGTGGGATGTGGGATGTGGAATGAGGGATGTGGGATGAGGACTGAGGGATGAGGGATGTGAAATGAAGGATGTGGGATGAGGGATGTGGGGAGGGATGTGGGATGAGGGATGTGGGGAGGGATGTGGGATGAGGGATGTGGGGAGGGATGTGGGATGAGGGATGTGGGATGAAGGAGAGTTTCCCTGAGGAAAACAAGCATCGGAAGCTAACTTGCCCTGTGCAGACGTCCTCACACATGTGCAGGGGATCACAGTCAGGGAGCGTTTTGCTAATCGGTCCTGGAGTGACACACTGGCAAGGATGCAGAAACTTGGCTTGGAGCATTTCCTGGGCCTCTGCCTTAGAAAAGTAGTTGTAATTCTGTCCTGGGGTCTTGTGCTGTACTCCTGTCCAGTCTCCCTCTCCTTTTTTCCTTTTCTTCTCTTTTCTTCCTTCCTTCCTTTCTTTCTTTACCTTTTCTTTTTCTTTTTTTCTGAGACAGGGTTTCTCTGTGTAGTTTTGGTGCCTGTCCTGGATCTCGCTCTGTAGCCCAGGCTGGCCTTGAACTCACAGAGATCTGCCTGGCTCTGCCTCCTGAGTGCTGGGATTAAAGGCGTACGCCACCACCGCCCGGCTTTACATTTTCTTTATCTTACTTATTTTTTCACTTTTGTGTGTGTGCCCTGTGTACAGTTATATGTGTATATGTGTACATTTGTGTGTGTGTGTGTGTGTGTGTGTGTGTGTGTGTGTGTGTGTGTGTGAGAGAGAGAGAGAGAGAGAGAGAGAGAGAGAGAGAGAGAGAGAGAGACTTGTGTGCAGGCACACCCACCAGAGTAGGCACATGTAGAAGTCAGAGGCTGAGGTCAGGATACCTTGCTCAATTGCTTCTCCATCTTACTCTTTTTTTTTTCATGTAAAATTTGTACTTATTATTATTACTATTTTTAATTTTATAATTAAAATTAAGCCACAGATTCTCGTCTTCCCTCTTCCCGCCCTCCCCATCCTTCCCCAATCTACCCCCCATTCCCATCTCCTCCAGGGCAAGGACTCCCCTGGGGATTCAGTTCAGTCGAGGCATGTCCAGTCTCCTCCTCTCTTCACCCAGACTGAGCAACGTGTCCCAGTATAGGCCCCAAGCTCCAAAAAGCCAGCTCATGCACTAAGGACAGGTCCTGGTTCCACTGCCTGGGAGCCTCCCAAACAGTTCAAGCTAATCAACTGTCTCACTTATCCAGAGGGCCTGATCCAGTTTGGGGCTCCTCAGCTATTTGTTCATAGTTCATGTGTTTCCACTAGTTTGGCTATTTGTCCCTGTGCTTTTTCCAATCATGGTCTCTACAACTCTCGATTATACAGTCCCTCCTCTTTCTCGCCAATTAGACTCCTGGAGCTCCACCTGGGGCCTGGCCATGGATCTCTGCATCCGCTTCCATCAGTCATTGGATGAGAGTTGAGGTTTGGAGGCAAATGGATAGAACTAGAAAAAAAATCATTCTGAGTGACGTAACACAGACTCAGAAAGACAAACATGGTATGCACTCACTCATAAGTGGATACTGGATGTAAAGCAAAGGATAACCAGATTGCAACTTACAACTCCAGGGAAGCTACCTAGTAAAGAGGACCCTAAGATGTGAAGTGGCTGGGGTGGGATGAGGGGGTAGGTAATGAAGGGCAAGGGTCGGGGGAAAGAGAGCTTAGGGGAGCGGGAGATCCCAGCTGGATCAAGAACAGAAAGGGACAACAATAAAAGAGAAACCATGACAAATGAAGACCCCATGGGAATAGGAAAAAGCCAAGTGCTAGAGAGGTCCCCAGAAACCCACAAAGATACCTCCACTATAGACTATTGGCAATCATTGAGAGAGTGCCTGAGCTGACCTGCTCTGGTGATTGGATGGCCAAACACCCTAACTGTCGTGGTAGAACTCTCCATCTTACTCTTTAAGGAGGGTCTCTTCCTGACCCTGGGGCTTCACTGTTTTGGTTAGACTGGTTGTCCAGTGAATCCTTTGGATCTGCCTGTCTCTATCCTTCTGAGATGGTATTAGAGATGTACCCTTCTGTGGGATAATGCTCTTGTACACTGTAAAGATTTGTCACTCAAATCGGTTTAATAAAACACTGATTGGCCAGTAGCCAGGCAGGAAGTATAGGTGGGGCAAGCAGACTAGGAGACTTCTGGGAAGAGGAAGGGTGGAGTCAGGAGTTGCCAGCCTGATGAAGAGGAAGCAAGATGAGAATGCTACACTGAGAAAAGACACCAAGTCACATGGCTAAACATAGATAAGAATTGTGGGTTAATCTAAGTTTAAGAGTTAGTTGGTAATAAGCCTGAACTACCAGCTGAGCATTTATAAGTAATATTAAGCCTCTGAGTCAATTGTTTGAAAAGCGACTGCTGGGTATTTGGGAACAGGAGGCAGGAGAGAAACTTCCACCTACAGTAGCCAACCACGATGGGATTTATCCAGGTGCTGAAGATTGGAACTCACACTGTCATACTTGCATAAGCATTTTACCACTGAGCCAGCTCGCCAGCTTCATTTTTTCTTTTGTCTGTGTATGTGTATGTGTGTGAGACTGTGTGAATGCATATGGAGGTCAGAGGTCAACCCCAGGAGTCATTCCTCTTGAGTTGTCCATCTTATTTTTTGAGACAGGGTCTCTTCCTGGTCTGGAACTCACCCATTAGCTGGACTGGCTGGCCAAAGGGGGGCAGAGGTCTCTCCAATGCTCGGATGACAAGCACATGCCACCATGCCAGCCTTTTAGGTGTTTCCTGGGAATCTAACTCAGGTCCTTATACTTTCTCAGTGAGTGGTTTGAATGAAAATGCCATTCATGAGTTCATATGTCTGAATACTCGGTCTCCAGTTGGTGGAACTGTTTGGGAAGGATTAGGAGGTGCCTTGCTGGAAGAGATGTGTCACCCATGGTGGGCTTTGAGGTTTCACAAGCCTTGTGTGACTCCCAGTGCTCTTGCTCTGCCTTGTGGTCATCAATCAAGATGTGAGCTCACAGGTATTTCTCGGCTCCACCATCGTGGATTCTCATCCTTTGAAACCATAAACCAAGTTAAACACTTTCTTTTATAAGTTTCCTTGGCTACAGCAATAGAAAACGAGTTAAAACAGCAAGTGTTAGATTTTGGAGTGCCGAGTAAAGAGACAAAAGACAGGAAAGAGACTATAGTCTGACCTCAACAGATGAGACTGTGTTTATTAGTGCACACAGCAAGGGGCAGCCTTTCTCCCACTGGAACAGAGGTCTGGGAAGGGGAGTGAACTGGTCATGGCTCTTATAGGGGTGGACTGGGGGCTTGGGTATGGGGAAGTTGATACAGTGGAAGAGGGTACGAGCAAATAGCAATGGCCTCCTCCTTCTGGGGTTGTTATTCCCAACAGGGCAGTGCTATCTCTAGAAACTGGGCAGGATGTGGTTCATCAACATGGACAGAATGAGGCATCGACAGCCTCAGTGAGACTTGAGGGTTTCTACAGCTGGGGCATCTGTCAGCAACAATTTACTGGCTGAGCCATCACCCAAGCCTACTTCATTCATGATTGACACATAATAACTGTACATATTTTTGGGACAGGACATGGTGTTTTGAAGCCAGTAACATTGTGTGTGTGTGTGTGTGTGTGTGTGTGTGTGTGTGTGTGTGTCATATCATTGCCTCATACACTTATTCATTTGTGGTTTCTTATTTATAAATACTCAGTATAATGCTGTCAATCATAACTACTCTGGTGTGCAGCAGAACATCAGAACTTCTCCCTTGTCCCTGGTGGCCACACTCCGCCTGTCTCCAACCTGCAACCTCTGGCAGTCATTTTCCTCTATCCACTGCTCTGGGTCCTGCTTCTGGTTTCTGGTGTTTGACCTGCTTCTCTGCCCTTCCTTCCTTCCTTCCTTCCTTCCTTCCTTCCTTCCTTCCTTCCTTCCTTCCTTCCTTCCTTCCTTCCTCCCTCCCTCCCTCCCTCCCTCCCTCCCTCTCTCCCTCCCTCCCTCCCTCTCTCCCTCCCTCTGCGTTTCCTAAGATGCAGATCCAGGTGAGTGGCATGTGGGTTGCATCTTTTGAACCTGGATTTGTGGATTCAGATTGACACCCCTACTTTTACAGGTGTGGAGATTGGGCACAGGGAAGCGAATCATTTGTCCAGGGTGCAGGTCTGCTTCAGAAGCACTGATCCAAAGTGCTTTACAGGCTGTCCCATCCAGCATACAAGGCTTCCGCACCCTCCTCCAGGGCTGTGCTCTGCTTTACCCACAGCCTGACTTGCCTTTGTATCTCACCTGCTGGCACAGAACCTGTGACCAGAAGCCTGTTAAAAAGCTGGATTAGAAGAAACACATCAATAGCAGTTCCTCTTGCAACTGCTTTGAAAGTACTCTTCTGAAATGACTTGGTTAAAACATTCCAGGAGGGCGAGTAAGCAATGTTGATCGTCAGAAAAATGTTCTCACCACTGAGTGACAACAATTTTATTTCTAGGAGTTTGTCCTTGTGAACTTTCTGTTGCTGAGATCAACACTGTGACCACAAAACAACCGAGGGAGGAAGGCTTATGCTTCCATATCACTGTTCATCTGAGCGAAGTCAGGGCAGAAACTCAAGCAGGAGCAGAGGCATGAACCATAGAGGAAAGCTGCTGGACTGTTGTCAGGTACACATTCAGCTGCCTTTCTTATTTTCAATTAAAAAAATATCAAGAAAATGCCACACAAACATGACTACAGGGCAAGGGATTAATAGAGGAATTTCCTCAATTGAGAGTTCTTTTTCCCAGGTGACTCTAGCTCAGGTTACGTTTACAAAGACTAATTAGTATAGGAAATAGTCACCGATATGTGTGTGAAAATGTGTGTGTGACGATGTTTGCTGCAACACTGTTTACAATGTAACATCTGAAGATGATAGCCTAGCGACCTTTGGGCTAGCTCACCCCAATTGGGTCTCACACTTTTGGCTAAGATCAACTGAAGAGCTAGTTAAATAGATTTTAGTACATTAAAATGATCTATCATCTATCTATTGTCTGTCTGCCTGTCTTTATCTCTATCTATCTATCTATCTATCTATCTTGTGTATGGTACAGAGTGGGAGTCATTCTTCCTTTTCCATTATGTGTGTTCCAGGGATGGAACTTAGGTTATCAGCCATGGTGTCAAGCACCTTTATCCACTGATCTATCTTAATGACACAGAGTACAATACTTGTCTATGATGGAACATTTTGCAACAGGGGGAAGAAATCTTTCTCAAGTGGTTACCATTGGCAAAGAGAATAATCCCACCCAGGAGAATATTATATATATTTCCAAAACATTTATGATTTCATTCTCAAACTCTTTATTCACTGTATAATTTTGGTGTGTGTGTGTGTGTGTGTGTGTGTGTGTGTGTGTGTGTTGCATAGGATCAAATCCAGGGTTTCACATATACTGAACAAATACTGGGCACTGAGCTATAGCTCCAGTCTTTTATCCTTCTTTTCATTCTTTATACTTCTTGGTATTTCTAAAATATTAAGTAATTAGCTGAGAAAAAAATTGAAATGTTTATAACTTTTAGTGGCACGGAGGAGTGACAATAAAGTATTATGTTTAAGTAAACAGATTGTACTGAATATTATGAACAGTGTCTATTCAGGTAGAGATGGGGATGAAGAGATGGCTCAGTGGTTAAGAACATTGGGCTTGTAGACAACATGGGTTGGGTTTCCACAACCCATAAAGTAGCTGACCAGTCAACAACCATCTGCAACTTCAGTTCCAGAGTGTCTGATGCCCTCTACTGGCCTCTGGAGTTACTGCACACACATGGTGCAGAGACACACAGGCAAAACACCCAAACATAAAAATTAAATCTTTGAGAGGAGGAAGAACATGCTCAAAATACACTGTTTAAAAATTTAAAGGTAAAAAGATACATGATAAACTTTCACTACCTTTAGACACAGGCAGTGGTAATTTCTATCTAAACGAGCCAGTCTCATATTCATATTACGATACTTTTGTATTTATTGGTCTCTCTCTTTGTCTCCTTCCTACCTTGATGCCTGACTTCCTAAGAAAGAAACTTCAGCATGGCTGTTCGATAGTCTTCTCCTTTTTATGCTTGTTTCTTTCATGTTTTCGGTCTTTGCCTTTTGTCACCACAGTCTCCAAAGGTTTCGGACTTTATTTCTGTCATAGATCTAATGCAGCTGATCTTGGGGTTATCCAGACCCCAATCTGGGGGTTTTGAAAAACCCCTTGTGAGTTTTCCATCAGCCATATACATTTCATCCTGGAGTTCTTTGTGCACAGAGATCAGAGGGTTTGACAATAAATTGCTTCCAAGGAGTCAAGGATGGCGATAAGCTGCAAATTGACTTTAAAACTCCGAGCTAGTCAGACTTGCTAGGATACTCAGTAGTCCCATCCCATTTTACCAGAAAGGCCATTAAATATTAAGAGACTGGAATTTCTTATTGTGTATGAGCTCATTAAGGAGTGGAGTGTGCACACTGGAGTGAATTCAGGGGGGCAACCTTGATGTGTGTTCTCTCTGATTCCCTGAGATGGGGAGCATGCTCAGATACTGGGTGATGATGTGTGGGCTCATGACCTTGGCCTAGTAGAATTTCTTAAAGAAATCACAACTGGAAGAAAGGCATCAAGATGGTGGGGGTGGGGGGTGGGGGTGGGAGGCCAGCTACTTCATAAAAATGGAAATGGTTTCCTGGAGAAAGAGAAACAGCAGAAGTCAAGTTCATTTGGAGCGTTCCAGCATATGTTCTGAATTTGAAAACATAGTGCAGAAGGAAGGCGAGGAAATAAGATTTTTCTGCACAGCTTAGGAAATGTGTGGGCAAGTGTTTGTTGTGGGAGGACTCAGTTATAAGAGATTCTTGTCCCTTTCTTATGCCTAGATCTCTTCACCCCCTGGACTCAAAACAGCAGGACAGAAAGTTCTAGGCAAATGGATTAACTACCTCATTAAATTACCTTTGTAGAGGCCAATGTATGGCTCTCTCTCTGTGTATCAGGGGTTTGTGGTTGCAAATGACAGAAACTCCTTAAGCCAAACCAGAAAAGGCCGCATTGGCTGCTGTCATCAAAAAACCCAGGGGGCAGTGGTACTTCCGACATGGCGGAACTCAAGGGCTCACTCGGTGACATCAGAACATCTGCCTTCCTTGGTCTCTTGGTCCAAGAGCAGAGCTTTTTTTTGTGACACTGAATTAGTCCTCAAATGCTGTTCTTGGGCTGTCAAGTCCCTGAGCAGGCTTGATTCTTCCTTATCTTCTCTCTTAGTTCTAGAAGCCCATTCTCTTAGTGGCTCTAGTGGGTGCCCAGTGCTGATTTCTATGGGTCTGGTTTTGTCATGTGCAGCAAAACTAAATGCCCCTGATTACTAAGCCTAGACTCTGTGTGGGGAACTAAGGAGATGATGCCAACCCATTACAATGACATAGGAAATGATGGAGGAGTTTGGGTCTCCTGCGGACATGTTGGGCAGCATCCTGAGAGAGGGAGGTAGTAATGTGTCTGTCAAAAGCCTTAGAAACTGGCTCTCTACCAGAAGTCCTATGTTCTGAAGATCAACATGACTGCAGCCAACAATACTATATAACACCAAAGTAAACAAGCCTGCCTGAGCTGGGGAAGGAGGGCCACAGCCCCTGTTCTTTCCTGCTGTAATTTGTTCTACAATGACTAGCTCTTTAGCCACAAATCTGTGACCAAGGTCTTATCACCATAGAAACTTCCTTTGAAGGGACAATTAGCATCTATTGTTATCATTGGGGTGTCATCATCTCATCGGGAGTTGCTAATAATGGTGTTCCTTTTGTTTTCCAGGCTTTTCTATAGATCCGTGTATTGTAACCAGTTTCTTGAGGTCATGGCCACATCAACACACTACCAGGCAGCTAATTAGTGGCTTGTCAGCTGCCCACTTGGTTCTCCCAACTCTCTTCTACTTTAGACTAGCAAGGGCTCTGAGGTGCATCAGTGAAGAAAAGCTGGTGGGAGAACTCTGGACTTGACAGCCCAAGAACAGCATTTGCGAACTGATCCAGTGTCACACAAAAAGCTCCACATTACATGAAAAGATTACATGCTGAACAAAAAGGACGAATAAAATATTGTAATGGGATCCCCCCTTTGCTTTTGCAAATATTTTTATTACTACTTCTGTAGAAATGATGGCTAATGATAATTGAGCTAACCTGCCTTTCCCAAGAATGGTCAAGCAGAGAGGCTCCGAAAGTTAAGTGCAGAGCTTCCCAAAGGTGGCCTCTGGGTCCCTGCATAAGGACTGCCCAAGACACCCTTTGACTGCAAGCACCGCAGTGAGGCCACCTAACTTGGGGAAATAGTACTTTTGGAACAGATATTTGGGTAAGGAGGAGGGGCTCATAGAATTGAGAGGAGCCTGGGGACAGTCCCTCTAAGTAAAACTGTGTTGACCATTTCAGCCAAAAGGTAAAAAGTGTCTGCCGTTTATTTGTGGTACTTGCTGGAAATACAGTTGCCAGGCTTAAAAACAGTGTCACTGAGTAGGAATCTCAGAGGGCAGAGGTCTCACGTCTGTTTTTATGAGCTTCCCCAGGTGAGACTTGTACACACACACGGTGGGGATGTACAGGCTGCGATAGAAGGTGCACTGTGTCACATGTTACACTCTCCATCAGTGCAGCAGCGGACTCAAGACAAAGAACTTAAAACAGGACAGCTTTACTTCAGCTTACAGCTTCAGAGATACTAGTTGGTGGAAAATTTGTCCAAGTCTTTTGTCCCTTTTACAAAGCAGGCTACTACGATGGGGGCATGCGGTGGAAACAGCAACAGCCTCACGGTGGGCCAGAAGATGCGGAGAGGCTGGTGGTGTCAGGCATGGTGGTGGTGGTGGTGGTGGTGTCAGGGGTGGTGGTGTCAGGGGTGGTGGTGGTGGTGGTGGTGGTGGTGGTGGTGTCAGGCATGGTGGTGGTGGTGGTGGTGGTGTCAGGGGTGGTGGTGGTGGTGTCAGGGGTGGTGGTGGTGGTGTCAGGGGTGGTGGTGGTGGTGGTGGTGGTGTCAGGGGTGGTGGTGGTGGTGTCAGGGGTGGTGGTGGTGTCAGGGGTGGTGGTGGTGGTGTGTGTGTCCCAATATCTCCTTCAAGGGCATGCTACTGTTTGACCAGAAGAATTCCAGATAGGCCTCAGCTCTCAAATGTTCTACCATCCCCAATAGCACTACAGGCTGGGGGCCTTGCCTTTGAAATACTTAAGCTATTGGGAGATATTTATTCAGACCTTTTAGAAGAAGCAGTTATCGATGAAACACTGACTTGAAAGGAATAGCAGAACAGAGAAACAAACAAAGCAAAAAATATTGGTAAAATTAGTGATCAAGTTCTAAATGTCTGTTTTCTCTTCCCTCTGGAATTGTCTTCGGAGATGAAGGACCATCTCTTAGTCAACATTTCAAGATTGAAAGGGCTTCTTACATATTGCCACTTCCTTCAGTTGATCCGTGATATGGCAGAGTAGATCTCTTAAGGCTCAGGTCTGGAAGGGGGTTCATATTAGTGTACATTCTCGGCATTCATTGCCAGCCATTTCAAAGGCCGAGAGTCTGGAGGCTAAGAGCAGGGCTCCTAAATCAGAGAGAAGTGGATTCACACTCTGGTTAGACTGGGAGTCACGGACAGGCCACTTAACACATTAGTATGTATTAATTGTATAAAATAATAGACTTCATGACATGCATGCTATGTAAGTTGATCATTTACCCCCCTCACTCTCCATCCTTCTGGTGAATTCCTCACCCTTCCCTAATAGTTCCTCTCCTACTATCATTCCTTAAAACAAAGCAAAACAAAACAAAACAAAAAACCACAAAAAATCAAACAAACAAAAAACCACAAAAAAACCCCTCTCTATTCCATAAGAGAGAAAACATGTGATATTTGTGTTTTTCACTGTGACTCATTTTCCTCCTGTGTAAAATATGACCAGTAAAACTACGTCATGTAGCTGTTGAAAATGAGGTGGTGGATGTGGACTTCTCAACACTGTGCTGACACAAGGCCTATAGTAATGAGATAATAGTTCTTATGATCAAATAACTAATAATATATATTTATAGCTTACATCTAGAGATGATGGTGTCCCTTCTCAGAGTCTAGGGATGGAAAAAGTCATTAGTGCCCTTGGAGAGCAACCCAAAGCAGGAGACTAGCAAACTTTCTCACTCTCTTCTTTTTTTCACACCACTGAACCTTCCGGAAACCTGACCTTGGTCCCTGAGCCTCCAAATGAATGTTGCATCTGACTCTAGAGTGGTGGTAGCAGCACCTTCTTCCTGTGAGTTAGGTGATGAGACTTTCTATTCCTTCACCGTCATCAGAGGGGAGCATCTCTAAGAAAGCCAGCCCTTCTATAGCTCACCTTCATATCATCTCTAGAAATCAAATATTATATCCCACTTAAGCCAACTAGTGGTTCCCTGACCAGTGCAGCATTAAATAATATATTCATGAGTTGTTGGGAATCATCACTAGCTAAGAATAACTCTGTAAAAATTGGTATTGACTATTGGAGGATATGGAGAGCTAGAAGTCATGGACACTGGTGAGGATGTAAGAAGGTGCAACTTTGAAAGACACTTTGGAAGTTCCTCTAAAAGATAAGCCTAACATATTGTTCAGGAGATCTGTCCATAGATATTTGCCCAAGATACACACACACACACACACACACACACACACACACACACACACACACACAAATACTTGTATAGAATTGTGTATTGTGTATTTATTCATGCAATAATTGTTAAAAATGGAAGCAACCCAAATGTTCTTTTAAGATGAATGCTAGTATTGGATAGATAGCTCAGCAGTGAAGAGCACCTGCTGCTCTTGCAGATGACCCAAGTTTGGGTCCTAGCACCCATGTGGGGTAGCTCATAACCATCTGTAATTCCAGCTTCAGGTGATCTGATGACTCTGGTATTGAAGGCACCTAGCTCACATGTGCATACTCACACATAGACACATAATTAAAAATAACAAAAATAAATCTTTAAAAATATGAATGATATAGCTGGGCGGTGGTGGCGCACGCCTTTAATCCCAGCACTCGGGAGGCAGAGCCAGGCAGATCTCTGTGAGTTCAAGGCCAGCCTGGGCTACCAAGCGAGTTCCAGGAAAGGCACAAAGCTACATAGAGAAACCCTGTCTCGAAAAACCAAAAAAAAAAAAAAAAAAAAAAAAAAAAAAAATGTGAATGATAAAATAAGTTATGGCCATATAATTGAATACTATTCAACAACAAATAAGAATGAACTGTGAGCAAACATATGAGTGGACCTCAAATTACTTATGTGGGTGAAAGAAGCCAGCCCCAAATAGCACATACTACATGAGTTCATTTATATAAAATTGTCAAAAATGTAAGTGGAGAATGATAGCAGATGAGTGGTTCCCTAAGAATGCAGTTTACAGGCATAAGGAAAATTTTAGGAGCAATTACAACGTTTTTCCTTATGGTGGTGATGGCTCCATAGATGAACCACTCTGTGTTAAAATGGAACAAATTGTAGGGGCAGAGAGCTATTTCAGTGCTTAATGGACATGCTATGCCAGGCTGGTGACCTTGATGGATTATTAATAGATTCTTGATAGATTCCCACAACCCAAATAAAAGCCAGTCACAGTAGCCCATATGTCTGTTAACTTGTGCTCCTATGGGAAGACAGGAGAGAGACATGGGATCCCTAAGTTGTTAGGTCAGTTTTTTAGGCTAGTTTATGCAGTGGTGAGTGATGAAAAACCCTGTCTCAATGAGGTTTAATATACCTCAATTACTCTCAGCACAATGGTCCTCTTGAATAAAGACCACACTGAAGGGTGGATAGCACCTTCCAGCACTGACCTAGATTGTTGGGGGATATTTGATCACACTGTGAACCTGAGTTAGCATTTGTGTTAATTAAATAAAATTCACTTTGGGTCAGGAGCTGAGTTAGCAACTAGTTGACAGAAAGTAATCATAGAGCCTCAGAGGGCGTCTGGAGGAGATAGAGGGACGCACCGGAAGTAGTCGGGGGGGATTTGGAGTGGCGTGGCTTTTTTGTTTTGATGGAGCAGAAGGACGGGTTTTGGAAGACTCATGAAAGGAGAGAAGTCAGCTAGTTGCTCCTCAGCCTCTCTGAGCTAGCAGGTTTTCACCCCAGACTTTGAATCTCAAGTCTTATTTATAAATAAGAGATTTAGTTAAAGCTACCGTTAGTGGCAGTGACAGAGCTGTGCCTGTGGGAAGCAGAGAAGCAGGCCAGTAACTGCGGAGTCACAGTTGCTGGCTGAAATGGCAGTAGAGTCAGGCGCAGCCACTGTGCCGAAGATAAAACAACACTAGATAAGAAACTGTGAGGGAAAAGCGCTCCATGCCTTGCCCGCTTGGCATCCTGTGCTGGGGGTTCATCTACTCTCTGGCGTCTTACTGATAGGTTGTCTCTGTTGATGTCGTTTTCCACTGGCATCAGAACCCAATGTGTTTATCCGTCCAATATGTACTGAAGACCTGTTGCTTGACATCAGTCCTCCAGGCCTTTAGCACAAGGCTGGATCCACTGAGGCAGTCAGCCTTGCGGGCTCAACAGTTAATGTGTTCTCAGCCATTATTGAATTCCCCAGACAGTATCATGTAAGCCAATATAATAATCTCTGTCTCTGTCTCTGTCTCTGTCTCTCTCTCACTCTCTCTCTCCACACACACACACACACACACACACACACACACACACACACACACACACACGCCCTCAGCCCCCCCCCCCCATGCACACCATTGGAGGAATCAGAAGACATGATGACTACTCTCTGCACTCAGCTATGGCTTTGGATGAGTCTTTTGACTCACCAGGGTCTCCATTCTTTCATTTTTAAAATTAAGAGATTAGACTGGTTTATGTCAAAGGCCTCATCCAGTTGAAAATTTTTGGTTATATAATGGTTTTTTGGCCAATAGGTGAATTTGTAAGGTATCAGTTTCTTCAACTGATCTTCTCACATTGTGATAATTCTTTCCTGTGTTTAATTGATCTGCTGAATTCTCAGATCTCAAGCACAACAGCTTTTTTTTCCAGCCCTGAAAAGAGATCGATAGAGGCCTAAGATCTTCATGTAAACCTGCTCTCAGCAGCTGCAGATTCATAAGCAGCTCTCTGATGAAGGCTGTAGGCTAAAAGTGCTTCTTGAAGGTGAGGCTTACAAAGAAATATGCTCCCGTTTCCTCGGCAGAGGAGAGAGCAACTGTACAGCAGCTCTTTGGGCTCCCTCCCCCTCCCCCAGTCTCCACTGCTGAGCCACCCTGGCGCGGCTTTGAGGGGCTGCCATCTCTCTCCTCTGCCTCCTTCTTACTGTTCAAGTACGATTGGGGAATGTAAGACTCCTCATGTTCCTTATTTTTATTTTATTTATTCTTAGATAGGGTGTCACTATGTAGCCTAGGCTGATTTTGAACTCTTAGTCCTCTGGATTTAGCTTCCCCAGTGCTGAGATAACAATTGTGTGGCACCATGTTGGCTTGTATTTCTAATCTGTAAAGTGAATGGAATAGTATCATTAGTGTGAAGATTGATAGAGATGCTATTCCATGCTTAATATTTAAGACTGTCTCTGGAATACATCTTTAACAAATGTTAATTGTAACTGTTCTCTCCCCCACCCCTCTCTCTCTGTCTCTGTCTCTGTCTCTGTCTGTCTCTCTCTGTCTCTGTCTCTGTCTCTGTCTCTCTCTCTCTCTCTGTGTGTGTGTGTGCAGGTGCCTGTGGAGGTCAGAGGTCAACTGAAGGTATCACTCCTTAGATACCTTGTGTTTTGGGACAAGATATCTCCCTGGGACCAGGGACTCCTGAATTAGGCTAGGCTGGCTGGCCAGCAAGACCCAGGGACCTGGCTGCCTCCACATTCTCAATGCTAGGATTATAGGCAGGTCTTTTTAAGGCACTGGAGATCGGAGTCAGGTCCTCATGCTTGTTCAGCAAGCGCGTTACTGATCGGCTATCTTCCTGTTCCTGTTTTAGTCTTCAATGGCAGTAGGCAATATAATTAGTTTGGTGTATGTCTCATGCCTCTGAGAGAGTGGAGGTTGCTTTGGGTATCTTTGTGTTGAAGGGGGCTGAGCACCCAGTAGGTGTTCAGTGAGTATTTTGGGGGGATAAAGTTGCAAATGATGACTAATAGCAAATGCAGGGACTCAGGATGTTAATTTCTTCATTGGACACACAGCCTCTGTACGAATCCTGCTGACTGCAAAGGAAATGTCACCAACTGTCAGAGATGCAGCAACACATTGCTCAAACATATGTGCCAGGGAAACCAGAAACTTGTTATTGTATGTGTGAGGGAGCTGTAACCAACACAGTCAGAGAAACACTCTGTGTTCTTCACTGGACTCCAACGATGTGTTTCTATGCATTTTATTCTCCCGCGGGCTTACAAGACTGTGTATCAGCGTGCTCCTGTGGAGAAAGGTCACAGGCATGAGTGGAACCCAACAGGGTCACGCCCCTACTCCCATGCAGCTTCCCTTTTCTCTTGGAACCATTTTCTTCTCTCAACAGTGACTCATTCACTTTGAAGCATCAGTGATGGCTTAAAGATTGAGTGGAAGAAGCGTCAGATACAGTGAGTTTTAGATACATTGTGTGGGATGTTTGCTGTTCCCAGAATGATAAAAGCCTTGGCTGGGGAAGAGGACAGAAGAGCTGGGGATGCTCTTCTGTCAAACTGGACGCTGACTCAGGCCCAAGGTCAGTTTTGGTCACTCTTTAGGGAGAACCGTTTAGTGTCTAGTTCTTCTGCCATTGGGTCCAGTCTAAATTTGTAGTTAGATGTGCATTAGAAACTC
The DNA here is from genome assembly GCF_004664715.2 of Peromyscus leucopus. NCBI lineage: Eukaryota > Metazoa > Chordata > Mammalia > Rodentia > Cricetidae > Peromyscus > Peromyscus leucopus. Next base: position 88,917,838 of record NC_051070.1, on the reverse strand, counting down.
TGGCTGGCTCTACCCTCGGGCCACTAAAGCCCATGTTTGTGAACAGGCTGCACATTTGTGCTCCAGCTAACCCTTCAACTCTTCCAAATAAAGAATGAAGCATGGATGCTTGGAGGGGAGAGTGACTCAATAATGAAGCTCTGATCCGAGCAGGCTAGCATAGAACCTGTTGGAATTTATCCTGCACTTGGGAAACTTCTCTGTCAGCAATGAGGGAAAGTCTGTAATTAGACTTGCTGGGTTCTAACCCTAACGCTGTCATACCCTCACTGTATGAGCTTGTTGCTCAACTGAGTACATCATTTTTTCAGTGGCAATTGATTTCTTCAGCTGTAATAGAAATTGGCCCTACCTTAAACAAGGAGCACTTATTTGAAGGCTGTCAGGACCTTGAGCATTGTAGGCAGCATGGGATATGAGGCAAGAACAACTCCAGGTAGTCTCCCGAATGAAGGAATCTGGCTTACTTTGAGCACCAGAGACTGAGTGGAACAGCAGCTGGTTTCAGACTCCCGCTGTCTCTCTGTCTGGGAGTCAGATTCCAGAGAGGGAGTAATTGCCTCATCAGTTACAACCTGAAACTTCATGGGAGGGAGTATAGGATGCTAGTCAAAGAGTGCCCACAAGACAGTATTATGTGGAAAGAATAATGCATAGGAGGAGATAATGACTTTTAAAAATTGGGGATTCTAAGAAGTATCTAAACAAAACTGTGTAGACACATAATTTTTGTGAACATTAAATGAGATAATACTACCAAGCTCTCAACACAGTGCCTGGCCCAAGACTGGCTTCTCAGTGAGTATAAGCTAGGGTGGCACAAATTGGTGACAAAAGCCAGACTGTGGTTCAGGGATCAGACTTTCTCTTTTCACAACATGACCTCGACGTTATCTCAGAACAACAGCAGTACCTTCCCACAAGTCAAGCAACAAAACTAAGCAAACAGAAAAGCTAACGTAGTGTTGTAGGAACTCATGGACCATGGACTAAGCTCTGCCCCTAAGGGCTTCACATCACCTCTGCACTACGAAACTAAGAACAAAGCCTCTATGATCTCTTGGGGACAAGCCACATCCAGACAGTAATATCTGAAACCAGACCTATCAGGACACATATCCTATCTTATGATCAAGAAGCATTTGGATTAAGAGCTCTACATCCTTGGCATCTGAAGTAAATCTCATAAGAATAATTACAACAAATTTTTCCTTAGTCACTGGGTTTTTATTCTTTTTAAAAAATAACAAAATAAAGTATAATAATATAAAGCAAAAACTATCGTATCAGATTGGATAAGACAAGCAAACAGAAGGAAAAGATCCCAAGAGCAGGCACAAGAATCAGAGACCCACTGGTTCTCACACTCAGGAGTCCCATGTCAGCTGGAAAGTCATAACACAGATGCCGAGGACCTGGAGCAGAAAGTCCGGTGCAGGCTCTGTGCTTGCTGTTTCAGTGTCTATGAGTTCACGTGAGCTTTGCTCATACAGATTCAGAGGGCCTTGTTTTCCTGGTGTCCTCCATCCCCTCTGGCTCTTATACTCTTTTTGCCTCCTTTCCCACAGGGTTCTTTGAGCCCTAAGGGGAGGGATTTGATGAAGACATCCCATTTAGGGCTGAGTATTCCAAGGCCTCTCAGTCTGTGCAATGTCTGGCTGTGGGTCTCTGTATTTGTTCCCATTGCTTTAGGAGGAAGCTTCTCTGATGATGGCGGAACAAGGTACTGATCTGTGAGTACAGCAGAGTGTCATTAGGAGTCATTTTATTGCTATGCTTGTTTTGTTTTCATAACAGTAGCATTTGGTTTTACCCTAGGCTCCTGGGCTGTCTAGTCTCTGGTTCTCAGTGTTGGTTATGGGTTCCATCTCAGATGTTGGTTGGCTACTCCCACAAACTTTGTGACACCATTGCCCTAGCACATCTTGTAGGCAGGACACCATTGTAGATCAAAGCATTTGTGGTTGGCTTGGTACTTACATTTCCCTTTGGTAGTGTGCAGAGTACTTTCCTGTACTGAAGATGGTAGAACATATGGGTAAAGACTCTATGTAGGAACCAGCTCAGCGTCTCCATGTTCAGTGAGTTGTGTGGGGGTTGTTTTCAGCAATAGGGCCTTGCTGTCAGTTTATAGAAGCAACCTATAGTCCTAGAAACAACCTGGGTTGTTTGGGGGCTTCCATGGAACTTCTTTAGCCAACAATTGGATTAAATGTAACCCAGGTTTTCACATTGCCCCTCAAATGGTCCTGCATTTTGGTTGTCTCTTCCTGTATTCCCTCCCTCATCTTCCTCTCCCTCCCTTTTTACTTGATCCTCCTATTCCAGCCCATCTCCTACCCCACCCATCCATAACTATCTCTTATATTACTTTTTGCTACAAGATCTGTCTGTACCCTTAGTCCTTTACTTTATACTTATCCGCTGTGTTCCATGGATTATAGCTTGGTTATCATTGACTTAACAGCTAATATCCACATGTAAGTGAATATATACCATATTTATCTTTCTGGGTCTAAGGTACCTCACTGAGGATGATTTTTTCCTGTTCTGTTGATTTACCTGTGAATTTCATGATGCCATTTTTTAAAAATGGCTGGATAATACTCCATTGTGCAAATGTACCATATTTTCTTTATTCATTCCTTGGTTGGGGTACATCTAGGTTGCTTCCAATTTCTGACTACTATGAATAGAGCAGCAATGATCATGATTAAGCAAGTGCTTGTGTGGTAGGATGAAGCATCCTTTGGTCTATGCCCAAGAGTATTATAGCTGGATCTTGAGGTAGATTGATTGCCATCTTCCTGAGGAACTGGCACAATGATTTCCATAGTGGCTGTACAAGTTTGTAATTCTATCAGCAATGGATAAGTGTTACTCTTATCCATACGGAGTACCATATCCTCACCAGCATGAGCTGACATTTGTTTTATTGATCTCAGCCATTCTCATGGGTGTAAGATAAAATCTCAAAGTAGTTTTGATTGTATTTCCCTGATGGCCAAGGATGTTGAACATTTCTCTAAGTGTTTCTTAGCCTTTGAGTTGTTTTCTCTTTTGAGAATTCTATGTTTAGATCTGTACCCCATTTTTAAAGTGTGTTATTGGTTTTCTTGATACCTAGCTGTTTTGAGTTCTTTATATATTTTTGATATCAATCCTCTATCAGATGTGTAGTTGGTAAAAGTCTTTCTCCATTCTGTAGGCTGGCACTTTGTCCAAATGATGGTGCCTTTTGGTTTACAGAAGCATTTCAATTTTTTTGTTTGTTTTTTGAAACAGGGTTTCTCTGTGTAGCTTTGCACCTTCCCTGGAACTTACTCTGTAGCTCAGGCTGGCCTCGAACTCACAGAGATCTGTCTGCCTCTTCCTCCTGAGTGCTGGAATTAAAGGCGTGCACCACTGCCGCCTGGCTCAATTTATTTTTTTTAAATTATTTATTTTTATTTTATGTACATTGGTGTTTTTGCCTGTATGTATGTACATATGAGGATGATGGGTACCCTGGAACTGGAGTTACAGAAGTTGTGAGCTGTCATGTGGGTGCTGGGAATTGAACCCAGGTCCTCTGGGTTCTGTCTCCATGTCTGCTATTATACACACTACATACACTATACATATATCTCCCAACTATATATACATCCTTCTTACTTCCTGTCTGGGCAACTAGAAATTTCCTTTAATCACATCTCAATTTCCTGGTACCTCTGGGTTGCAGTGCTTTTATAGATTAAAGGAAGATTTTAGAATTCCTTTGTTCTTGCTCAGTTCAGCCTGGCTCCCAAGATCAGAGTCTCACTTGTGTATCTATCTTACAAGGATAGTAATGGGTGGAAATTCCACCAGAAGAAGTTGGGTTGTGAGACATAAGTGGCAAGGGATTTGGTAGACCATTAGTTGCAGTGGAATTTGTCTCTGCATTCTCTCTAAAGAGTGGCTTCTCATGTCTCCTGCCTTCTTCAGAGGGACCTCTAGCAGTGGCTGATATTACTTGTGTGAGTGAGAAGTCAGCTAGACATGGGGGGCTTCTTTGCTGTTTTAATTATTCATTTCCAACCCCTTCTGTTCCCTTTCTTTACTGGATTTATGCAAAGACTCTGGCCCACATGGTGTGCCATATGTGTTGGTATAGTATAGTCTTATCTCCTTTAGAAGCCACTATAGCCCCAAACAAAGCCAAAGATAGCTCACTGAAGCACCCATCCGCCAGCTGCCAAAGTCCACTTCTATAGTATGAGATGTCAAACTTGAATTGCATGGCCATAGCCTAAGTGGCATTTTAAAAAATCATTTCATTGCAGTTTCTGAGCCTTGGCACTGTTCACAATTGGGGTTGGTAATTAGGAGTTGTCCTGTGCCACTGTGGGATGCTTAGCAACATTCTTGGCTTCCACACAGTAGATGCCAGTTGTTTCTTCCCAGTTCTACCATCAAAATGTCCCCTTCAGGATAAGTTGTTCCTGTTGGGAAACCAACAGGATGTACTGTGATGTATATCTGCTGCTCAGAAAAAATTGGAACTATTTATTTAACAATTGTAAAACTACAGTGTACCTGACTTAAGGAAAAATCTTAAGTTTAATAATTAAAATAGTATTACAACCTTAAATGAAATGTTTATAAAATAATTAGCACATGAGTTTTACATTGTTAGTATTTAGATTTTGGACTTAACTCTGGCAGGAAAGTGGCTTGCAATGGGTGAGCTTCAAAGTGAAGTGCTGACAACCCCCGATTCCTGTTTCAAATACTGTCTGATAGTTCTGGTGAGGACTGAATGAAGGAAGAGAGCTTGGTAGTAGCAAGGCCACTCAGTTCAGCAAGAGGGCTCCAGCACTCATGGGAGAGTCTGAACTGGATGTATGTCAATGTGCTGGTGGGAGCCGAGATAATTAACTGTGATCAAGGCATCATTCAGACACTCCTGTCTAGATGACTGGAAGGCCAATGGCTGAATCTGCAGCCAACATTCTTTTTGCAGGCCACCGTAGCAACAAAGTTTACCAGAAAGAACCCTCCTGTTTTTAATCGCAGCAGGTGGACCATGCTCCAATCGCAGGCATTTTAGAATGTGTTAATATGGTAACCATCTATTTCTTGAAGATGCTTTCTGCTGATACAGAAACATCATTCACAATACACAAAGTCGATTCTTTGTTAGCTGGAAGTAACTTATTGCCAAAAATCAGCATGAACGTTCCCAGGGAAATGATGGATTGAGGTTTAGTGCTGTTGTCCTGTTCCAGTTCATAATTTACCTGTTTTACCAGAAAACATGGCTCCTAAACATCCTAAAATATAGCTCTGTTTTGTCACCTTGGGCATTTTGTACAGTTTGCATTCCAGTGGATGAGATATGGCGGTGGTTGTTGGGGGAATTAGAACTTGAAACTCACATGGATCAGTCAGTGGTCTGTCTTGATGCAAGGGAGCAGCATGCAGCTGAGGTCAGCAACTGCAGTAGCATCTGACCAGTGAGGCAGAACCCGTGTGTGCTCTTGTTTCTGCTTAGAATTGTAAGCTTTTTAAAGCTCCCTACTTACCAGCCATCAGTTATTGATGGATACAGTGCATTTTGTAGCTTTTGCAGGTGTAGATTTTAGCAGAAAACATTTTTACATGCCTCTTCCTCTTCCCTTTCCTCCTCCTCTTCCTCCTCTTCTTCTTTCTCCTCCTCCTCTTCTTGGAAATTAGAGAATTTCTGCTTCTGCCAAGTCTTTTCTCTCTAATCTGAAATCTTATTTATTCTCCACTCAAATTAGAAGTGTGTGTGTGTGTGTGTGTGTGTGTGTGTGTGTGTGTGTGTGTATTTGCTTGCCCATGCATGTTCATGTAGAGGCCCACAACGGATGTTGGATTTTGAGACAGGATCTCTCACAGACAGGATTTCTCACTGAACCTGCAGCCTGACTGGCTGGCCATCAAGCTTTCAGGATCTGCCATCTCCATGCTCCCATCCTGGGGGTTGCAGCTGCACACCTTGCACCTAGCTTTTAGGTGAATGCTGAGGATGCTTTTGCAGCAAACTTTACTCACTAAACCACTCCCTCCCCCATTTTTTTTAAAAGATTTATTTTTTATTATGTGTACAGAAGAGGGTGCCAGATCTCATTACAGATGGTAGTGAGCCACCATGTGGTTGCTGGGAATTGAACTCAGGACCTCTGGAAGAGCAGTTGGTGCTCTTAACCACTGAGCCATCTCTCCAGCAACCCCCCCCCCCAATCTTTTAATGATAGATTTCCTCCTAAATATCTTGATGGATGATCCCATCCAGATTGTAATGTTAAATGCCTTTCACAAACCAACTAAATTCTAAAAATTAGTGTATCAAGAAAAATAAGCACCCTTCTCCCATATTTTCTGTAGTGTGATGTCTACAGAAGCCATGCTCTGTATTCTGTATAATACCACCATTGTCTTCTCCCAGGTTTTGCTCATGTTATACTGATGTACCACTTCTGATTCTTTTTCTTCAAGTTCAAACTAGCTGCTGAGAGCCTGCTATAACCTGTGTCATTCATCAGATTTCAGGCCAGGCAGGCCTTCTCCATAGAAAGTCTTGTGTATAATCCACTCTCAGGCAATACCAAGTGATCTTTGACATTTTGGAGTTGTTTGATTGTACAGTTCCAAATTCTGGCTTCATGAAACTCAAGCTTCAAACCTACTGAAATTGCAAAGGCCATTTTCCTGTCACAATAGGCTAAAATGTTTTGGAATATTTTACTTTTTTCAAAATATTTGACACTCTTTCTCCACTTCTCATCGCTGACTGTCTTCTGTATGGTATTGTCAGATGAGGAATATTTCTGAATCTAGACTATAACAAAAACAACTTTTCTTTTAAGGAGAAAATAAGGTTCAAATCTGCTTTAAAAAAATAACATTCATGTCAAGGATGATAATGATGATGGTGTTAGTGGAGATGGTGGTGATGATGTTGTTGCTGGTGATAATGGTAATGGTGATGGTAGTGATGATGATGATGGTGGTGATGCTGGTAGTGATGATGAGTATGCTGTGGGTAATGGGAACATCTACCAAACTTTAAGAACTTATTGAGTACCATACTTAGCATTAGGTTATTTGCATATGTTTCCATGAGTATAAGCATTGCACATGAGTATACAGATGAGGGAACCAAAAGAGGTTATGGATTTCTGGTGATTATAAATGAAGAGAATAAATAAGTTATTTTGGTTGTTAACAATAATTGATAATATCTGATGGCATTGAGCATTTATTTATCAGTAGAATTTTCATTGTACTCTGTATACAAGGCACTCAGGAAGGGGAGCCTAATGTGCTTACAGTGATTAGTATTTAGATATTCATAGAAAGTCTGACATATATAGGACATCCATGCTGCCACCTAAATGAAAATTTACCCTGTTGAAAGCTTGGTTATTGGAAAGTCTAAAAGACACAAGTCCCTTGTAGAACATTGAATCAAATGAGGAAGAAATGTAATCCTCTTATTATTAGTATTTAATCTATTTTTTAAAATTAAAATTACCTGCCAGTTATAGTAAAATATCAGACACATTTAACATAAAAATGAAAAATCCTGAATCCCATCTATTAATTTTTATGAAGTTGGAATTGAATCTTCATTTCTAAAAGTAGCAAAATTAACAAAAAAACAGTGAGTTCTGTTTTGCATATAAATATGTCTCCATGAATTTGTAAGTTTTATGTCTCCTTTGAATTGCTTAGAATGAATTTATTAGCCTGAGGGGAGGACTCAGTGGGTAGAGAACTTGCTTTGCAAGCCTGATAACTGTGTTTCCATTCCCAGAACCCACATACAAGCTGGAACCCAGAGAGCACGAGTCTGTAATCCCAGTGCACTTACAGAGACATGGGAGGGGAGGGGCAGGAGAATTTCAGGAAGCTCACAGGCCAGATACCATGGTGTGTGCAGAAGTGAGTAAGAGAGACCCTGCTTCAAACAAGGTGAAAGGCGACTGTTCACACCTGAGGCTGCCTTCTGACCTCTGTTTGTCTGCTTTTCCATGTATGTACACACACACACACACACACACACACACACACACACACACACACAATTTATCTGATTCTGAAATAGTAGGATGAACAGCAATGAAACTGTGGGTTAAAAGAATATCCCATTTTTTTCTTATGGGCACTCACTAACTAGTGAAACATTCTATGGGATGATAAAACATATACTTAGATCTCTTTTTATTTTATTTTATCTAAATAACATTTTTCATTTATTTTTACATACCAACTACAGTTTCCCCTTCCTCCTCTCCTCCCAGACCCCTCCCACATCTATTTCTATTCAGAAAGGGGCAGGATTCCCTGGGGCTTGAACAAAGCATGGCACATCAAGTTGAGCAGGATTGAGCTCTTACCCTTGTGTCAAGACTGGGCAAGGTAATCCAGCATGGGGAACAGCTTCCCAAAAGCCAGCTAAGTGCCAGAGACAGGTCCTGATCTCACTGCTAGGAGCCTTACAAAGAGACCAAGCTACACAACTGTCACACACATGCAGAGGGCCTAGATTGGTCCCATGGAAGTTCTTAACTATTGGTCCAGAGTCCATGAGCTCCCACCAGCTCAGGTCAGCTGCCTTTGTGGGCTCTCCCTTCATGACTTCCCTTGCTCGTACAATCTCTCCTCCCTTTCTTCAGCAAGATTCCTGGAGCTTAGCTCAGTGCTTGGCTGTGGATCTCTGCATCTACTTCCATCAGTTACTAGATGAAGGCTCTCTGATGACAATTAGGGTAGTCATCAATCTGATTACAGGAGATGGCCAGTTCAGGCACCCCTTCCACTATTGCTAAGTCTTAGCTGGGGTCATCCTTGTGGATTCCTGGGTGTTTCCCTGGTGTCATGTTTCTCCCTAACCCCAAATGACCCCTCCATCAAGACGTCTCTTTCTACTCTCCCCTCCTTCCTGCCTCCAAACCACCTCCTGCGCCAGCCTACCCAAACCACTCCCTAAACTGTCCATCCCTCCATCCCCCCTCCTTCCTGCCTTCAAACCACCTCCTGCGCCAGCCTACCCAAACCACTCCCTAAACTGTCCATCCCTCCACTCCCCTCCCCCACCCTAGTTTACTCAGGAGATCTCTTCTATTTCCCCTTCCCAGGGAGACCCATTCACTCCTCTTGGGCCCTCCTTGTTATCTAGCCTCTCTGGGGCTGTGGATTGTAGGTTGGTTATCCCATACCTTACTCCTAATATCCACTTATTATTTTGTTTTGTTTTCGAGACAAGGTTTCTTTGTGTAACAGTCCTGACTGTCCTGGAACTCACTTTGTAGACCAGGCTAGTCTCAAACTCACAGAAATCCACCTGCCTCTGCCTCCTGAGTGCTGGGATTAAAGGTGTGCGCCACCACCGCCTGGCCTATTATCCACTTACAAGTGAGTACGTACCACGTTGTCTTTCTGAGTCTGGGTTACCTCACTTTGACTGATTTTTTTTTCTAGTTCCATCCATTTGCTTGCAAATTTCATGAGATCATTATTTTTTTACATCTGAGTAAAACCCCATTGTATAAATGTACCACATTTTCCTTATCCATTCTTTGGTTGAGGGCCATCTAGGTTGTTTCTAGGTTCTGGCTATTCCAAATAATGCTGCTATGAAAATACTTGAGTAAATTTCTTGTGGTATGATTGAGCATCCTTTGGGTATATGCCTAAGATTGGTATAGCTGGGTCTTGAGGTAGATTGATTCCCAATTTTCTGAGAACCTTCATATTGATTTCCAAAGTCCTGCACAAGTTTGTACTCCCAACAGCAGTGGAGGAGTGTTCCCTTTGCTTCATAGCCTCTCCAGCATGAGCTGTCACTTGTGTTATTATTGATCATAGCCATTCTGACAGGTGTAAGATGATATTTCAGAGTCATTTTTATTTGTATTTCCCTGATGACTAAGGATGTTGAGTAATTCTGTAAATGTCTTTCTGCCATTTGAGATTCTTCTGTTGAGAATTCTCTGTTTAGATCTGCACCCCATTTTTAAATTGTATTATTTGGTATTTTGATGTCTAGTTTCTTGAGTTCTTTATATATTTTGGAGATCATCCCTCTGTGAAATGTGAGGTCACTGAAGATCTTTACTCATTCTGTAGGTTGCCATTTTGTCTTATTCACCATGTCTTTGGCCTTTCAAAAGCTTTTCAGTTTTAGGAGGTCCCATTTATTAATTGTTGCTGTTAGTATCTGTGCTACTGGTGTTATATTCAGGAAGTGCTTTCCTGTACTAATATCGTCAAGGTTACTTCCCACTTTCTCTTCTATCAAGCTCAGTGTAATTGGATTTATGTTGAGGTCTTTGATCTACTTGGACTTGAGTTTTGTTCATGGTGATAGATATGGATCTCTTTGCATTCTTTTACATGTCGACATCCAGTTATGCCAGCACCATTTGTTGAAGATGCTTTCTGTTTTACATTGTATAATTTTAGCTTCTTTGTCAAAAATTAGATGTTAATAGATGTGTGGATTTATGCTAGGGTCTTTGATTTGATTCCATTGATCCTTGTGGCTGTTTTTATGCCAATATCAAGCTGTTTTAATTACTATAGCTCTATAGTAGAGCTTGAAGTCAGGGATGGTGATGTCTCTGGAAGTTCCTTTATTGTTCAGGATTATTTTAGCTGTCATGGTTTTATTTTTCCATATGAATTAAGTATTGTTCTTTTAAGAACTGTGAAAAATTGTGTTAAGATTTTGATGGGGATTGTGTTTAATCTGTAGATTGCTTTTGGTAAGATTGCCATTTTTGCTATGTTAATCCTACTTATCCATGAGCATAGGGAATCTTTCCATTTTCTGATATCTTCTTCAATTTCTTTCTTTAATGACTTAATGCTCTGGTCATGCAAGTCTTCTACTTGTTTGGCTAGCCTTACACCAAGGTATTTTATATTATTTGTGGCTATTTAATGGGCATTGTTTCTCTGATTTCTTTCTCAGCATGTTTATCATTTGTATATAAGAGGGATATTTTTTTTTTTTTTTTTTAGTTAATCTTATATCCTGCTACATTATTGAAGGTGTTTATCAGCTGTAGGAGTTCCCTGATAGAATTTTTGGGGTCACTTTTGTATACTATCATATCATCTGAAAATAGCAAAAGTTTGACTTCTTCCTTTCCAATTTGTATCTCCTTGATCTTGTTTTGTTGTCTTATTGCTCTACCTAGAACTTCAAGTACTATATTGAGTAGATCTGGATAAAGTGGACAGCCTTGTCTTGTTCCTAATTTTAGTGGAGTCCCTTTGAATTTTTCTCCATTTAATTTTATGTTGGCTGTTGGCTTACTGTATATTGCTTTTATAATGTTTAGGTGTGTTCCTTGTATCCCTTATCTCTCCAAGAACTTTATCATGAAGGGGTGTTGAATTTTGTCAAAGGCTTTTTCAGTATCTAATGAGATGATCATGTTTTTTTTTTTCTTTTAGTTTGTTTATATGGTGGATTATATTGACAGATTTTTGTCCATCACTGCATCTCTGGAATGAAGTCTACTTGGTCATGGTGGATGATTTTTTTTTAAATGTATTTTTGAATTCAGTTTGCTACTATTTTATTGAGTATTTTTGCATCAATGTTCATGAGGGAGATTGGTAATTCTCTTTCTTTGCTGCATGTTTGTGTGGTTTGGTTATCAGGGTAATTGTAGCCTCATAAAAAGAATTTAGCAAGATTCCTTCTGTTTCTATTGTGTGGAACAATTTGAGGAGTATTAGTATTAGCTCTTCTTCGAAATCCTGGTAGAATTCTGTGCTGAAACTGTCTGGCCCTGGGCTTTTTTTTCATTGGGAGACTTTTAATGACTGCTTCTATTTCCTTAGGGGTAATAGGTATATTAAAATTGTTTATCTGGTCTTGATTTAATTTTGGTATACGGTATCTATCAAGAAAATTCTCCAGGTTTTTTTTTTTTTTTTTTTTTTTTTTTTTTTTTTTTTTTTTTTAGATTTTTTTCAATTTTATGGAGTACAGGTTTTTGAAGTATGACTTGATGATTCTCTGGATTTCTTTACTATCTGTTGTTATGACTCCCTTTTCATTTCTGATTTTGTTAATTTGGATATTCTTTCTCTGCCCTTTGGTTAGTTTGGATAAGGGTTTGTCTATAGTGTTGATTTTCTCAAAGAACCAACTCTGTTTCATTGATTCTTTGTATTGTTCTTCCTATTTCTATTTTATTGATTTCAGTCCTGAGTTTGATTATTTCTTGCTGTCTACTCCTCCTGGGTGAGTTTGCTTCTTTTTGTTCTAGAGCTTTCAGGTATGCTGTTAAGTCACTGTGTGAGATTTCGCCACATTCTTTATGTAGGCACCGTGCTGTGAATTTTCCTCTTAGCACTGCTTTCATAATGTCCCATAAGTTTGGGTATGTTTTGCATTTATTTTTACTGAATTCTAGGAAGTCTTTAATTTCTTTCTTTATTTCTTCCTTGACACAGTGGTGATTCAGTTGAGAGTTGTTCAGTTTTCATGAGTTTGTAGGGTTTCTGTAGTTTGTGTTGTTGAATTCTAATTTTACCCCATGGTGATCTGATAGAATACAGGGGGTTATTTCAATTTTTTTTGTATCTGTTGAGATTTGGTTTGTGACCAAGTGTGTGATCAATTTCGGAGAAGGTTCCATGGGGTGCTGAAATGGTATATTCTTTTGTGTTTGGGTGAAATGTTCTATAGATATCTATTAAGTCCATTTGAGACATAACATATGTTAGTTCCCTTATTTCCCTGTTTAGCTTCTGTCTGGCAGACCTGTCTATTGGTGAGAGTGGGGTATTGAAGTCTCCCACTATTAATGTGTGTGGTTTGATGTGGTTTTATTTAAGCTTTAGTAATGTTCCTTTTACAAGTGTGGGTGCCCTTATATTTGGGGCATAATGTTCAGAATTAAGACTTCATCTTGATAGATTTTTCTTGTGCTGAATATGAAATGTCCTTCATCCTTTTTATAATTTTAGTTTGAAGTCTATTTTGTTCAATATTAGGATAGCTACACCAGCTAGTTTCTTAGGTCCATTTGATTGGAAAATCTTTTCCCAACCCTTTACTTGGAGGTAATGTCTGTCTTTGAAGTTGAGGTGTGTTTTTTGTATGCAGCAGAAGGATGAATCCTGTTTTTGTATCCATTCTGTTAGCCTGTGTCTTTCTTATAGGTGAATTGAGTCCATTGATATTAAGAGATATTAATGACCAGTGATTGTTAATTCCTGTTATTTTTTCGTTTTGCTGCTTGTAGTGGTTGTGTGTGTGTGTGTGTGTGTGTGTGTGTGTATGTGTTTCTCTTCTTTGGTTTTTGCTGGTGTGAAATTATCTATTGCCTGTGTTTTCCTTGGGTAGGAGTTTTCCTTCTAGTACTTTCTGTAGGGCTGGATTTGAGGACAGGTATTGTTGAAATCTGGTTTTGTCATGGAATATCTTGTTTTCTCCATCTATGGTGATTGAAATTTTCTCTGGGTATAGTAGTATGGGCTGGCATCCGTGGTCTCTTAGTGTCTCCAAAATGTCTGTTCAGGACCTTCTAGCTTTCAGAGTCTCCATTGAGAAGTTGAGTGTAATTCTGACAGGTCTGTTTTTATATGTTGCTTGAACTTTTTCTTTTGCAGCTCTTAATATGTATGTTTAGTGTTTTGATTATTATATGGTGAAGGGACTTTTTTTTTTTTTTTTTGGTCCAGTCTATTTGGTGTTCTGTAAGCTTCTTGCACCTTCATAGGCTTGTCCTTATTTAGGTTGGGAAAGTTTTCTTCTATGGTTTTGTTGAATATATTTTTTGTGCCTTTGAGCTGGAATTCTTATTCTTCTATATCTATTATTCTTAGGTTTGGTCTTTTCATGGTGTCCCAGATTTCCTGGATGCTTTCTGTTAAGAATTTTTTGGATTTAACATTTTCTTTGACATATGAATCTATTTCCTCTATCATATCCTCAATGCCTGAGATTTTGTCTTCCATTTCTTGCATTCTGTTGGTTATGCTGGTTATTCCTGTTCACTTACTTATTTTTTCCATTTCCAGAATTCCCTCAGTTTGTGTCTTCTTTATTGCCACTATTTCAGTTTTCAAGTCTTGAACTGTTTCCTTCAACTGTTTGATTGTCCCCCCGCTTAATTTCTTTAATTAAGGAATTTATTGATTTCTTCCAATTTTTGTTTGTCTTTTCCTTGATTTCTTTAAGGGAATTTTTTATTTCCTCTTTAAGGGCCTCTATCATCTTCATAGTTATTTTTTAAGGTCATTTTCTTCAGCTTCATCTGCATTGGGATGCTGAGGTCTTGCTGTTGTAGGACCACTGGGTTTTGGTGGTATCATATTGCCCTTTATGTTGTTGCATGTATTCTTACACTGCATTTATCCATCTAGGTTTGGGATAGTTATAGGTCCAGGTGTTGATTCTTGTGATGTCTTTGTTGGATTGGTCTTTTGTTCCTTTATTATCTGTTTCCTTTTTGACTTTTGGCCTGAATGGCCAAGGGTTCTGGTGGTTGGCTGGTCCTCAGGTCCAGTATGGTTGTCTCAGCTGAGCTTTGTGGAAGTTTAGTGGCCTAAATGCAGCATATCCTCCTGTTCTTGTATGGGCTTTACTTTTGCCTGTGGAGTCTGTTCTTTCAACTGGTGTTGCTGGTACTTGTGCCTGTAGGGGCTCCTGATGGTGCGTTGGATGGTTGGCCAAGGGAAGGATGATGGGACCAGTGGGTTTGCATGGTGGAGGGGGTCGTAGAGGTTACAGAGTTCAGTGGTTGTCAGAGGTGGTAGTGCTGGGTAACTGGGGGACTTAATTCAACAAAGCCACAGACTTATATTTAAATTTTTCCTCAGGAATTTTCTAGTAACAAACCAGGTCTAAAGCATCTTCAGAAATGGGGCATATTATGTGTGATTATTTTTCTTCTTAAGCTATATCCCCAAGTTTTTCAGATTCTCAAGTAAGAGGCCAGAGTGGATAAGGAATAGAGCCAAGTGAAGTAGGTGTCTGAGCCATGACTAAAGCTATTGCGAGATGTCGTTTTTTTATTCAGGAATTAGGGGAGAGTCAAGTCATAGAGTTTAAAGTCCTCACACCTGGCTTTCCAGGATGCACATTTTCCTATATAAACCAGAGTTTTGGTTTCTTTAGTTAAGACAACACGTTCCTCCTTCCCCTTATATTTTTGCTCATTAGTGTATTTCTCGAGCTGTTTCCATATTATTCTTTTCCTTTCTGTGAAATGGTTTTTGTTGTGTGTGGTTTTTTGTTTTTGTTTTTAAACTTGGGACCACCAAGTTGTAAGGTGTATGTTTTTAACTGACAGTCATACCACTGGTGAACTGTCAAGTTGAGAAAGAGTGAATTGCTAGTTTGTCTTTGTTTTTAAAATTAAATTAATCCTTGATAAGAGTTGCTTTTCTAGGGGTTAGTCCTTGACCACTATAGTTTGATGCCCTCTCCGTTTTGGTTGACCTGTCTCAGCATCGGGCCTGTTACTCTCCATGACTAACTGTGTAAGTGCTTATAAAGGAATAAATTGCTTTTCTATGAAAAAAAAAAAAAAAGACCACAGGTCTCTCACCTGTTGGCTGGCTGCTGAGGACAGCCTAGATCTCTTTTAAAAAGCTATGTTGAGGATCATAAATGACAGCTAAAGAAAGGTGCCCTCAGACTTTGGAACAAGGAAGGTTGTGCCCTCTGGGTACCATTAGTGGCCATCATTACTTGACCAAGTGCTATGCGGGCACTATGCTACCCACTTCCTGAAACTTTATATATACCTTCATTCAGGCTCCCTTGTCAGTGTTTGTGCTCGAAGTGGGACGTTGGGTAGCTATGCAGATTATAGATCATTTCTCTTTAACATAACATGAAATGCAGAAAGATCCATAGTATAGATATCACTATGAGAGTGTTTGTTGAACTATTCCTTCAAATGGATGAAACATGGGAGGTAACCCAAAAGCCCAACAATAGGGAATTTGATAAACAGATGATGCTTTAAAATGTCAATGCAGAAAACTCATGATGGCATGGAGAAACACACACACGTGACAGACCAACAGTGGGTACCACATGATGCCATTTTTAAAAGTTTTCATGTGCATAGAAAATTGAGTAGTAAAGACATACTCTAGATGTTAAAAGTGACAAAAATTAATGTTAACTGTAGTTATTTTTGGGTGGTAAAAATGGTTTCATGTTAATGAATTTTCTTACCTTTGCTTGAGAAATCTTCTACAATAAACATGTATGGTGTGGGTTATTTATAAAAATGGTAACTGTGAGAAGGGGTGGGGGCTGAAGACAAACAGGGAGCCCAGGGGGCATTAAGAGCGAGGGCAACATGGTTAGATGGCTCCTTGAAATAGTGGACAATGGCGTTGTCTCCTATGACTGACCTCTTTCTCCTCTTTGTATTTCTTAAGATTTGACTAATCCTCTGCTCAGGGGCTAAGCACTTTAGGTATGTTTTTGTTTTCATACCACCACTGCCAGATGTTTCTCTAACAGGCACCGTTTTTGAAATCCTGTTACTAATTTATGAACTTTCTAAACTATTCACTCAGATGCATCACTCCTAGAGTTAAGTGAAACACAAGATAAATAGAAAACAATTATGGTGATGAGAATAATCAAATCACATGAAAAAAATTACAGCTATCTTACTCGAACCTCGGACAAAGCTAATTTTATTATGAAGGTGGGAAAACGTGTGCTTCTGACTATAAATCATGTTGAAATAAACTCAGGAGCTGCTGTGCTATCAGTTTCTCTAATATTATTGGGGCGGTGTGACTGAAATTATAAGGGTATAATGTGATTAGCAAAGGGCAGGGTTGGTAGGGTCAGGCAGGCTGCATGGGCAGGCCCAGGACCAGTGACATAATTTGCAGGGCTCAGTGAAAAATAAAAAATCAGGGCTTGTTCAAAATGATTAAGAGTCCTAAGAGTGTGATATGAAGTGTGCTAAACCACGCAGAGAACCCTTTGACATTCACGGTCATATGTGGTTACTCAGGTTGTGCATCCATGAAGCTGGTGGCTGTGGGAGTTCAGGGCACAGGTCCGTCATCACCTAGGCTACCAGGCCAGCTACACATTCCCTCTAAACTTCATGTCACTCACCCTTAAAACCAAGAAGGTATTTTTCAGAAAACGCTTTGTTGCGAGTGACAGGGATCCAGACCCCAGTGGTATAAACAATAATTTTTTTTTGGCTGAGGTAACAGTTGGGGGTTGTAATGGTCTAACCCTAAAGCATACATCACTGAACTATTTTTGAAATAGCCACATAATAAATACTTTCAACCTATGAGCCATGTGACCTCTGTCATAACTGTTATATAAACCAGATCTCAAAAGTAGCCAGAAAAAGATGTCAGTGAATAATAACATGGTTGTCTTCCTGTCAAACTTTATTGTGGAGGATACATGTGAGTTTTAGACCAATTTCATGAATTATAAAATATTCTCTTTCTTTGTTTCTTTCCCCAACTGGATGAAAAATGTCACCACACTTAGCTCTCAGGCATCGCAGGATCAGATGGAGTTTTACCCGTAGGTGGACTGCTTGGGGTTGAGGATGCAGGTGTCATCTGCCGTTGGTGTCTCTCTGCATCCGTCTCATGTGGTTCCGTTATCTTCTGCTGATGCTCTCCCTCTTTCCTTCCACATAACCAGGTGAGTGGGGTCAGGCAGAAAAGAAGAAGCCCCTCTTACTGCTGCAGGTCGGCTTTCTTAGAGGAACAAGTTCCTTTTCTGTCTGCTAGGGTCTGCACACGCTGTCTTCTTTGATTGGGTTGATTCAGCTATGGCTTTATCACACATCAATTTTGGGGAGAAATAGGTAGAATATTTTATTTGGCCATTGTGTTTGATTTTTTTTATTGCTATAATAAAAAACTGAGAGGACATTTAAAGGAAAGAAAATTTATTTTGGTTCATGGTTTTATTTTAGGCTTGGCTGATTCCATTGTTGTGTGTCCAACATGAGGCTGAGCATCATGGAGGGAAGTATGTGTTGAAGTGAAGCAGCTCATTCCAGGATGGATGGAAAGCCGAAAGGAGAGATACAAGAGGCCACGACAAGATATATCCCCAAAGACCCCCACCCCAGCGACCCACTCTCTCCAGCTATGCCTTGTTTCCTAAAGTTTCCAGGATTTCTCAATAGTGCCACCAGCTAAGGACCAAGACTTCAACACACAAGCTTAGGAAGGACATTGTATACTCAAATCATAACAGCCAAACCAAGGCTTGTGGTTACATATCCCTAAAACAGTAGTAGAGAAGAAGTTTCATTATTTTGTTATCCCTATTAGAACCACATGAGTTAGGAGAAACTTCACTTTATACCAGTGTGTATAGAGGTATTTGCCCCGCCCATGACCTTGGGCTATATGGCCCGAAGGAGGCAGTACTTCTTGTCATTGTACATGACCTCTTAAAAGAAGGGAGAGGGGTCAGGAGGCCCCTTCTCCCGGCTTCCTGCTTCCTGGTGTGATCAAACTGCCAGGTGGATTCACTCTCAGTCATATCAGAGGACAACTTCAGCTGTTTACTCGGTTCTGTATTGGTGAGTGTATTTCCTCAATTTATACCCTAATAAAATCCCTAATACTCCTTAAGCAGACAGACTCCTGTGGATTTCTCAATTTAAGTGTGAGGCAAGACACATAGAAAGGGGGAAAATTTTCAAAGGTTGCCCCTAGGAAGATGATTAATATAGTCTTTAAGATTCTTATAGTAGAGGAGATGGTTCAGTGTCTTAAAAAAATAAGATGTTACATGATAGGGCAGGTCAGCTGACATTGACTTCTGGTTCCACATGTGCACACATGAGAGTGCACACACTATCCTTATGGTAGTATATTTGAAAGAATGGTTTCCAGAGTGTGTGAATACTATCTCAATGCTGTGCTTTAAAAGAGCCTCACAAGGCAGCATATGCCACTCTGACTTTGGAGTTGTATTTGCAACCATCCACCCATTGTTGTGGGAGGGACAAGTTCTCGTGGTCTTCTTTCCTTCCTCATTCACCTCTGCCAAATGTCTTGAAAGACTTCTCCATTGTCTGTTGATTCCCCTCTTTCACCACTCTTAACAAGTGGCCACTTCACTTCCGCTTCTTCTGGGCTTGGTCACTACACCTCTCCAGATGGCCACACCTTTGTTTTAAATTCTTTAAAATGGGCCAGATTTTAAACAGTTGTGTTGCCTTATGCTTCATGTCTCGTCATTTGGGTTTCTTCATTCCCCCCATCAGTGCAGTGTCGTTCATAACAAGTTTGGGACTACCCCTAACCCCCTAACTCCTAAAGTAAGTAGGGACATAGAAAGGACGGATCTTGCTGTCCCTTTTTAGAGTGGGGGCTGCTGACACAGAAGTGTTTAATGACTCATTGCTGGCCCCTCATTTGGTATCTGGGTAGGATATCTGGTATACCTGGTGGGACTTGGATGCAGTCTCTGCCAGTCCCTGTTTTGCCCAGGTGCACCTCACTATCTTACCAGCGTCACAACCACCTTCTCCTCCACCCTACTCTGGTCTTGATCTTCCTCCCGTATGGAACTGACACTTGTTCTCTCTAAGCCTCTCTTCTTGGGCAATAATTCCTACTTGAGAGGACTGTTAGAGGTCTTCCCAGATCTCTGTTCTTGATGGAGTCATCACTTCCATAGTCCCTGAACCCAGCCTGCTCAATGCCTCTGTGTGGCTTTAATCAAACTGGGCCTGTGATATGCTTCATTCTCTGATGAGAGGGCCCTGGTCCTCTCCTACACTTTCTTTTTTACCATTTGCTGGGAACACGGATGACAAACATTTTCTATTAAAGTGCAGTTAAATTGAACACATGTAACCCAGTGACCCCGCCTGGCTACCTGAAGATGGTACAGAGTAGAGCTTCTGCAGGCCTCCTGACTACTTATCTAGCTCCCCAAGATCTCCCATCTCCAACCTTTGGGTGACCAGAATTTGTTCAAAGTAGAGCAGGTAGAACTGAAGAGCCATGGCAGAAGGCAGTGTTGATTCGTGGAGAGTGTCTGTCTGTACAGACAGAAGTGGCTTCTACAAGACTAGCATTAGAACCTCTACCCTCAATACGAGTTCCACAAGAGGAAACGAGGTCTCAATCCTCTTATAACATAACCCTCGCCTCGGTGCTGTATATACAAAGAAAAGAAAGATACAACTAACAAACAGCTCTCAATTCCCAGCACAGAAACAAAATCAACACAAAAGCTAAGACTTGTCCTTCCCTCATTACTGACCCCACAATATTGAACTGCAATGAGAATGACCTTCCAGAGAAAGGGATGGTTATAACTGTGTTTAACAACCTGAGGATGAGAAAAACAAAGAACTGGATGAAATAAGAAAGCCAATCCACAGTATGGAAATTGAATTCAGTAGAGATAGAGTTGCTGAAGAAAACCCAAATTGAAATGATGATGGAAATACAAATCCCAATAAGCAAAATTAAAACTTCAATGGAGGGCCTGGAGAGATGGTTCAGCAATTAAGAGCACTGATTGCTCTTCCAGAGGACCTGAGTTCAATTCCCAGCACCTACATGTCAGCTCACAGCTGTCTGTTCAAAGACCCTAGCCTGTCAGGCTTACACCCCCAGGCCTCAGGAAAAGAGAAACTTCAAGCACCAGGAAATGAGAAACTAAAAATCTAGTTCCAAGGGCAACCTGACTTAGCCATTGTTCAATCTTCCCTGCAACCATATAACAATGTAAAAAGATTTCTGTTAAGAGATGTACTCAACTGTGACTGGGATAGTTGCGGGTGTTCCAGGAAGGACCACCGTGACCTGTGTGTAAACTCCACTCCTGCCTTGATAACCCCCTTGAGGTTTCAGGAAAAAATGTACCTGTTGACGTAACTGTACCCCTTCTGTGATCACTCTGTACCCAGACCATGATCTTGTGAAACGAAATTGTATGGGAATTGTAATCTTATGGCTTTTGTGGGTTTTTCCTTTAAAAACTCCCATGTGGCTGCAGTAAGAGGCGGCTCTTAAACGAATGGAAACACATGAACTATGAACCAAAGGCTGAGGGGCCCCCAGCTGGATCAGGCCCTCTGAATAGGTGAGACAGTTGATTGGCTTGATCTGTTTGAGAGGTATCTAGGCAGTGGGACTGAGTCCTGTGCTCATTGCATGAGTTGGCTGTTTGAAACCTGGAGCTTATGCAGGGACACTTGGCTCAGTCTGGGAGGAAGGGACTGGATCTGCCTGGACTGAGTCTACCAGGTTGATCACAGTCCTGGGGGGGCGGGAGGCTTTGCCCTGGAGGAGGTGGGAATGGGGGATGGGCTGGGGGTAAGGGGAGGGGGTGGGAGGGGGGAGAACAGGGGAACCCATGGCTGATATGTAGAACTGAATGGTATTGTAAAATAAAATAAAAGGAAAAAAAATACAAAAAAAAAAAATGAGGTGGTTCTTGCTCTTAGGAGCGGAGTTTGCCCTTCTATATAGAAGCATAATAAATCCTCCTGCTATTGCATCAACTGGTCTGGAGTCTGGGTTCTTGGGGTGCCCACTTGAGACCCTAAATTTTGGGGTCCAACATCTGTAACTTTAATTCTAGGGGACCAGACACCCTCACACAGGCACACATGCAGGGCAAACACCAATGCACATAAAATAAAACAAAAATAAAAAAAAAATAAGTTAAAAAAACTGCTCTACAGTCACTGGGTAGTGGTGGCACATACCTTTAATCCCAGCACTCAGGAGCATTGTGAGTTTGAGGCCAGCTTGGTCTATAGAATGAATTCCAGGACAACCAGGGCAGTTGCATAGGGAAACCTTGTCTTGAAAAACCAAACCAAACCAAACAAAAAACCCCCAAAATCCAACCCAACCCAAACCAAACCAAAAAACCGTTCACTGAAAAGCCTCATCAGCAGAATGGATAATGTGGAAAACAGAGTCAGGGCTGGAAGACAAAGTAGAGGAATTAGATCACTCAGTAAATAAGTGAGAAATAAAACAGCAACAACAACCAAAGAACAGAGCATGGGAAAGCCTTGGACACCATGCAAAGACCTCATCTTTGAATTATGGGCAAGTGAGGAGGAGGAGGAGCAGGAGGAGGAGGAGCAGATCATCATTGTGAAGATGTAAGAATTTTTAAAATAAAATCATATAAAAATAACTCCTAAACCTAAAGAAAGAGATTCCCATTCAGATACAAAAGACTTACAGAACAGCAAATAGATATAAGCAGAAAAGAAACTGCACACAATACATTATAATTAAAAATACAGATTAAAAAAAGGAGCTCAGTATGCGACCCGATGCTCTGAGTGTGACAACAAGCATGTACCCTAGTACATGCTTCTTCTTGCAGGTACAGAAAAGGACTTTCTCAGCAGGAGTCCAGAGCACAGGCAGTAAGAGCTACAACTGACTTCCATGAAACCACAAAGCTTCTGTTAAGTGAAGGAAATGATCACTGGAGTGAAGAGGTGGCCTTCAGTAGGAGCAGTTCTTTAGTATTTATACACCTGGAATGGAGTTAGTGTCTAGAATATAGAAAGAACTCAAAAAACTAAAAAGAAAACAAGCAACACAATTAAAAACTGGGGCATGGACAGGCTAGCCTGTGGTGGCGGCGCACGCCTTTAATCCTAGTACTTGGGAGGCAGGGGCAGGCGGATCTCTGTGAGTTCAAAGCCAGCCTGGTCTACAAAGTGAGTCCCAGGACAGCCAGGGCTGCTACACAGGGAAACCATGTCTTGAAAAACAAAAACAAAAATAAATAAAAAAAGAGAAATGGAACTAAGAGAGTTTTCAAAAGACAAAATACAAATGACCAAGAAATATTTTTAAAAAAATGTTCAATATCCTTACTGTTGTGGAAAAGAAAATTAAGACTAATTTGAGATCTCATCTTACCTTAGTCAGAATGCCTAAAATTAAAAAAAATGACAACAAATGCTTTTGTGGATGTGGAGAAGGGGGAATTTTATTCTTTGTTGGTGGGAGCTAATTTGTCTTTGTTCGTAGAGCAGCCACTACGGAAACCAGTATGCTAAGCCCCTCAAAAGACTAGATAGTTCCCATGTGATCCAGCTATACCACTTCCTGACATATTCCCAAAGCGTCTACCCTACTACAGAGATACTTGCTCATCCATGTTCATTGTTGCCCTATTCACAATAGCCAGGAAATGGAAACAGCCTAGATATCCATCAGATGATGAATAAGATAATGAAACTGTGGTTCATGTATACAGAAGACTATTATTCAGCTACAAAGAAAAGTAAATTTATTAAATTTGCTTGTAAATGCATTATGCTGGAAATACTCATTCTGAGTGAGGTAACTCAGACTCAGAAAGGCAAATCCCACCTGATATCACTCACGTGTGGTTGCTAGCTTTGAATCTTGATACGTGCATGTTTAAATTAGAGTATCAGTAGAAAACAGGAAAAGGGCATTTGAGAAATTTCAAGGGGAGAAGATAGAATGCAGGTGTATAAAGAGGGGGTGGTGAATAACGGCACAAGAAGGGTTAAGTCGGGTGGAGATGGGAGGGCAGTGTAGAGGGGGGAGTGTGCGGTAGGATGACCAACCAGTTGCCGTATAAATCAGGTGCTGTAGAAACCACCACCGTGAAAACTTCCTAAAATGTACACATATAAAGGGGTTTAAATGGAGTTATTTTTATAACAGGAGGGACCTTCCCTTCCCCAGATACCATAGGCTATCAAAGTGCCCAGTGACAACTTCAGATTACCTCTTTTTGAATTGGTGACCATTGGGATCCCACTGACCCCACAAACATTACAGGCTTTTGCTTTGCTGTTTGCTACCCTATAGAATTTGAGAGCAATACTCTACTACTGAAGATATCACATACTGGAATCACAGTACATGGAGAAATACTGACCTGGAATCTTCAGCCCTACTGGCTATCTTTCATGGTGCTGGAAGGTTCTATGCACACTATTGAGGGGGAAAAGTCATCAATATCTTACACAGCTGTAGACACTATATGCTAAAAATAACATCTTACTTTGCAAGATAGAACCACTGGAGTGATACTGGCACACACATTACTGGAGTAACCAACCACTTTCTGCTTGGATTTAAAGCTCACGCCACATGATACACGTATTTGGTTTTGTTGATGAGGCCAAAAGCCCATGGCTAGTCACAGACTCTGGGCAAGAACCTAGTACTTTTATTCTGTTAAATGGTCATAGTAATAAACTAGGCCCTAAGTTCTTATCTTTATATCTTTATGTATCTATATATATCTTTATATATTAGTGCATTTCTAAAACCTCATCAGATAAACTTCTTTTCATAGTAGATGACAATTCATACAGAGATTTACAAACAGTCAACTTGAAGACAATTAGAGACTGTGGAGTGCTCAGCTTCCCTCCCACTAAGTCTCAGTGGTTATCAAAGATGAGAGGCAGAAAGATCTTAGGAGCCAGAGGGGATAGACATCTGTAGAAAAACAGTGTTTGCCAGGTGTGACAGCACAACAGTACACATGAACACATCCCTGCTATGACGTCATGTACAAGACCTGTACAAGACCAAACCAATCAAAATACGGAGTGGATGGGGAAGGACTCATGAAGTCTCACCCCTATCTTAGGAGCCATTGGCAATTGAGAGCTACTGGGGCAAGGAGAGTGCCGTGGTTTGAATAAGAAAAGCTCTCATAAGCTCATATATTTTAATGTTTAGTTACCAGGGAATAGCACCATTTGAAAGGATTAAAAGGATAAGGAGGTGTGGCCTTATTGGAGGAAGTATGTCCCTTTGAGGGCTTTGAGGTTTCAAAAGCCCATGCAAAGCCCAGACTCTCTCTCCTCTCTCTCTCTCTCTCTCTCTCTCTCTCTCTCTCTCTCTCTCTCTCTCTCTCTGCCTACAGATCATGATGTAGCTCTCAGCTACTGATCCAGTGTCTCCCCAAGTGCCTCCATGCTCCCACCATGATGGTAATGGACTAAACCTCTGAAACTGTAAGCGAGCCCTCAATTAAATGCTTTCTTTTATAAGAGTTGTCATGGTCATGGTGTCTCTTCACAGCAATAGAATAATGACTAAGACAGAAGTTGGTACTATTGACTGGGGTATTGCTGGGATAGGCTTGACTATGCTGTTTTTTAGAGGAATATGGAATATTTTGGGACTTTAGACTAGAAAAATGGTTGGATGTTTTAAGCAGAGCTTAATGGGCTGTCCTAGTAGGGACATGAAGGACAGTGCTGAGTGTGATTTGAACTGTGGGGGCCCAATTCAAGAACTTTCAGAAGGGAAGAATATTAGCAAGTAGCCTAGAGACCATTATTATCATATTTTGGCAAAGAATGTGCTTGCTTTTTGCCCTTGTCCTAAAAATTTGCTTGAAGTTAAATGGATGACATTTGGATTAATGGCACTGGCAGAGGAGACTTCAAGACAACCTAGTACTGACTGTGCCACTTGGTTGTTAGTGGTCACTCTTAGGCACATCTATAATGAAAAGGAGCAAGCTAAGCAAGCAAAATAGGTATTTTAAGGAGAAAAGGAATACCAGGAAGTGTAATGTTGGAGCCAAGTCCAGTGCCCAAGGAGATAAAATGTTTAAACAAAAGCCAGATGCTAAATTAATAAAGGGAATGGTAACCTCAGGGCAAGACCCTGCCCAGCTTAGCTTCCAACTTGAGGAAAGGGAGTGCAGGCAAGCGTAAGCCGAGAAGGACACCACCAAAAGCAGAAAGCTGGTGCAAATGGATTTGAATGAATGGACCAAGTTACAGCCCAAGCAAGCAGAACTTGGCAGCTTTGGCCACATGATTCTGGTTTTAGTGTCAAGAATACAAGAAAGGGGTTGTGGTATCTCCCTCTTTGACAAAGAAAAGCTGCTGAGGCCAGCCATGTGTCAAGGGTGTCCCAGCTTCGAGGCCCCGAGAGACCACTGTATGAAGTTGTAAGGGTGAAGCCAGGATGTTGGAGACCCCAAGATGTTGCAGATGCCAGAGTTGTGGGGTACCTGCTGAGCAAAGATGCAGACTGGGTATGGAAGCAGACCAAGAAAAGAAAGGGTGCTGCAGCCACTAAAGCTGAAGAGCTCTATGACCTCAGACATGGAGATGCAGAATCTGGCATTTATCCAGCTGGTGTTCAGTCTAACTTTGATACCATATTTCCTCACTATGCTTCCCTTTTTCTCTTTCAGAATGGTAATGTATATTCTGTGCCATTGTATGTTGTAACTATGTGATCTGCTTTTTGACTTTGATTTTACAGGTGGTTACAGTTAAGAGAATGCCTTGAGTCTCAGAAGAGACTTTGGATTTTTAAGCAGTTTTGAGACTGTGAAAAACTATGGAGACCTTTGAAGTTGTGCTAAATGCATTTGCATTATGATATGGCTACAAGCCAGTGGGGGCTAGGGAGTGGAACATGGTGGTTTGAATAAAAATGGCCTCCATAGGCTCATATATTTGAATGCTTAGTCACCAGGGAGTGGCACTATTTGAAAGGATTAAAAGGATTAGGAGATGTGGCCTTGTTGGAAGAAGTGTGTCACTGGGCATGAGCTTTGAGGTTTCAAAAGCCTATGCTAAGCCCAGAGTCTCTCTCTCCTTGCCTACAGATCACGATGTAGCTCTCAGCTACTGCTTCAGTGCCTGCCTGAGTGCCTCCATGCTCAAACCGTGATGGTAATGAACTAAGCTCTGAACCTGTAAGTAAGCCTCCAGTTAAATGCTCTCTTTTGTAAGGGTGGCCTTGGTCATGGTATTTCTTCCCAGCAATAGAGTAGTGTCTAAGACAAAGAGTCAGTTTTCTTCAGGGATGTGAGCCCTGAGAGTTACTCATAATTAGTAGATGGTCCCACAACCATGTACTAACAGGCAGAACCCAATGGACTCAGTGGCAATCAAATTAAAGAAAAGCCTATGAAGTTGGTAGAAAAAATTAGTGAGGGGCATAGTGGAGGAATTGGAGGGAGAAATTGGGGTGGATTTGATCAAAACATATTATATGTATTTATGTATGAACATGAAATACTAAATCTCATTCTGCATCAAGAAATAATTTGTAAGAAGGCAACTCATGGAACTGGAAAAATATTGATTGGGAAGTCTTTTTTTGATAGTGGATTAGTCTGCAGAATATTTAAAGAACTTCTACGACTTTACAGCAATAATTCTAAACAACTCAATTCACAAATAGTGAAGGACTCACATAGACCTATCTTCAAAGATGGCAGAGTCTTTAAAAAAATGCACAAAAGATGTTCAACATTGTTAGTCATTAGATAAATGCAAATAAGTTTCAGAATAAGAATTCTACCACCGTTGAATAGCCATTCTGGAAAACTGCCTCTTCCAAAAGGAACTCCAGAATATAACAAGTATTGACATGGATATGGACAAATCAGAAACTTTGTCCATGGTTGGTATAGCTATTATGGAGAACAGTATAATGGTTCCTATAGAAAGCAAACAAAGAATTATCATATGACCTATGATTGCCCAATATCTATACCAAAGCATCTATACCAAAATAACTGAAAGGAGGGACCTAGATATTTATATAATGTTCACAGCACCATTATTGACAAGAATAGAAAGGTGGAAATAAACCCAAAATGTCCATCAACAGTGGAAGAGATAAACAAAATGTCCTACACACACACAATGGAATATGGAATAGAGAGTTATTAAATGCATATGACTTCCATCTGGGTATGAACCAGGTCTGGAGATGGGTAGTGTGAATGGTCTCAAAGCAGTGTGCAAGTACTTAATGACACGGAAATGCACCCTTAGACATGGTTACATGGTAAATTTTACATTATATGTACTTGGTCACCATTAAAAAAAGTCAAAAGAGGGCTAGAGAGAGAGAACTCCGCCAGTCAATTCCTTGCCTTGCAAGCATGGGGCCTGAGTTTGATACCCAGTACCATATAAAAGCCAGACCTGGTGGCTCGAATTCCCAGCCCTGGGAAGATGGGGATAGGCGAATACCTAGTTGGCCTTGCTTGCCAGATCCAGGCCTGTGAGAGACCCTGACTCAAGAGAATGAGGTGGATGGTGTCTGAGGAATGAGATCTGTGGTTGACCTTTGGCTTCCACATATATGTGCACTTAACATGCATATGAACCTTCATACACAGAGGTACATAAATACACATGAATGGGGGCATGGAGGAGGATACAACTGAGTCAAACTGTATCCCAGAGGTCACATGTAATTTTTGTACTATTTCTAGTGGTGGGGTAACGTGATGCTTCACCTCCAGAGACAATGGGCCATAAAATCCGAGCCCCTCGCTGCACCTTTCCAACGAGTCACCTTGGGCAGGTTACCGAGCCTGTTCTCCAGCCCGGGAATTGACAGGTGAACGTGGCTCCAGCTCTGTGGGCCTGGCTATGAGCGTGTGACAGAGATGGCTGAGATCTCAGCCAAGTGTCTGAACTCCAGTGGGCCTTCGGTGAGGTAGTATCAAGACTGCACATATTTTATGTGTGCTAAATAATGGAGGTGATTTGTGGAGCTTCACAATGAGTTCTTTGCCTCCCGAGCTGTCACCTGGGATGGAAGCTTTGTGCAGTCATCTGTTGTCACAGCCGTGCGGACACTTTATGTCTCTGTTTACTTTAGCCTCTGTCTGCCATCATCTGCCTAATGACACGGGTCTGCCAAGGATGAGTGAGACCCATAGGTGAGGTCCGTCCACTGACCTGGCTGAGAGCAGTCATAACTCAGCAGCAGTGCTGTGTGGAACATTTGCATCTTCTACTGCGGTCCACGCCCTTATGGGACTGCGAGGACTTGGAGTTAATGCTACTTAGGGTAAACATGATGATATGATGAAGCCAGAAGCACCTGGAATATTATTTGATTAGGAAAGACGTCTGCATCCACATCTACGAGGCTGATCTTGTCTTCTTGGCGATTCCACAGAGCAGGTCTGAAGACAGAGTTCCCGTTGTCCTAGGATCAGCATCTCGGCCTTTTGGGCTTTCAATGTGGAGAATATGTTCCTCTGCATTTGTTTATTAGGAATTTGGGAAATTTCACCCTTTGAAGTTTACCTTTTTGTGATCTATGAAGAATGAACAATGAATCAGGTAAGTAAGGACATATTTAACCCATGTTTGTGAATCATTGTTTTTTTTCATTTTAGGATTTAACTATGCTAATTTTCAGGATTTCCCTAAAATCTTTTAGTTAAAATTGTCTTATTTCTTTTTTCTTTTTAGTTACTTTTTAAAATTGATTGTTTGGGAATCTCACATCATTCACTAAACTCCCAGGCTTCCTGTATCTGCCCCTTTCCCTGTGGGCCACTCCCACCCGCCCCGCAAAAAAAAAAATCCATTTTGTGTTGTCCATGTATTTACTGGAGCATGGCCAAATTGCTAGTGGCCAGCCCCCATGGGAGGATGACTCTTTCTGCGGAAGACATCAGCAGGGCTGAGCAGGGCGGGGCTCGCTTGCAGGCACCCGCTCCACGCTGGTGGGGGGCGGGGCCCGCTCTCCTGTCGGGATGGGCGCTGGCGCTCCTGAGTCCTGCCTCCGCCAGCAGCCTGGTTCCTTTTCCATCTCTCCTCTGCTCCTCAGCAATTTTCTTCCATTAGGCAAGCAAGTACGTTTGCTTGTTTGTTTACTTGTTTTTGTTTTTCCCCTCTAGTGAAAACTAAGACATAAAGCAGTGATTATGCATGGAAGAATGCGTCACAAAGCCTGTAGTAGAAAAGCGGCCTAGGGAAGGTAGCTGCAAGGGTTAGGAGCATGGACTTTGGTGTCACATGGACACGATCCAGTCCCAACCTTGTCACTTACTGGCTGAGTCACTGGAAAACGTCTCACTCTGCAAACCTCAAGTTGGGTTTTTTTGTTTGTTTGTTTTGTTTTTGTTTTTCGAGACAGGGTTTCTCGGTGTAGCTTTGCGCGTTTCCTGGATCTTGCTCTGTAGACCAGGCTGGCCTCGAACTCACAAAGATCTGCCTGCCTCTGCCTCCCAAGTGCTGGCATTAAAGGCATGTGCCACCACCAAACGTATTTAAGTACTTATTTCTGAATACTCTATTGCCAAGGCTGTCCTGAACTCCTGAGATCAACTGAGCTGTCTGCCTCAGAAGCTGGGACAAGCATATATCATAATTCTTGGCTAGCCTCAGATTTCTGATGCATGAAATGCAGAGGATTCTAGCCGTTTTCTAGGAGGAATAACACAGTGTTTCTAGCTGTAAGGTCAGAAGCCAAACCCAAAATAACAGGAAGAAAAATTGCAGATGTCCTGGGTAGGTATCAGGTACAACTGAATGCAGGGGGACCCAGGACCATCATGATCCTGCCTCTCCCATGTCTAGGGTTTGCTTCCGACGGTCTCGGCTTCACCGCCAAGCTCCCTCTCCAGCTTCATGCTAGCCTTCACATTTCTGTGACCAAACACAATTTAAAGGAGACGTGGTTTGAAGGGCTTTTAAGCTCACAGTTTTAGAGGTTATATAGGCCATCGTAGTTGGAAGGGAATGTAGGAGCTGAGGGGCTTACCTCGAGGTGACCATGAAGAAAATAGAGAGGAGAGGGAGAGGTAGAAGAGGAGGGAGGGAAAGGTGAGGGGAGAGGGAGGGGATCCCATGTTAGCAGGCTTTCTATCCAGGCCCCACTTTATGGAATAATACTCCTGATAAATCCCCTTGAGCAATCCTCTGTGGGAACACCTGCATCAGCACCACCCCAGAATATGCTTCCCAGTCTCCTAGGTGGTTCTCAGTATAGTCAAGCTGACAATCAGGGTTAACTGTCAAGTTGTCTTTGTAACAGACCAAAGAAGGAAGTTCTCCTTCCCAGTAGTTCCAGAAAACGCAGGACTAGCCCTGACGGATTCAGCTCACCATTTCTGGACAATGCTCTAGTCAGGAAGGTAAGATGAGTTTGGGAAGCCCAGGCTGGGTGACCATGGACTGAAGCTTCACATACCATAAGAGTGTGTGTGTGTGTGTGTGTGTGTGTGTGTGTGTGTGTGTGTGATAAGCGTATCAAAAGTTGCCGTTTAGACCTGTAAAAGTAGCTTTGTCCCCACTACATCTAAGGTCGCTCCTGATAACCAGAACCCAGTAACATCATGCACTGAGAATAACACGACAGTCCTAAAACCCCACGACAGTCACTGAACAGTACGTAAGCAGACACTAAGAGCAACACTCTGCTCTGCAGAGATGATGCCTTGACGTACCCTGTAGGTGGAGAGTCTTCCCCAGGATCCTGATCTCTGAATCAGAGACTTCTGTTAGAGGCTGGACTGGACCGTCAGCTTAGATACATAGCACAGGTGAACAGCCTTGGGATGATAGGCTTAGGAGTGTAGTTAGGATTTAGAGTGTGAACCTTG
The DNA here is from genome assembly GCF_004664715.2 of Peromyscus leucopus. Taxonomy (NCBI): domain Eukaryota; kingdom Metazoa; phylum Chordata; class Mammalia; order Rodentia; family Cricetidae; genus Peromyscus; species Peromyscus leucopus. The sequence continues at coordinate 88,886,466 of NC_051070.1, read as the reverse complement.
TGTGATGACCATCAGCATAATAAAATAGAGCTTCTGTTATACTAACTGTGCATGTCTGCTTTTGCTCACTACAGTGTGCCCGGATGGTAGGGAGAGAAGAGGAAGTCCTTTAAAGTAAAATCGTGATCATACTTTCCAGAAGAAGTGGTGCACGCCAACAGGCAAACATCAGGTATCTGCTAGAGCAGGCCAGCTTTGAAACTGCCATGCAGGAATGCTTGCTGAACTATGCCCATGAAAGCCATTCAGAGGAGAATAAGGAACTTGGTCCAGTGGTACAGGCCTATAATCCCAGCTACTCAGGAGGCTGAGGCAGGAGGATAGAAAGTTTGAGGTCTGCCTCAAAATAAAAAGAGGCTAAAGGATAACTTAGTTGTAAAGCATTTGTCTAGCATGTGGGACACCCTGGACTTACTCCTTATTAACATACACATATGTGCATGTACACACACACACACACACACACACACACACACACACACGTCAGTTTTCCATTTCAACAGAGGTTATAGAGGATAAGCTGTAAATTAGGATCAGAGACATTACCAAAGCCCTGCATATTTGTTACTTCTATTGTTGTTGTGATAAAATACCAGACAGCAGCAACTTAAAGAAGAAAAGCGTTTGGCTAACTCTTGATTCATGGGATAATGGGATCCAGCCCATTTTGGCAGGGAGGATATGGCGGGTTCTCCCGGCGGCAGCAGGTTCTCCAGGCTGGCTTTTCTCTCCTGGGTGACACACTGCAGGTATAGCTCCGTAGGAAGTAGAGTTGAAGCCTATCTCTTAAACGCTCTTCTGCAAAAGCCATTCCTCACCCTAAATTTGCCTCCGGCCAGCCGGGAACCAGCTGTGCAGCACACAAGCTTGTAAGGGACACCATTTCAAGAGCCACCAAAAATACTTGGACCCCCTCACAGCTCTCTCGAGTCACTGGAAATTCAGGGCAGCAAACACCCTTAATAATGACTGTTGTTCAAGTATGTTTTTTTGTGCTGACAGAGGTATCCGTGACCCTTTAAGAATTATTTGACTCTAATTAGGCAGGAGAGTCAATAAATTCATTGATTCCTTGAGGAAGCCAGATTTCTGAAGTTGTCTTGTTTTGGGGTATCTGCCCCAGCATTCTGCATGTGAGTGGGTATGGAGAAAGGAACTTAGTAATGACCTGGTGATTAGTCTAGGCGTGAAAACCAATTAATGGACCAGTCTTGTATGCCAATTAAAACCAGCCGTAATATCAGGATCAGCACTTTGTAATTTTTTTTCCCATTTTAAGGGTATGACCTAGAAAAATAACAGCATTTGTTTTCTTTTAAAATATTTTCATGTTCATATTTTGCTAATTTAGGCTGCCCTTCTCTCATTAACCAAAAGTGGTGTGATTTCACAATACACACACTCTTGAATAGTTATTTCTGCATTCCCACCTGACTTAAAAACTGCGTTTTAAATTTCAATTTTCAAAAATAATTGTGATTTTTCTGGCTTTTCCATCCTAAGGCTTAAGACTTAAGCTCAGATATTTTCTAAATGAACCATGGTAAAGAAAAATACCTTGTGAACAAACTTAAAACAAATAACATCTCACTTTTATTGCATTTTTTTTTTCTCTGTGGAAATGAGAATTGAACTCATGGCCTCATACATGCTAGGTAAGGGCTGCTGCACTGAACTACATTCCCCAGCCTCACAAATATTCTCTGAGGTATAGGCTACTCCAGGTCAGACTTGATTTTCTTTATATACTCCCATCAAGTTATTATTAATAATCCCATTCTTGTCAAAAGACAATGAGTCATACAGTATTTTGGACTAGTTGATAGTGTTTCTTATTTTCTATTATTCATTTATTTGGTGTGCCAATGTAAGTCTGCATGTATGTATTTATGTGTGTGAGCCTATATATATGCATGGTTGCACGTGTGTCATGGTGTGTATGTAGAAGTTAGAGAGGATACTTGCAGGAGTCTATCTTCTCCCGTACATTCTACATTAGCCAATTACAACACTGTAGTTTTTATGGATGCCTAAATGACCATCTGGCTCTATTTTCTCAGGCAAGCAAATGGCCCATATCACAATATCATGTAATACCTCTCTAGATAAGTAAGTTGTCCGTATTGTGGAGAATGCCTTTTCTAGTCATGCAGGCCAGAAAGATGAACAGGCCACCACACTCGATACTATCTCAGCTGTCACTGGTGATGTTATCTGTATGTAATTCAGCTAGTCTTTAAAGGCCAGAATAAATAGGCTAACCCCTCTGATTCTGTTAGGATCATTTTCTCAATGTTGAATTGTATGGTGGATGTGAAAATATCAGTGTCCTGGGTATGAATCTGTTCCAGAGCAGAGGAAGGCAATTGATTGGCTAGGAGGATTGGTAATTGGAGGTAATTTACATGGCCATTTTGGTCCCACAGATTTTTGAAGACAGTATCCTGGGGTACGTTGGCCAACCCTAAAATACACTAATCCTGATTAGTAAAGTAGTGTAGTGATTCTTTAGTATTGTCATAGTAGTGCAAACACCACAGCAATCTAACTCGGGGACATGTCCTGTAATGTCCCCACACGCTCATCTGTACGGATGTTCTGTTTCCATACCCACCCTCTTTTCTGTAGATTTCCTGTTAGGGAATGTTCTCTAGAAATGAAGCTGTGGAGCATGAAGCCTTTGCTATTCAGACATGTTCAGCACTACTCTGTGTACTTGGGGTTCACCCACATTGTTGCATTTATCTCTAGTTGGTTTTTATTATATTCCATGGTGTGAATTGATGCCATTTTGCTTATCTGTTCACACAATGATTGGGTTGAAAAATACTGTTATGAACATTTGGGCACAAGCCATTTGTAGACATATTTCCAGCTTCTTGGTTAGACACTGAAGAGATTTTGTTTTGTTACATGGTAAATTTCTATTCAACTTTTTTTTTTTAAAGACAGGGTCTCTCTATGTACCTCTGGCTGTTCTGGAACTTACCATGTAGACCAACTTACAGAGATCCTCCTGCCTCTGCTTCCCCAGTGCTGGGATTAAAAGTGTGACTAGTACACGTGGCATATTCAGATTTAAAAATAAACTTCCGAACCATTTTCCAATATTTCCAATGAAATAGCCCATTTTATGTTCTCCTAGCAGTGTCTGAGGGTTCTAGTTTTCCTGTCCTTGTCAGCACTTGTTATTTTCTGTCTTTCTGATTACAGCTCTGTCTGTACATGTGACAGTATCCTGCAGGGGGCAGGTCCATCCTCGTACTATTTAGTCACTCATCAGATAAATGATGGCTACTATGTTCTGGTCCCTCAACTAGGTGACAAGTATACAACAAATAAAACAGTGTCCCCAACACCAGTAAGTTCCAAGAGTACTGGAAGTGAAAACAAAACAAACCCAAATAACAACAAAACCCCAAAGTACTACATATGTTTTATTGTCTGTCTTACTCCGGGAACTTTCTGTTTGCTCCTCCTCCTCCTCCTCCTCCTCCTCCTCCTCCTCCTCCTCCTCCTCCTGTGTTGTTTTATTGTGATGTCTTGGCTGGGCTGGGCCTCACTATGTAGATCAGGATGACCTTGAACTCATAGGGCTCTGCCTGCCTCTGCCTCTGATGCTGGCAGGCGTGCATATGTCACTCCTAAGGGACTACCTGAAGTCAGGCGTGGAGATCCAGTGATTTATCTGCAAGGTTATGTGGAAGGCGGGCACTAAAATGGGTAGACCACTGTGTGGACTGATTTGTCACTGCTGGGGTGTGTGTGGGGTAAGTCGACAAAGAGAGCAGAGCAGAGGACGGCCTCAGACACAGAAATGAGGAAGACACATGGAGACGTCCTGGGTCTCTGTTCTGCACGCTCTGGTGCTGTCCCAAGCAACTTCCTTCTCCTCTCATCACTGTTGACTGCCAGTCCCTGTTTTCACTTGAGTCACCTGGAGTAGAATTCTCCTGCTTGTAATCAGAAGAGTTTTGAAGAGAAACAGTCACATTACAAATTTGCAATCATTTCATGCAAACCTCACTCTGAGCCCCTGGAAACTGGATTTCCCCATTGTCCATTCTTTACTACCTTTCTCTTTCTGACTACTGACCCAGTCATTTAATTATCCATATTGCAACCACTGAGCTGCAGAGTCCACCTCATCCTTTCTTGTTGTAGAGTATAATTTTAAGGTGTGTTACTTTTGTTTATATTGTATTTGTTTAACTCTGTGAGGCTGTGTTACTCTGCCTGTCTAACACACCTGATGGTCTAATAAAGAACTGAACAGCCAATAGCAAGGCAGGAAAAGGATAGGCAGGGCTGGTAGGCAGAGAGAATGTATAGAAGGAGAACTCTGGGAGGAAGAAAGAAGTAGTCAGAGAAGGAGGCAGACTTCAGGAACCAGCCACCCAGCTACACAGCAAGCCACAGAGTAGCAAACAAAGAAAGGTAGACAGGAATAGAAAAGGAAGAGCCCAGAGGCAAAAGATAGATGGGGATAATTTAAGGAAAGCTGATTAGCACTAAGCCAAGCTAAGGCCAGGCATTTATTTATTTTTTTAATTTTATTTATTTTATTTTACAATACCACTCAGTTCTACATATCAGCCACGGGTTCCCCTATTCTCCCCCCTCCCACCCCCTCCCCTTACTCCCAGCCCATCCCCCATTCCCACCTCCTCCAGGGCAAATCCTCCCCTGAGGACTGTGATCAACCTGGTAGACTCAGTCCAGGCAGATCTAGTCCCTTCCTCCCAGATTGAGCCAAGTGTCCCTGCATAAGCTCCAGGTTTCAAACAGCCAACTCATGCAATGAGCACAGGACTTGGTCCCACTGCCTAGTTGCCTCCCAAACTGATCAAGCCAGTCAACTGTCTCACTTATTCAGAGGGCCTGATCCAGCTGGGGGCCCCTCAGCCTTTGGTTCATAGTTCATGTGTTTCCATTCATTTGGTTATTTTTTTTCAATAATTGAGTAAAACCGAAATTTATTATAAGCCACAGTCATCCTAGGGACCTCCATGCTATATATATAGCCTCCATGGTTCTATGGGTTGTGGTCTGATTGTTCTTTATTTTATATCTAGAATCCACTTATGAGTGAGTACATACCATGACTGTCTTTCTGGGTTTGAGTTACCTCACTCAGGATGATTTTTTCTAGTTCCATCCATTTGCCTGCAAATTTCATGCTTTCATTGTTTTTCTCTGCTGAGTAGTACTCCATTGTGTATATGTACCACATTTTTTTCATCCATTCTTCCGTTGACGGGCATCTAGGTTGTTTCCAGGTTCTGGCTATTACAAATAGTGCTGCTATGAACATAGCTGAACATGTATCTTTATGGTATGAATCAGCATTCCTTGGGTATATGCCCAAGAGTGGGATGGCTGGGTCTTGAGGTAGTTCGATTCCTAAATTTCTGAGAAACCACCATACTGATTTCCACAGTGGTTGTACAAGTTTACATTCCCACCAACAGTGGAGGAGTGTTCCCTTTGCTCCACATCCTCTCCAACATTGACTGTCATTGGTGTTTTTGATTGTAGCCATTCTGACAGGTGTAAGGTGGTATCTCAGAGTCGTTTTGGTTTGCATTTCTCTGATGATTAAGGATGTTGAACATTTCTTTAAATGTCTTTCAGCCATTTGTGTTTCTTGTTTTGTGAATTCTCCGTTTAGCTCTTTAGCCCATTTTTTAATTGGACTGTTCAGTATTTTGATGTCTAGTTTCTTGAGTTCTTTATATACTGTGGAGATCAATCCTCTGTCAGATGTGGGGTTGGTGAAGATCTTTTCCCATTCTGTTGGCTGTCTTTTTGTCTTATTGACTGTGTCTTTTGCCCTGCAAAAGCTTCTCAGTTTCGAGAGGTCCCATTTATTAATTGTTGTGCTCAGGGTCTGTGCTGTTGGTGTTTTATTTAGGAAATGGTCTCCGGTGCCAATGCGTTCAAGAGTGCTTCCTACTTTCTTTTCTATTAAGTTTAGTGTAACTGGATTTATGTTCAGGTCTTTGATCCACTTGGACTTGAATTTTGTGCATGGTGACAGATATGGATCTATTTGTAATCTTTTACATATTGAGATCCAGTTATAAGGCCAGGCATTTATAATTAAGAATAATTCTCTGTGTGTGATTTATTTCAGAGCTGGGTGGCAGCCCCCCCCCCAAAAAAAAAGAGGAAAAAACAAACCAACAACATTTTCTCCTCTCAAGTTCCATACTTTATTTTGTAATCTATATGTCAAAAAATTACTGGGATTCTCTGTGCAATCATTTCACCCCATACCCAAGGGGAATTTGGTCTTATGCTTGTTAATTCTTTTTCAAAGACATGGTTTCTCTGTGTCATTTTGGTACTTGTCCTGGATCTCTCTCTATAGACCAGGCTGGCTTCAAACTCACAGAGATCCGGCTGGTTCTGCCTCCTGAGTGCTAGGATTAAAAGTGTGCACCCCCACCGCCCAGCTACTTGTTAATTTTTATTATTGACTCAATACAAACTAAAGATATCTGTGAAGAGGAAACTTCAGTTGAAAAATTGCCTCTATCAGATGGCCTGTGGGTATGTCTGTGGAGTATTTTATTGATGGATGTAAGAGGACCCAGCCTACTGTGGGCAGTACCATCTTTAGGCAAGAGTGCTGGGGTTTTAAAAGAAACGTAGCTGAACAAGCCAGAGGGAACCAGGCAGGAAGTAGCCGTCCACTGTGTTCTCTTCTTCTATTCCTGCCTCCAGGATCCTGTCCTGAGTTTCTGCCCTGATTTACCTCAGTAATGAAATGTTACCTAAACTATAAGATAAAATAAATCATTTCCTCTACAAGTTACTTTTGGTCACCATGCTTTATTACAATCATAGAAACCAAACTAGAACAGATGTCCAGTGTGGCTATACTGGGAGGTGGAATGGATCCTTTAACAGGTGTGGAATAAAATTTATCCTCAGTTTACTGAAGACACTTGCCTCAGAAGGTCATACAATATGCCTGAAATGAGTTCTTGCATAAAAACAAGTTGTTATAAAAATCAAACCCAGTTTTGTGTCATGGTTCAGAGCTGCATTCTCTTGTGGTCTGTAATGAACACAGGGATTGACCAAATCTTGGACTTTTAGCACCAAAAACTGTAAGCTAAAAAAGCCTCTATTCTGCATAAACTTGCCCTATTTCATCAGTGAAAAATGTGTTAATAGACCTGACTCTTTCCTTATTGCTCGTTTAAGAGTCTTACTGGCTGCTCACCTGCTCACCACTGGAAAGACGGTGGGAACGGGAGAAGTGCCCAGTGGGTCTGTAGTAAGCTTTCGTTGCCAGGGTTGCCAGTTACACGAGTAACATGGAAGGATTAAAAAATATATGTGAATAGTCACAAAATAGATACAAGAAATGAGGTAATGTCAGCCCACAGTGATGCATTTCCCTTATGCACGTGGCTACAGTGAAGACAGATGCCTGAGCACTAACCCAAAGCCAATTCTGTCCCCAAAGCCTGAGAAGCAAATCATGGTAAAACTGAGCGATTTGTGCCACGAGTAATTCATTTATAGCAACAGAACAGAGGGCTTAACTGGAGGTAATAAAATGCCAAAATTGTAGTGCCCGGGAAAGAAATACAAAGAGACAGAAAGCCCTCCTGCATTCTGTTCTGACCGGAGAGATGTGATGGAAGACAGGGGCAGATCCCATTCTTTAATCCTGCCTGGCTTTCCAGAAGCAGACCAGAGTCCAAAACAATCCCAAGACTTCCCTGGAACTCCTATGTGGAGATGCAGGCACACCAAGATGTTATCGTTTTCTTGTCCTCACCAAACTACCTTTGAAGTGGAGTGAACTGGAGTGACCAACCCCGCGTCTCCCAGCGGAAGTGAAAATCCCGTGGGTGGAAGTGAGGCGAGAACTGGACGTCTTCATGTGTTCGGTTCTGGCGGTGTGTCCCACACCTCCGGTTTCCACGCTGTGAACTGAGCCCCAGCAATTCAGTTCTGATAAGAGTGCACGCTGAGACACTCCCATGGAAGCCTTGCTGACCCGGACTTGGAGACATGAGGAGCCGAGGTCAAGGCAAACAAAGCCTTGGGAAGAAGAGGGGTAGGTGGTGAAGAAAAGCTCACACGAACGCTGAGATAATGGGAAACTGGCCAAGTTCTCGTCAAGACGGATGTTAGTATCAGTGAGACCTGGACAGGAACCCATATACCAAGGCTGACTGTGTGCATCAGTAGGCCACCCCGCCACAGGGGAGCTTAGCCATGTCCCTGTGCATTGTGGGGAATGGGAAGAGCAGTAGGCTAGCACTCGGAGAACTACTCTGAGATGGATAGCTGTGAAATAGAGAACGTCATCCTTAGCTGTGGCTTGCAACAGCGTAAAGGGTTGTGGAGCTGAAGAATCCCATGTGGGAAAAGTCTGGCAGCTACGTTTTCTGCAGCACAACTCTGAAAACCTAATTCAGAATCAGTTGTGTAATGAGGTGTCTGAGAATTCTCACTTGGGCGCTAACACATCACTTCACCGAAACCTTTGTTTTGACCATGAGCCACGCGCTCTTAGCCCTGCGCATGCCGCTTTCTATGTAACACCCATAAAGAAAGCTGCTAAGACACCGCAGTGCAGATTCGAGCCTGGCTTGTTGCGAACTTCACTGTTTTTTCCCCCCTCTAACCTTACATATAATTTTCTGCTCTGATAGAAACGAATGATTTAATTATTGAAAAGACTTTCAATATTTTCCTACCACAGTTCTTCAGTGTGTGTCAAATTACTATATCTTTGGAATGAAAATGCCTGATTTTAAAGATTCCTGTTTGAATTGCTGAATTGAGTTCCATAAAAAAATAGTCATTAAGTGAATTGTGGCTTGGGATTAAGATAGAAATTCCAAAAATGCCTGCAATGGCATTCTAGACATATTTGTGCCATTTTGTACTACACATTTACATGAGGTGGCAATGTCACTATTGATTATAAAATCAAATATTAATCAGCTCTGAAAATGTTGAAGGTACTCTGTCTTATAGTGTCAGGTATTCAGCAAAGAGAATATTGTTTATGTAAAAACAAACGTGCACTGTCATCTTGTTAGCATGCAGATTTTCGTTCACTTTAAATGGTAAAATTCTATGTATAACAAAGAATTGTTAGGAAATAAATTTACGGTTTATAATCAGGAAGTGTTTAATTTGGATGCCTAGTTGTATAACAATGTGCACAGGGTGATGTAAAAACTCCTCAGGTAAACTGAGGTCTTCAGTGGGTAAATGTAAGTAGCCCTGACGTGGAGTCTTAACTGAAATCAAGAGTTGGAGGGTCCCTCCAGCTCTAAGAACATTGTTGTTAGTGCAATGATTTTGTCCATCACCCAGATCTCAAAGATCTTGTCTACTTACCACTAAATTCTGCTGTGGAAGAGAAGGTTCTAGAGTCATTGACACTAATGTCAGCAGCTGTTCACTCTCAGAGACAGAGACCTTCAACACCTGAGTTTTTTCTTCTTCATTTTTCTTTATTAAGAAATTTTCTACTCCACATACCACCCACAGATCCTCCCTCCTCCCACCCCCAGCCCTCTCTCCCAAGCCACCCTACATCCCCACATCCCCAAAATCAAGGTTTCCCATGGGGAGTCAGCAGAGCCCAGCACACTGAACCTAGGCAGGTCCAAGCCCCTTCCCACTGCCTCAAGGCTGTGCAAGGCATCACGCCACAGGCATCGGGCTCCCAAAAGCCTGCCCACACACCAGGGATAGATCCTAATCCCCCTGCATGGGTGCCTCCCAAACAGTTTGAGCCAAAACAACCATCTTCCATATCCAGAGGGCCTAGTCCAGTCCCATGGGGGCTCCACAGCCACCAGACCGCAGTTCATGGGCTTCCACTAGGGTGGCCGGTCATCTCTGCACATCCTCCCATCATGATCTTGATGTCCCTCGCCTGCAGTATCTCTCCTCTCACTCATTGATTGGATTCCCAGAGCTCAGCTTGGCGCCTGGCTGTGGATCTCTGCATCTGCCTCCATCAGTCCCTGGACAAAGGCTCTGTGATGACGGTCGGGGTATTCACTAGACAGATCACCAGAGTAGACCAGCCCAGGCACTCTCTGGACCACTGCCAGCAGACCAAGGTGGGTCATCCTTTTGGATTCCTGAGAGCCTCCCCAGCATCCTGCCTCTTCCTATTCCCATGATGTCCTCATCTATCATGATATCTTCCTCCCTGCCCTCCCATTCTGTCCCTGTTCCAGCTTGACCCTCCCATTTTCCTATGCTCTCATCCCCTACTTCTTGTCCTCTGCCACCCCCCACCCCCACACACCCAGTCCGCTCATGTAGATCTCGTAACACCTGCGTTTGCTGACCTGTCTGAAATGAGGCTTCTGGGACGACTTTGAGAAACTGATGCTCCGAAATCTTTTGTATGTTATTCAAGTAACCATGAATGGATGGAAGTCCAGGCTTTGGGCAGTTGGGTGAGATTCTTCATCGCAAACTTGGCTCCTCCCAGGGGACTATCACAGAAAATGCTGTGGGAGCGATCACACACTCACTAACTCTTCATCAAGTGGCAGTTCCGTCTAACCACACTGTGCTCCTTCTGAGGATGAGAATAAAGGAGAAATGGATGCAACACACGGAGCTCTTTATGCTCTTGCCTTGGCTGGCGGAGGGCGGCAGGGCGGGAACTCAACAGCAGCTTGGAGCAGTTTGGGATGGAGGGTTTTGGTTAACAACTCCCACCCACCCCTCACACTTCAAAGCAGTCTGAATTCCCAGGGCTGTCAGAGAAAGGGAGGTGTGGGAGGGAAATAAAGACACACTGGAAACAGCTCCATTTCAAGTGGCAAATGTGAGTAGTACTAACCCCGCTTCAGAGTTGAGGGGAAACACAGGAGGCAGACTCTCCGGAGAAGGGGGTGATCAGCTAGGCTTTAATTCTCATTTCTTCTGATTTCTCGGTGGTAGCACTTTCCTAGGCAGACCTGAATTAATTTATAATGAAGTGTGCCTGGGAAAGGGATGCTGAAAGAAATCCACGTAGTCATGCGGTTATAAAATGGATCCAAAAGAGGAAGACCCAAGATAACATACTGGAAAGACATTCTTGCTGATCACCTTCTTTCCTGTAAACGACACCAATTACCCAATGACAACTTTGTTTTCTTTTTCTCGTATGTGCCTGCTTTCTGCATTTCCTCCAACTGTTGGAGGAAGGAATAACATTAATAGAGAGAAGCTGGGGTCTGGATCCTTCCCTGGTCCCCCTTAACACTGGAATCATTGCTAAATTTGCGTGCTCCTAGTTCTGGAAGATTATTTGCCACATTTTCTGATGGTGTGTTGATGAGAGTGTGGAAACAGCAAAGCTAAGGTGTAGTTTCATGGCCTTCCTTCGGAGCCCTTGTATGGAGAGTGGTGTGGCACACAGAGCTGTGCAGTGCCATGGAGCCAGACCGTGCCTTCGTTTCCCCACCACTTACCAATGCCTGGGAGTTTCTTAACCATATTTACTGCCTGTGGTTACCTATTCAAAACAGGAGTGACAATAGTAGCTACCTCCTAGGGTTATTTAGAGGCAAAACAGACTTATAGTTGGCAAAAATTTAATGCCACACCAGCTGCATACTAAGTTTTCACTGAATAATTCACTTTTCCAAGCCAGGCATGGTGGCACACACCTGTAATCACAACACAGTGGAGGTTGAGATGGAAGGATTGTGAATATGAGTTCAGCCTTGCTTACAAAGTGAGACCCTACCTCACATAAATAAACGAATAAACAGACCTTCACTTACACAACCAAACCTGATATAAAGCATTGTTCAGATGTGTTTGAAGCTGCAGAGGCTGGACGTAATGCTGTGAACCTCTGGTTCAACCTCTTGGGAGACTGAGGTGGGAGGATGGCTTGAGCCGAGAGCTCGAAGATGTCAAGACCTACAGCCTGCCCTTAAGGAACTTTCTTTAAACTAAAAATAATATTGGGGCTCTTTCTTCACTTATTAATAGCACTTGAAACAGCAGGGCACTTAATATTTTCTGGTGCAGCTGTCCTGCTCAGTTGTCCTGTTAGGTATGGATGTTGCTATGGTAGACATTGTTGGAGCTATCTTTTTTCTGTGTTCCATGCTTATATGCCTCTCCATATCTAAACAGATACTTTCAGGTATTTTGTCTGCCACACTGTTCGCTGAAGTCACAAAACTCACATTCACATTCAGGAGCGGTGCTCAACTCTCTCTTTAAACAAAACCTTTACTAATTCTTTAAGAATTCCATACATTGTATGTTAGTCAGCTCTGTTCCTCTCCCACATCTTTCCAGATCCCCTGCCCATCCCATCCCTACCCAGCTTTGTGTCCTCACTTTTCTTTGAGAAAACCCGCTGAGTCCTCTTCTTCCTGGCAGCTAACACCAATAGCTTCTTAGCTAAGGGTAGGACCTTGTGCCCAGCTCCACCTCCACTTGTGGATTTTGTCTAGCTTGAGTTTACTCAGGCCTTGCTATTACAGCCACTGTGAGTTCATATGTACACCCGCCCTGTTGTGTCTGAAAATCACTGACTTATTATCGAAATTCACTGTCTTTGGCTCCTACAGTATTTCCACCCGCTCTTTCTCAGTGCTAGCTGAGTCTTGGGAGGATGGTATGTGTGATAAAGATGCCCTGCTTACTCTCTGCACAACTGATCAAGGTGCAGAGAATAAGTGGGACACCTTTATCAGGTTTGGGTTCTATCGTGTAGAGCAGTCTTTAAATCAGTAAGAAAGTTGGTTACTTCTAAACCGTTCCTGCCACTATTGCACTAGGAGGCACATCCTGCCAGGCCGCTCATTATTGTGTCTTGAAGGGTTCACAGTTGAATTGGATAGAAGATTTCTTTTCTTCTCTGATGGCATGCATACTAGACAGTTTTAATAAGATTCCTGGTCAGCACCAGCTTAATTTTTTCGTGTTCTGTGACTCAAGTATGTAGTATTGTCAGCAGCAGGGTCTTACCATCAAGTTTCGGAGGGTAACCAAGAACAACGACCTTAGCCTGTTATATTTGAGTGTCTATGGGATCTCACTGGCCAACAGCTCTAACAGAGATAGCCCTTCCTTGACTCTGAACTTTTTATTTGTTAGCCTGTGGTGTCTAGTAGGGGCACAGTTGCCCAAGAGGCCAATTCCATTTAAGTTCTTTTTATATGTGTGTATGTTAATAATTTTGGAAGCTTCTGAAGTAGCTTTTCACATGACCTTCAGATGGTCTTTAGTGTTAGTTATCCCTCCTCGTGTTCCTCTTTAATACTCCATTTTCCTTTAATCCTCTTTCTCCTTTTATATCACTGAATTCTGTTTTCCTTCCTTTGAAAGCAGGGGGCCATGGGGAGGAGAGCTTCCATCTCTTGATAGAGAAGTTGGCCATCTTTGGAAAATATTAACCCACCACACATATCTACCACATATTCTCCAGTTTCCTTGTAGATAATTTACTATGCTCTGGAAAAAACGAGCAGGCAGAACAGAAAGTCTTTCCTAGTAAAGTGATGCTTGTTTACCTAGTTCAGACTGAATGCTTGTGTGTCTTCTGGGAAGCCTTGCTGGGCCACTCTCCACTCTCCACAGCAGTCTCCTCTTCTGAGGAAGGAAATAACTGGTACTTGAATGTGCTTTGAATCTCACAAAGCACAACACCAAAGACAGTGTTCCAGTTTTATTTCTACTGTGCTGTTGTCTTTCCTCCACGATGTGGGAGAATCCTGTGCTACAAATCTCTCTTTGTGTGTGTGTGAGTGTGTGTTGTGTATCTGGAGTATGTGTGCACATGAGCATGCATGATGGGGATCAAAATTTGACACTGTGTTTCTTCCTTGATTGTTTGCAACCTTATCTGTTTTAAAGATTCATGTTTATTTGCATGTATGTGTGTCCTCTGCAAGAGCAGGAACTGCTCTTAACCGGTCAGTCATTGTTCCTAACTGATCAGTCATTGTTCCTAACTGATCAGTCATTGTTCCTAACCAGTCAGTCATTGTTCCTAACCAGTCAGTCATTGTTCCTAACTGATCAGTCATTGTTCCTAACTGATCAGTCATTGTTCCTAACTGATCAGTCATTGTTCTTAACCGGTCAGTCATTGTTCCTAACTGATCAGTCATTGTTCCTAACTGATCAGTCATTGTTCTTAACCGGTCAGTCATTGTTCCTAACCGATCAGTCATTGTTCCTAACTGATCAGCCATTGTTCCTAACTGATCAGTCATTGTTCCTAACCGATCAGTCATTGTTCCTAACCAGTCAGTCATTGTTCCTAACCAGTCAGTCATTGTTCCTAACTGATCAGTCATTATTCTCAACCGGTCAGTCATTGTCCCACCTCATTTTCTGAGGCAGGACCTCTCACTGCACCTCTAACTCACTAACTTGGCTAGACTGGATAGCACATAAGCCCCAGGAGTCCTCCTCTTTATCTGCCTACTGCTGGCATTGCAGGTGTATGCCCTCATGGTTTATACCTTATATGGTTGCTGTGTATCCAAACTTGGGTCCTTACGCTTGTTTGCCAAGCCCTTTATAGACTGAACTATCCACCTGCCCCTGTATTCTAAGTCTGGATGTTCTTTCCCATCCCTACTGCTATCCTGGCCTTGCGACCCAAAGTACTTCTGTATGTGTTTCTGTTGGATTAACTAATGTAAGAAAATAAAAGCTAAAACCAAGGGATAGGGAATAATAGGAAAAATATCATAATTAAGTAAGAAAACTAGGGTTTCAAATGCCTCCTTCTAAAACTAATGTGGGTTCTGATGGCTGCTTTAGCGGGCGGAGGTTGAGTCACAGGGCTGAGTCTCTCTCCCATGATGGCGCTCACCGCGGGCACCTGCTGTTGACACTGAGAGCCCCGGAGCTGTGCTGCTGCCTTCTGTGTCCTCAGACCAGGCAAAAGCAAGTTGTTGACAGACCACAGTGTGAACTAAAGGGCCGGGGCGCATCGTTGGACACACTGTCTCCCAGAGACCAAGACTTCCTGTGGTAGGTGGAATTCGTAACACCCTGGCCTCTAGGACCGTATGGCTGTATTTAGATATGCCAGCAGAATCAAGGCTTGAGTTTTAGAGTAAGGTTCCTTTTGCTGGTCCTCCTCCGTAGCCACGAGGAGGGGTTTTGCTTCAAAATTGAAAAGTACAACATGAGTAATCAGTCCAAATCATTTTACTTGTTCGTGGGAATTTTAGCCAAAGCCTGAAATTGGTTAATCAAGGGCCATCCTTCATTAGGGTAAGTGACATTAGGCTGATCCTTGAGATGGGTGAGGGAAGTGATCCATGCCTCACGATTCCAGACTGATGAAAGCTGACTGGATGGGGCTTACTCCCGACTCAGGAGAGCACTTTCCGAGGTAGCTTACCAGTCCTAAAATCTTCCCTGAAACAAAGAGAAGAAACTGTGCTTTTCAGCAAACAACTGGAAACGTAAAACTTGAAACCAAGATTACTTACAGCAACATTAGAAAAATAAATACTTAGGACAAATTTGACAAAATCCTTAAGGTGTATCCAAAACTGTAAAACATTGCTGGCAGAAGTTTTAAAAATAGAAATAAAGAGATGTAGGTGGTTTTCCATGGGTCAAAAGACTCAATACTATTAAAATGTGAATTTCCCCCAAAGAATTTATACAGTCTAACCCAAATCTCAATAAGCTGTTTTAAAAAATTATTTTGAAATTACATTTACTTATTCTGCATATGTGCATGTGCCCGCGAGTGAGTGCATGCATGTGTGTGTGTGTGTGGGGGGGGGGGGGTTTGTCAGAGGGCAGCTTGCTGAGACTGTTTTCTTCTTCCATTATGTGAGTCTCAAGGATTTAATTCAGGTGTCAGGCTTGGTGGCAGGCACCTCTACCCACTGAGCCATCCCACCTGTACTGTCTTTTAAAAATTGCCTGTATTACTTTGAAAATGAGGTTTAGAGATGGAGAAATGGCACTTCTTGAAGTTGAAAATTATAGTAAAGCTATACTAATTATAATGGTTTGGTACTATTGCCAAGAGAGATCAGCAGATCAATAGAACAGAATAGAGAGTTCAGAAACAGACCTAAGTATATTTAGTTAATAGATTTTTAACAAAGGTAATTCAAAGGATGATATTAAAAACAATGGTCTCCAATGACCGTATATTCATGTACACCAACATGTACCCCACTCCATAACTCATGTAACAAGTAAACATTTGCCTGATGTGAACTACAGATCTACATATGAAACAAAATAGCATAGAGCTTCCCCAAGAAGTCACTTGTGCAACCTTTATGACCTGGGGCCAGACAAAATTAGATATAATAGCAAAATCACAGTAAACCCTAAAACTCAGTCATCATCAAAACTAAAACCTGGTCTTTCAAATATATTGGTATAAGTAAGACAAGATAAATCACAGACTAGAAGAAAATATTTGCAAGTCACATATCTTAGAAAAATTTAAATCTAAAACCATAAATAATTCATAAAACACACTAATAAGAAAATGGTCCAATAGAATAACGAGCAGGAACTTAAACAGAGGCTTCTCTACAGGAGACATGCAATTGCTGAGAAGAACAGAAAAGAGGCTCAGTGTTATTTTTCCTGCATTTCAAATCATTATTCTTTATGCAAATAAATACAGCTTGGAGTGACTATGACCATGTCCATCAGTGTGGCTACATTTGACAAGACTGATTTATCAAATGTTAGTGGACATATAAAATGGAACCTCTGATTATTGCTCATGGGAATGTAAAATGATACAGTTGTCTTGTAAAATGGTTTGGTGGTTTCCTAAAAATGTAAATACATATATCCTCTGCAATTCATTCTTTCTATATAGATAGCTACTCAATGAAAATGAAAGCATATGTCTATACAGAGACCTGAGCACAAATATTCACTGTCTTTTGTTCTTTTGAAAATTTAAATTGATTTATGGATATGATTGTTTTGTTTGAATGTATGTATGTGACCATGTGCAGACAGTCCTGCAGAGGACAGAAAAGGCCATCAGATTCCCTGGAACTGTAGTTAGCAATGGTTATGAATTTCCTAGATGCTGGGAACTGAGCTCTGTTCTTAATCACCAGACCATCCCTTCAGCCCTTGCACTTTACCATTTTTAAACTTTTATTCTTCTCTCATACATTACATTCCAACCACAGTATCCCCTCCCTCACTCCTCCCAGTCCATCCTCTAATTTCCTCTTCTCCCCCAGATCAACAACTCTGTTTCCTTTTAGGGGGAAAAAAAAGATCAGACCTCCAAACATGGCCTAACAAGCTACAATAAGACTGGGCACAAACCCTCATATTATGGCTGGACATGGTAACCTAGTAGGAGAAAAAGGGCCCCAAGTGCAGGCAAAAGAGTCAGACACAACTCTCCCTCAACTCCCAGTGTTGTGAGTCCCATAAGAACACCAAGCTATACAACCATAAGGCAAATGAGAGAACCTAGCTCAGACCCACACAGTGTCTGTGTTTATCACTTCAGTCTCTGAGAGCCCCTGTGAGCCCTGCTTAGTTTATTCTGTGAGCCATGTTCTTGCGGTCCCCCTCTGATGTCTGATGACAACTGGGCTAGACACTGATCTATGAATAAAGCAGAATGTCATTAGGAGTCATTTCACTGACTTCCCTCCCTTCCTCCCTCCCTCCCTCCCTCTCTCCCTTCTTTCCTTCTTTCCTTCCTTTTTTGTCAGTCTTGTTTGGTTCTATCCTTGGTCTCTGGGTTGTCCAGCCTCTGCTTCCTGGCCATCCAGGCAGTGTCTAGCATGGGCTCTCTCTTGTGGCCTGGGCCTCAAGTTAGACCAGTCATTGGTTGGTCAGTCCTATAAGTTCTGTGCCACCATTGCTGGAGCATATCTTGCAGGCAGGATAGATTGAGGATTCAAAGTTTTGTGGCTGGGTTGATGTCACAGCTCCATTGCTTTGTCTGGTTACAGAAGACGGCCAGTTTGGGCTTTGTATCTGCCATTACTAGAAGACTTCTCTAGGGTCACCCTCATAGATTCCATGGAGTTTTCATTGCACTAGGTTTCTATACCACCCCCCAAAACGTCCCCCCAATTCCAGCCATCTCTCCCAGTATTCTCTCCCTCTGTCTCCCCTGCACTACCAGATCCCTCCTGTTCCCATCCCCAGCTGTCCCTATTCCACCCAAAAATCTTTTCTATTTCCCCTTCCCAGGGAGATCCATGTGTCTTCCCTTGAGCCATTTTTATTATTTAACCTCTCTGGGTCTGTGGATTGTAGCATAATTGACTTTTACCTAACAGCCAATGTCCTCTTATAAGTAAGTATGCACCATATTTGTCTTTCTGAGTCTGGGTTACCTCACTCAGGTTGATCTTTTCTAGTTCCATCCATTTGCCTACAAATTTCATGATGTTATTGTTTTAACAGCCAAGTAATAATCCGTTATGTAAATGCACCACATTTTCTTTATCTGTTCGGGGACATCTAGGTAGTTTCCAGTTTCTGGCTATTATGAATAGAGTTGCAATGAACATGGTCGAGCATGTGTCCTTGTGGTAGAGCACCCTAGTGGCATAGCTGGGGCTTGGGGTAGATTGATTCCCTTTTCTGAGAAACCACTATATTGATTCCAAGTGGCTGTACAAGTTTTCACACCCACCAGCGATTGAGGAGTGTCTCCCTTGTTCTACATCCTAAACAGCATGAGATATCATTTGTGTTATTGATTTTTCTTTTTTTAGCTATTTGAGGTTCCTCTGTTGAGAATTATTCTCCATTTTGATCTGTACCACACTTTAAGTTGGATAATTGGTTTGTTGATGTCTAGTTTCTGGAGTTCTTTATATGTTTTGGTTATTAGTCCTCTGTTGGATGTGGGATTGGTGAAATTCTTTTCCCATTCTGTAGGCTTCCCCTTTGTCCTACTGATGGTGTCCTTTGCTTTACAGAAGCTTCTCAGTTCCATGAGGTCCCATTTATTGATTGTTGATCTTAGTGCCTGTGCTGTTCTGTCCAGGAAGTTGTCTCTTGTAACAATGAGTTCAAGGCTATTCCCCACTTTCTCTTCTATCAGGTTCAGTGTATCTGGTTTTACATTGAGGTCTTTGATCCACTTGGACTTGAGTTTTGTGCAGAGTGATAGATATGGATTGATTTGCATTCCTCTATATGGTGACATCCAGTTATGCAAGCACCATTTGTTGAAGATACTTTATTTTTCTATTGTATATTTATGGCTCCTTTGTCAAAAATCAGGTGTCCACAGGTGTGTGGATTTATGTCTGAACCTTTTATTCCATTGATCATTGTTTTACGCCAATACCATGCAGTTTTTATTACTATAGCTATGTAGTATAGCTTGAAATCAGGGCTAATGATAACTCTGGATGGTCTTTTATAGTTCAGGATTGCTTTAGCTATTCTGGTTTTTTGTTTTTCCATATGAAGTTGACTAGTGTCCTTTCAAGGTATGTAAAGAATTGTGTTGGAATTTCGATGTGGATTTCATTGAATTTGTAGACTGCTTTTTGTAAGATGGCCATTTTTACTGTGTTAACCCTACCAATCCATGAGCATGGGAGATCTTTCCATCTTCTGATATCTCCTCCAATTTCTTTTTCCCAAGACTTGAAAATTTTTGTCATATGCATGTCTTTCACTTGCTTGGTTAGAGTTACCCCAAGATATTTTACATTACTTGTGGATATTGTGAAGGGTATTGCTCTTTCTCAGGCCATTTGTCATTTGTGTATAAGAGGGCTACTGATTTTCTTGAGTTAATCTTGTAGCCAGCCACTTTACTGAAAGTGTTTATTAGCTGCAGGAGTTCCCTGGTAGAAATTTTAGGGTCACTTATGTATTCTATCATATAAGCTACAAATAATAACACTTTGACTTCTTCCTTTCCAATGTGTGTCCCCTTGATCTGCTTCTGTTGTCTTATTGCTGCACTAAACTAAAACTACTAAAACTTCAGTTGCTATATTGAATAGATATGGAGAGAGTGGACAGCTTTGTCTTGTGTCTGATTTTAGTGGAATTGCTTTCACTTTCTCTGCATTTAATTTGATGATGGCTGTAGGCTTGCTATAAATATTATGTTTAGGTATGCCCATTATATCTCTAATATCTTCAGAACTTTTATCATGAAGGGGTGTTGGATTTTGTCAAAGCCCTTTTCTTCATCTAACAAGATAGATGAGCCGGGCGTTGGTGGCGCACGCCTTTAATCCCAGCACTCGGGAGGCAGAGCCAGGCGGATCTCTGTGAGTTCGAGGCCAGTCTGGGCTACCAAGTGAGCTCCAGGAAAGGCGCAAAGCTACACAGAGAAACCCTGTCTCGAAAAACCAAAAAAAAAAAAAAAACAAGATAGATGGTCATGTGTTTTTTTCCCTTTTAGTTTGTTTTTTCGGTGGATTACATTGACCCATCCCTGTATGTTTGGGATGAAGCTTACTTGATCATCATGGATGATCTTCGTGATGTGTTCTTGGATTTGGTCTATAAGTATTTTATTGAGTATTTTTGCATGTATGTTCATGAGGGAGAATGGTCTGTAATTCTCTTTCTTTGTTGAACCTTTGCATGGTTTTGGTATTAGGGTAACTGTGACCTCATAAAATGATTTGGCATTCTGTTTCTGTCTTGTGGAATAATTTGAGGAGGATTGGTGTTAGCTCTTCTTTAAAAGTCTGGAAGAATGCTGTGCTAAATCCATCTGGTCATTGGCTTTTTGTGATTGGGAGACTTTTAATGACTGTGTCTATTTCCTTAGGGTTTATAGGTCTATTTAAATTGTTTATCTGATCTTGATTCAACTTTGGTAAGTGGTATCTATCAAGAAAAATTATCCATTTTTTTAGACTTTCCAATTTGGTGAGTACAGATATTTAAAGTATGAACTAATGATCTGTTGTTATGTCTCCCTTTTCTTTTCTGATTTTGTTAATTTGGATATTCTTTCTGTGTCTTTTAGTTAGTTTGGATAAGGGTTTGTCTATCTTGTTGATTTTCTCAAAGAGCCAACTCCTTGTTTCATTGATTCTTTGTATTGTTTTGTTTATTTCTATTTTATCAATTTCAGCCCTCAGTTTATTTCCTGCCATCCACTCCTCTTGTGTGAGTTTGCTTCTTTTTGTTCTATAGCTTTTAGGTGTGCTGTTAAGCAGCCAGTATGAGAACTCTCTAATTTCTTTAAGCAGGCACTGAGTGCTGTGAACTGTCTTAGCACTGCATTAATTTTGTTCCATAAGTTTGGGTATGTTGTGCATTCCTTTTCACTGAATTCCAGGAAGTCTTCAATTTCTTTCTTTATTTCCAGTAGTCATGCAGTAGAGAAGTGTTTAGTTTCCATGAATTTGTAGGTTTTCTGTTGTTTCTCTTGTTGTTTAAATCCAGTTTTTAATCTTCAGTGATCTGGTAGGATGCAGGAAGTTATTTCAGTTTTATTGTATTTGTTGAGAATTGCTTTGTTACTGAGTATGTGGTCAGTTTTGGAGAAGGTTCCATATGTTGCTGAGAAGAAGGTATATTCTTTTGTGTTTAGGTGAAATGTTCTTTAGAAATGTTAGTTCCAGTAACATCTGTTAGCTCCATTAGTTCTTTGTTTAGTTTTTGTCTGAATGACTTGTCCATTAGTGAGAGTTGAGTATTCAAGTCTTCCACTATTAACATGTGAGGACCAATGTGTCATTTAAGCTTTAGTAATGTTTCCTTTACAAAATGGGTGTACTTGTATTTGCGGCATAGATGTTAAGAATTGAAAGATCATCTTGGTAGATCTTTCCTATGATGGAGAAAATGTCCTTCCTCATTTCTTTTGATTAATTTTGGTTTAAAGTCCATTTTGTTAGATATATAGGTGTATAATGGCTATACCAGCTTGTTTTTTATGTCCATTTGCTTGGAAAATCTTTTTCCAATCCTTTACTCTGAGGTAATGTCTATCTTTGATGTTGAGGTGTTTTTCTTGTACATAGCAGAAGATTGAATCCTCTTTCACAACCATTTTGTTAGCTTGTATCTTTTTTTTAGGCAATTGAGTCCATTTATATTGAGAGATATCAATGACCAATGATTGCTAATTTCTGTTTGCCAGGGTATGCAAAACATACAGCAGATGACAACTGGTATTCATAAGGTTGACCCACGAGATGAATAGCTCTCTGATGGAGGAACATTGTTAAGCAAGGCTTACAAGACCACTACCTATGAATGACTAATTACTTCTATAAATTTTCTTGTGTACCACCATAATTCTCCCTTAAAACAGCTGTGGGACCCTTCCCTCAGCTTATTGGCAGTGTATTTTTCACTTACTAGGTACAGTTATTCCTGTGTATTGACAGTAGGATGACTTCTTCTTATACTGTGTAATTTTGGTAAATAAAATACACTTTCTTAGCCAGGCTTTTATTCCATGGCTTCAAGACAATCACACACTCATTCACTCACTCCCTACAGAACAAACTCAGACAATATATGAATTACATCTTTGGGGTCACGTAGCATTTCTTGAGTAAACAATGAGGAACAGAGCCATGAGAAATCACACAGGTTCTCTCAGGCTAAAGATGCCACATTGACCAGCCAGTGAGTGAGTAACCAAACCATTGCAATGCTTGGCTGTCAGCCAGACTGTAAAGCAAGGACAGAAGACACATAGTGCTCAGCATTTTCTGAAAGAGAGTGACACTGAAATTCAGGACCTATGCAATAAACATATGGAAATTTTCCTAGGGGCCTGCCCTGAGAAGATTTCTCCCAGAGTCCTAGGGAAGACACTATGGCTGGCATGGGGTATTCTGAGGGAAAAGAATCTAAGTACACCAGGCTATTTTGTCTGTCCACTTTATTTCTCTAAGACAAAATTCTATCTACACAGCTTCAGTTCCATCCTCACACTCAGCTCCTCTCTGTCCCTTCTTTTCCTGTCTTCTCATAGGCCTAACTAAGCTCTTCTGCTAACGATCTCATCTTTACCCTCTGTCCTCCATCTCCCATCTTTCCTTATTCTCTTACTCTCTTGACCTGACTCAAATTCACCTACAATCTGCAAAAACCTTTTCTTGCTCCTTGATCCTCAGCCTGAGCCACTCTAACGCTCACCTGGAGTCAGGAATTCTGCTCTAGTCTCTACTCACACCTGGTTATGCAAAAAGCCCTTTTTCTCTCAGTCAATAGCTTTGCAATGCCACTAGGCCTGTCAGAGTAAAGGATGGTCTGAGCTTCATTTGCACAAGAAACAAAGCTATGTATCTACATACCCACCTGTCCCCTCAGCCTGGGAGACAGGTGTTGTCTCTGTAGGAGTGTTCCTTAGTTCTCAGTAGTCTGAGAAGCTTATACTGTTTGCCATATGGCCTAAGAGTATGAGCACACAAGAAATTAATAGTAGGAAACAGCTGATATATTAAAAGCCAAATAACACCAAATATTCCTTGATATATGATTTCCCTCTAGAAGGATTCCTTGATCTTTCATGGTATAGCTTTATCATACACAGCCAAGTCTCTATTTCATTTCTTGCAGCCTGCAGCATAAACATTTAGTTGCCTGAACCTTGAGCCTTGTATCATAAAACTGAGGTTTAGGAGTACATGCAGAGAGTCAATTGCTGAGAGAATTATGTCTGCTAAAGTTGTTTCATGTCTGACCTTGGTTCCTCAAACAGACATCTGGAAACTTGTCCTTGAGCATTTCATTTGCAGGACTAAGTAGTCTGCTCTGAATTTGATCTGAGGTCTGTAATTGTTTTGAAGCCATAGAGTAAAGGTCTGGCCAAGAAAGTACATTTTATTTACCAAAATTACACAGTATCAGAAGTCATCCTACTGTCAATACACAGGAGTAACTGTACCTGATAAGTGGAAAACATACCACCAATAAGCTGTGGGAAGGGTCCTACAGCTGTTTTAAGGGAGAATTATGGTGGTACACAAGAAAATTTACAGAAACAAACTCAGTCATAGACAGTGGTCTCATAAGCCTTGTTTAACAAGGTTCCTCCATCAGAGAGCTATTCATCTGGTAGATCGACCTTTGAATATCAGTTGTCATCTGCTGCATATTTTTGCATACTCTGGCACCTGTTATTTTATTGTTTGTTTGTGTGTGTGTGTGTGTGTGTGTGTGTGTGTATGCATGCCTCCCTTCTTTTGCTTTTGCTGGTGTGAAATTATTTATTTCCTGTGTTTTCATAGGTGTAGTTAGCCTCCTTGGGTTGGAATTTTCTTTCTAGTATCTACTGTAGAATTAGATTTGTGGATAAATATTGTTTAAATTTGACTTTATTATGGAATGCCTTATTTTCTTCATCTATGGTAACTGAAAGTTTTGCTGGGTATAGTAGTTTGGGCTGGTATCTGTGGTCTCTTAGAGTCTTTAGGTCATATGTCTAGGCCCTTTCTTTGAGAAGTTGGGTGTAATTCTAATAGATCTGCCTTTATATGTTACTTGACCTTTTCCCCTTGCAACTTCTAATATTCTTTCTTTGTTCTGTATGTTTAGTGTTTTGATTATTATATGACAAGGAGACTTTCTTTTCTGGTCCAGTCTATTCAGTGCTCTGTAAGCTTCTTGTACCTTTATAGGCATGTCCTTTAGATTAAGAAAATTTTCCTCTATGATTTTGTTAAAAATATTTTCTGTACCTTTGAGTTTGGATTCTTCTTCTATTCCTAGTCTTCTTCAGCTTGATTTTTCCATAGTGTCCCAGATTTTCTGAATGTTTTGGTCAGGAATATTTTGGATTTAAAATTTTCTTTGACTATTTTATATCTTCTACATCTGAGATTCTGTCTTCCACATCTTGTGTTCTGTTGGTGATGCTTGTGTCTGTAGTTCCTGTTCACTTATCTAGATTTTCTATCTCCATGTTTCCCTCAGTTTTTGTTTTCTTTACTGAACAGTTTTATTCATTTCCTCCAATTATTTTTTTTCCTGGCTTTTTTAAGGGATTTATTCATTTCCTAGTTAAGGACCTCTACCATCATCATAAAGTTGGTTTTAAGATCTTTTTATTGGGCTTCAGCTGTGTTGGAACATTCAGGGCTTGCTGTCCTAGGATAGCTAGGCTCCAGTGGTGCCATATTGCCCTGTCTCTTATTGATTATGCTCTTCTACTGGCCTCTAGGCATCTGGGCTTTGGGTGATTATAAGTTTAGGTGCCAATTTCTGAATTTGTCTTTGTCAGGTGGGTGTTTTCTGTTTCTGTTTCCCCTCTGGTCTTCTGGCCTGAGTGTTCTGTGGTTCTGGTGGCTGGTGAGTCCTCTGGTCTAGTAGGGTACCTTCACTGGGGTATCCTGAATGACCATTGGGGTTCTGGGTATTGGTGTGGCCTCTGGAGTTCTGGGATTCTGGGGTACTGGCATGGCCTCTTATAGAGCAGGGGGATTGGCTGGAGTTGTGGGCTGGGATGGCACTTTATTCTTTTTTTTTTTTTTTGGTTTTTTTGAGACAAGATTTCCTGGAACTCACTTTGTAGACAAGGCTTGCCTCAAACTCAAAGAGATCCACCTGCCTCTGCCTCCTGAGTGCTGGGATTAAAGGCCTGCACCACCACTGCCAGGCAGCACTTTATTCTTAATAGTTGGAACCAGAAAATAATCCAAGAATCCACTAGCAGGTAAATGGATGAACAGATTGTGATACATTCTTATCATGTAATAATATAAAGCAATAAATGAAAGAGACTATAATAGGCACACTATCATGGACCAATTAGGAAGGTGGGAGAGAGATAAATACAGAAGAAAAGGAGGGTTAAAAAAGATAACCACCTACTAATAGAGGTAAGTCTGTATAAATCGATATGTATAGTTTAAATGAAATTTCCTGGGCTGATAATGTTCTCAACAAAAGCTAAAGACCACCAAAAACAAACAAACAAACAAACAAAGAAAACATAAAAATAAAATAAAACAAAAACTCAAACCAATACCAGGCATAAGAAATTCTTTAAAAAATTATTGGTTAAGGTTGTTCAAGAGACTCCTGAAACATTAAAGGCTTTTACTGTTGCCCTGGCTGCCCTCAGGTGGTGGAAGTTTAGTTCTTATTGCTGAAGCCACCATGCACTTCAGATAAAGGGTCAAAAGCCCCTGAGATGGAACTGAACTGAATGTCTCTTCCCTGAGGACTAGCTACTATAGTACTACAAGGCACCATGCAAGCATCCAAAGGCGGGAAGCAACCCGTATTTCTACCCAGCTATGATGCCTATGAAACACAACAATGACCAGCATGGCAGGATAACCCTGAGCGTATAGTAGTGGTACATATACCTTGGTGTTAACCAATACCTCTCTAATTGAACTTAAGACCCTCTCAATAAGGGGGAAATCATGCCTGGTACTGGAAACCCAGGAACTACCCTGGGCTAGTGAAATCATAGAGCTTAGAGGAAAACCTACAACTACCTCTTTACTAAACCAGCACAATCCCTAATTATAGCCTAAATATTTGTCCCTATACCCACAAATTAGTGTAGCTCTTACCCATCATCAAGGAAACGTCTCTTTGTGACAAATGGAGACCATTACAAAAAAATCACAACCAGTCTAAATTCAGAGTTGTGGGGCTCTGGCCAAAAGGATACATTTACAAAACAAGTCTAGTTCCTAAGGCTCAGGGAACATTGCGGAAGAAAGGACAGAAGAGTGGAAGAGCCAGAGGACCAGCACGTTTTCTGTGAGACTGTCTCCTAGTCCATCAGAAGCTACACCCATAACATCTACCAACATAACTGCCTTAACATGAGCTGAACAAGGACAGCAACATTAGACATGCTAATGTGATGTGGTGGGTAGGTGGGAGAGCCCACAAGGCCCCAACCCTACACAAAGAACTATAGGCAATGGAGAATAGGAGACATAGTCTTCCCCAGGGAAGAGCACACCAATTGATTATCTGATACCAAAAGATCAGCCCTGAAAAAATACACCCAAGCAACACTATATAGACTGAGCAGGTGCATCTATGCATTTAGGAATATATATGTATAAACATGTATGTATATAACAACAATTTATAAAAGAGGTCATACCTTTAAAAGAAAACAAGAAGGGGGTATGTGGGAGGGTGTGTGTGGGGGAAATGATTGAAGTAAAGGAAACCAGTCAAAAGGAATACACACGTATGTTTCCTCTTATTAAAAATCTAGTAGTTAATTTAAGATAATCTATATTGGCAGCTGATCAGTAGTTGTTTGAGAACAGTGGGTAGGATGAGGGAGGGTAAATGAATATTAAAAAGTAGTTCAGAAAACTTGGAAGGTGACAGAGATGCTATCTCCTTCCACTCTGGTGACTGATTAGCAGGTCAAAACACACTGAACTGTTGTATTTCAGAGAAGCAATGAAAAGTAGGGAGAGAAAGAAGAAAGGAATGAATGAATGAAGGAAGGAAGGAAGGAAGGAAGGGAGAAGGAAAGAGTAAGTCACAGAAGCCAAGACTGTCTGAGACATGTCTCCAGCAGAGCTTTAGAAGGGCAGCTGCATGCAGCCAGACAGTGAAGGTTTCTAGGGTTTGTGTCTTTTCATCTCTTGGTTTTCCTTTCTTTTCATTGGTTTGCATGCCCAGCTGGTCCCTCAAGGTGACAAGATGGCTGCTAAATTTGTAACCAGGGAAAAGAGAGGTTATTTTTCTCCAGTGGCTACAATACATGGCTGATGTTTACTTCAGTGATCCAGCATGGGACATGTAGAACTGGACAGTGCTGGTGGTCAGACTTGGCCATGTGTCTGTTCCTGAGGAACAGCTGAGAATGTAAAGCCTGTTGACCCAGACCACAGGGACTTAAGTTTGGTTAGATGTCCTATCCAAAACAAATGTGTTAATCCAAAGGGAGGATGGATGCAGAACAGGCAGTAACATCAGGTCACCATCACTCAGCTCTTATAGGAAAGGGCAGGGCAGTTCCCCACACAGTGGAGTTCCATCTCATTTACATCTTTGCTCTACTTAACAGTAGCCTAAGGGTGTCCAAAGATGACCCTTTTTGCAATGCAGGCATGCCTAGCTTGTTCTAAATGCTTAATCTAATGGGGTCTGGTGGGACAGGTTTGTAATTCCAACTACTCAAAGACTGGGAAGGAAGGATGGCAAATTCAAGGCCTGCCTGGACTACAAACCCAGTTCAAGGCCAGCCTATTTGTCTTAGCACGATTCTGCATCAAAATAAAAATTAAATTAAATTAAAAGTTTTGGGATATAGCTCAGTGTGAGCAGTGCCTTTATAGCTTGTACAAGGTCCTGGGTTCAATTCCCAGTACCAGAAAAAGAAAAAAAAAGAAAGAAAAGAAAGAAGAAGGAATAGAGAGAAAAGTAAAGAAAACAGGAACATCAGAAAGGAGGGAAGAAAGAAAGGAAGGATGGGAGGAAGCAAGGGAGGGAGAGAAGGAGGGAGGGAGGGAGGGGTGGGGGAGGGAGGAAGGGAAGGAGGAAAGAAGGAAGGAAGGAAGGAAGGAAGGAAGGAAGGAAGGAAGGAAGGAAGGAAGGAAAAACCCTAATCTTCCATGTTGAATTTCATCAACCTGTGCAGATCTTGTCTTCTGGACCTGGGATCTGAGGATCTGAAAGAACGTGGCAGACTATGGTCTGATACTGTACACAACCTTACTTCAGTCTTAATGCACTTTTATAGAATGAAACAAAGAAAGCAATGATCCAAAGAAGGTTGTCTGAGTTCAGAAAAAATGTAAAGAAATGTCAGTCAGCACATACTAATTATTAGCAGGGCAGCCCTTTCCCAGAACTTTCTCAGGACAAATTTAAACAGTTGCCTGGCACCTACTATAGGTTATATCTGGGAAAGCATGGAAGCAAGGCAGAAGGCCGTATCCAGATCCAGGGTACACTGACCAGACTGGGTTCCATAGCTAAGTTCTGACATCCAACTTATAAATTTAAATATTTGTCATAGACGGCACAAAATCACATCCAAGAACAATCCAGGGAACGAAAAGCATCTGCGGTAAAAGGCCCTCTGCCTTGTCTCCTGGAGCTTCTCTCACGGTTCCCCAAGGCATTGTTCACCAGGCATCCTTCTTTTGACCATGTTCTAACACTCAAGATGTGCAATTCTCTTCCAATAAAATGCACGTTTACATGCACAGGAGACTGATTTCAGGGACAATTTTTTTTAATGATGCATCCCCAGCAATCCTCTCTAAATGGGGTTCCAGATTGTCAGGAGTCTGTGTCCATGTGAGGAGACTGAAGTCCCATAATCCTACAGTTCCATACCCAAGAAGCTGGGAACACAGTGGCTAAAGCCCTTACTTTGAAGTCAGAAATTAGGGTTAAAAGCTCAGCTTTGTCACTTTTCTTGAGTACATTGGCTTACCTGTGTCCCTGCTTGCTCAGTTATAAAATGGAATGGTCTCCATAGCTGTGCCATAGCATTCCTTGAGCCGATTCCTATGACATCACAGACATTACTGATTGGGATCCTCACCACGTATGGTCCAACAGATGTTTATGTTGGGGATGGTACCTGTGCCACATTTGGGAAGTGGAAAGTATGTACTCAAAAATGTTCATTGAGTGCTTCAAGACTTGAGGGCCCCATGCCTTTTCATACCTTTGATTTAAAAAAGTTCGTTTAATTTTGTTCTGGGTTTTAACAGTTCTGGTATTGCAGGTATGGTGGCAAATGTCTTTAATTGCTGCACTTGGGAAGCAGAGGCAAGCAGATCTCTGTGCGAGTTCAAAGCCAGTCACGGCTACACAGTGAGACTTTGTCTCAAAAACACTTCTCCCACACAGACTTGCACATGAGAATTCTACTGATGAGGAGCTCTGTGGCTGAGGAAAACTCTGGAAGCTGCTCCACCAAGCACAGAGGCCCCCACTGATGCACTGTTGTGTCATTGTCTTTTGGAGGAGAAAAGCCACAGAAGCACCATGCTGGCTCTCCCTGTTCTGAAGTTACCATGTGGGTCTAGAGAATACACAACAGACACATTGTGACTTGATGGAATGAAGTGGGAAGATGTTGTCAGCAATTCCAGCAACCATTGAGGGTGGTGGTACACTGCTGTCCCTAGAGAAGGCCCTGAAAAGGCTGTGGGCTGTCAGGGACTCTCCTGAGAAGGTTCTCTTGACAGCACGATGGGCAGTCACTGGTAAGATTCTCTCCAAAGTCAAAGCTGTGATCCCACGTAACAGTGTGCTGCCTGCACCAAAGTCTAGGTGACATCGTATCCCCATATCAGTTGCTAAGAGTCTGCTTAGAAGAATGTGGTGTAGACAGTTTCACTTTGAACTGCAATGGGAGATACACAGGAAGGGTTTGCAAGCAGTATAAACTTGCTCATTACCCTTCACCTGGTTTCCCTAAAGTTGACGGATCACATAACCAGTGTGATTATCACAACCAAGAAATTAACACTGGGAGGATTCGCTTGCCTAAATTAGAGTCCTCATTAGAATTTCATCAGTTTGTGTCCTGAAGTCTTTCTCCCAACAGTGATTAATCTGGTTATTATCGCCAGTATATTTAGGTATTTGATCATGGCTGGCCCAAAATATATGAGATAGTTGAAGATTTATTAGCACTTACCATGTGAGAAACTCATTTCCCAATAGGACTGTACCCTGATATCCAGAATCACAGACTGAGTTTGGGTGCAATCTCAGCTGCTACAGCCATGCTTCTGCTGAGAGATCTCCTAATGATTGTTCCCAGTGGCCAATTCTTCCCAGTGGCCAGCCTTGGCACACTTTGCATGTATGTATCAGGCACTATACAAAGAATGACACACTTCTCATCATCTGGAACCCATCAGTTATGAGAGAGAGGTAAATAGACAGGAGTGTGGAATATGGAGGCATGCAGAGACAGAATTGCTATGGATGTCAGGGTAGAGACCGGTGCTTCGGGTCAGAGCTGGTCCTCACTCATGCTGGCATGTCAGAAAGTGTTCTGGAGAAGATAAGCATGCCTGGTCCAGATAACTGGACTCCTAGAATCAGTCCTTCTGATGTCACTCCCAACCTAAGGAGTCAAATTCTAAATGTAAACATCATATACAATAGCTTCATTCAGAATACACGAATATGCCCCACATAAATAAGCTATATATGGAAAGCAAAGTCACATCGTTATGTTTTTATAGTTCTTTACTAATAGATGCCTTATATCAGTCTCTTTAGATCTACAGAATAGTGATATTTTTGCTGCTGTGTGGAGTAAAACTATAAAGGAGCAGGTTTGGAAGTTGTGTTTAGACCAGAAATGACACCTTTGAGCAAAAACCGTGAGAACTTCTATCTGCCTTCCAGTGTCAGATGGTGCTTACTAGCTGTGGGACCTTGGTCAGACCACCTAACCTGTCAGACTCTGTGTTTCTTCCTCTGTCAAACAGGCAGCCAGCCAGAACACCAACCTCATAGGAAAAATATGAGAATGATTAAAAGGATTAAGTGAGGTTGTATAGTAAAGTATGGCTGCTCTTTTGTGTGTGTGTGTGTGTGTGTGTGTGTTGTGTGTGTGGTGTTTGGGGTGTGTATAGTATGTGTGGTGTTTGGTGAATGTGTGTGTAGTATGTGTGGTATGTGTGTATGGTGTGGTGTGTGGTGTGTGTGTGGTATATGTGTGTGGGGTGTGGTGTGGTGTGTTTGTGGTGATGTGTATGTGTGGGGTGTGATGTATGTATGTAGGGTGTGTGTGTGTGTGTGTGTGTGTGTGTGTGTGTGTGTGTGTGAGAGAGAGAGAGAGAGAGAGAGAGAGAGAGAGAGAGAACCTCAGCAGAACATAGATGGTGCAATCAAGTTAGATAATGCATGAAGGGTTTAATCAAGGGATTATTTTCAAAGCTATCAGCAGGGTTTAGAAATATCCACAAAGGTTGGTGCATTGGTCATCTTTCCGTTAATGTGACAACTACTAGAGAAAATATCTAAAGAGAAAGTTATTTTGGCTCATAATTTTGGAGGGTCTGGCGAATCTGTGGTCAGTTGGTCTGTGGTTTTAGGGAAGCATATGGTGAAACAACAACACTCACCTCATGGCTGGGAGACAAAAGGGAAACAGGAAGAGACAGAGCCCCACATCCCCTTTGAGGACCCACCTCTAGTGACTTGAAGATCTCTCACCAGACCCCACCTTCAAAAGGGTCAATTACTTCATGGCAGCCTGCAGTCTAGGGATCAAGCCTTGACCTCATGGACTTTGTGTGACCTAAACTATAACCAACAATGTGATATCTAAGGTCATACAATAAAAGGAGTTCTTACCACATGCAGCCCAAAGAGGACAAGATATGTGTTGTATGATATTTTGTTTGTGTTCTGACAAATAAAGCTTGCCTGGAGACCAGAGGGCAAAGCTAGCCACTAGTTAACCATAGAGACAAGGTAGTGGTGGCACAAGCCTTTAATTCCAGAATTTTGGAGGCTCACGTCTTTAATCTCAGCACTTAAAAGATGGAGACAGGAATATAAGATAGGTGGAGACAGGAATATAGGGTGGGTTGAGACAGGATCTTGGCCCTTTTTAGTCTGAAGATCTGGAGAGGTCAGAAGTCACTGGTGGCTGCTCCTTTGCTTCTCTGATCTTTCAGGTTATTTCCCCAATATCTGACTCCTGGTTTTTATTGTTAAGACTAAGTAGGTTCACGCTTCATCTGGCGCCCAATGTGGGGCAAGAATTTCCACATAAAGATGGGAAAGCTTTAAAAAGAATTCTAAGCACACAAAATGGAGTCAAAACCCGGCTTCTTGGTAACTGCTTTTTCTTGGGTAGGCTATGTTTGCTAGGAGCAAGCAGAGGCATGGCTCCTGTAAGAGACAGCTTTCTAAAGAATAACCAGACTACAACCCACAGCTCCAGAGAAGCTAGCTTATAAGGAGAACCCTAAGAGCGATGCATGGATCACCCTGGGAAGAGGAAACAGACGAGATCTCCATGAACAAACTGGGGATGGGGGGCAATGGAGGGTGGCGGATAGGGGATGAGAACATGAGGGAACAGGATGGTCGAGCTGGAACAGGGACAGAGTGAGAGAGCAGGGAAAGAGATACCATGATAGAGTGAGACATCATGGGGACAGGGAGAAACAGAGTGCTAGGGAAGTTCCCAGGACCCCACCTTAGACTACTAGCAATAGTGGAGAGGGTGCCTGAACTGGCCTACTCTGGTAATCAGATTGGTGAATACTGTAACTGTCATCATCGAGCCTTCCTCCAGTAACTGATGGAAGCAGATGCAGAGATTCACAGTCAAGCACCAGGCTGAGCTCCAGGAGTCCAGTGGAAGAGAGAGAAGAGAAAATCTATGAGTAAGGGACATCAAGATTGTGGAGGGGAAACATACAGAGACAACCAAACCAAACTAGTGACAACTCATGAACTGTGGGCCAATAATTGTGGAGCCTCCATGAGACTGGACTAGGCCCTCTGCATAGGCAAGATAGTTGTTTAGCTTGAGGGGCCCCCTGGCAGTGGGATCAGGATCTTTCCCTGGTGCATGAGCAGGTTTTTTGGATCCCAATGCCTATGTTGGGACACCTTACACAGCCTTGGCTCAGGGGAAGGGGCTTGAACCTGCCTCAACTGAATATATCCAGCTCTGCTGACTTCCCATGGGAGGCCTTGCCTTGGAAGATGTGGGAATGGGGGTGGGTTGGGGGGAGGTTGGGGGGTGCAGGAGGAGGGAAGAGTGGGGCATCTGTGATTGGTATATAATGTGAACTGAAATTTCTTAATAATAAAAAAAGAAAAAAAAAGCGATGGCTTCCTAACTCAGTGCTAGTGGCAAAAACAGCAGGGCTCTTTAGAGAGACCCTGTTACCAAACACTTGAATGGGGTTTATGAGCAGTGGGCAGCATGCTGCTCAATATCAGTGTGGACCCAGAAGCTCCCCAGAGTTGGGGAGGTGAACATGGCTCTGACAATGCCTCCACTATGAAGCTGGGCTCTTAGGAACCAAACAGGGAAGAGCCAATTGCTAGGACAGAGGTAGAGGTCTTATCCATGCTGCTTAACAATTTAAAGGCTCATGTGGTTAGAAAAGGATAGAGATATACAATAAAGACAGATTCAAATAAAAACAAACAAACAAGCCAAAAAAAAAAAACCCTCTAAACAGTTTACAGTATGTTTGAAAAATGTGCATAGGCTTGGGAGAGAGAAGAGAAAGGGTAGAAACAGTCATAGATAAAAAAAATGATTTAAAAGTAATAGTAAAATCCTTAAAAGGGAATAGAATAATAAAAAATATGATAAGCCACATAAAGATAGAAAATACACAGAGAGTCTGGAGTTTATATTTTATTGTGTTGTCTTTGGATTTTTTTGACTGTTAATGGGCAAATGATAACTGCTGAGAGACATTTGATTGTGAAAGCTACTAAATTAAACCAACCTATATATTTTAAAAATATCAACTTCAAAATTTAAGTCAAAAGATATGTTACTGTAGCTAGAGTTTTCCTGCCTTGCCTGCAGTCAGGACAAATCTTTGTCACCCACTAGTCCCACAGCCGCTCAGACCCAACCAAGTAAACACAGAGACTTATATTGCTTACAAACTGTATGGCCGTGGAAGGCTTCTTGCTAACTGTTCTTACAGCTTAAATTAATCCATTTCCATAAAGCTATACCTTGCCACATGGCTTGTGGCTTACCAGCATCTTCGCATGCAGCTTGTCATGGTGGCAGCTGGCAGTGACTCCCTTTCCCTTCCTGTTCCCTTAATTCTCCTCTCTGTTAGTCCCACCTATACTTCCTGCCTGGCCACTGGTCAATCAGTGTTTTATTTATTGACCAATCAGAGCAACAGATTTGACATATAGACCATCCCACAGCATGTTACTTTTGAAAAGAGGTTCTGCTTTTATTTCCACAGGAAATGAGAGGCTCTGGATTCATTCTGGGTTAAGAAAAATCATGTTTGATCGAGGAAGACTCCCTGAAAAATCTCTGATGGGAGTAGATGGTCCAGATGATCCAACATTTCAGAGCGCCTCTACTGCAGTTTCCTCTGAGTTCTACATCCAGAACAGCTTCAAGGCTGCTGGCTAAGATGACCAGCCTCACAGAATTCTCAGTCAGGACTTGACCATAATTTTGAATTTTCTCAGGATCCTCCAAAGATTACCAGTGTCTCCAATAAGTAGGAAGTAGTCTACAGAACTACCCCCACATTCCCAAAAGATAGGTCATGGATATTTATTATCATTTAAGGGGGGTTGGGTACAAATTGTTATTGGTAACGGTCAAGAAAAAAGGTGAACAAAGGAGATTAGATTCAGAAATCTTGTAAAAAGAAAAGCAGGGGTGGGGGTATAGAAATACGGTAATGCAAGTTAGGATAGAAAGTGAATTAGGTTCAACACTTTGGGCTCACCAAGATAGGACAGATAATGGAGTATTTTCTCTGAATCTATCAAATGCAAATGGACTAGACATTGTTAATGTAATTCTTGCCTATAGTTATTATACTTATTGTATTTAGACAAAAGGGGGAAATGTATGATATTTTGTTTGTGTTCTGACAAATAAAGCTTGCCTGGAGATCAGAGGGTGGAGCTAGCTACTAGTTAACCATAGAGGCCAGGTGGTGGTATCACAAGCCTTTAATCACAGCACTCGGGAGGTGGAGACAGGATCTTGTCCCCATTTGGTCTGAGGATCCCTGAGAGGTGAGAAGTTTCTAGTGGCTGCTGCTCTGCTTCTTTGATCTTTCAGGTTATCACCCCAAAATTTGACTCTTGGTTTTTATTGATAAGACTAGTTAGGATCACACTTCAGCTGTGGAGGAGGCTCTTATCACTTGCCTTTCACTGCCCTGAGAGTCTGGGCTTGTCTTCGAACAGGAAAATGTAATAGGAGTTTGTCCTCCTCCCAGCTAGCCTCAGTCCTCTCAGGAACAATATTTACTTTCCTTGTAGGGCTTGTCCTTCTCCATCTCATGAGTTACAAAGGATTCTCAATCTGCATGTGGTAAGTGGGATTCGGTCCTGGGACAATGAATTCTCACAGACATTGTGACTGATCTATGACTGAATCAGAGTCTCAGTTGTTTGTTGCTTAGAATGGCAGAGAAGCAGAGGGAGCCTCTGTTTCTATTCATCCACCAGGAGGGACACACTTGAGTTGAAAAATAAAGCCAACCTAGCTGCAGAGAGAGCTGAGTGCCCTGGACATTGCAGTTAAAGGACATTAAAAGATGTGTTTCCAGTTATATTATGTTCAGTTGGATTTTCTGTCATACCAGAATGAATCCTGACCCAGACAACATCCCTATACAGGATTTCCCCCCTAATATCAGTGTAAATCTGAGTTTGAGGATAGGTCATGGCTGTGGTAATTAGAGCAATTACACACATTCTACATTGTGTACTCCTTAAAAGAGTAGTGTTAGTGAGATCTGGTCTAACATAAGGGCTGGTGACTTAAGTCTGTGAAGGTAACGATGAGGTAGTTGAGATTTGTGTTTTAAAACACTTGTACAATCACTTTCCTGTGGAATTCATGCAGAAAGCTAAGGCTGGAGACCAGTATTGATGTCTCACATCTGCTCAGTGGCTGTCTGGGAGGAAAAGGACAATTGTGCTGAAAGTTAAAATTTGCTATTTGACCGAATTGGCAAAGTAGAAAAATCCCAGTTGATCCAATTCCCAGTAGTTGGTTCATTTATCATTCTTAACAAAAGGCATGATTTGGGAATTACAGAGTCTCTGTCAATCATTGATCAGCTGTTCCTGTTTAAATATCTCTATTTTAAAAGAATTCTTATATTCTGTCTGGTTGAATTTTAGGATGTAAAGGATGTTTTAAAAGACACTAATTTAATATCAATAACTGGGAAAGCTACTTCTTGATGTTATATTTACCTAGAATTTAGAACCTTGTCCTAAAACACAATAAAGTTTGTTGTTAATAGGGTTATTGGGCGTGTGATTCAGGTGCCATAGGAGTCCAGTGCACTGATATTTAGGATATTCAGCTGTGCAGCTGTTACCACTGTCTAATCCAAGATCATTTCTATCTACAGCCAAAGGAGTCCCATGTTCGTTAGCAGGCACCTCTGTTCCCCTCACCCAGAATCTTTCTGTCACTATGGATTTGCCTGTCTGGATGTCTCGCATGGGATGGCCTATGTGACAGACTCCTTGACTTGGTCACTGGATCCTTGTAGGTCCAGTGCTTCAGAGTTAGTACATGATAGGGTGGAGGGATTTCTGCCTGAGCTTGCAAAGAACAACCAGGATCAAGACGTAGGTAAGATGTTAAACTCTCTCTGCATCCCTCCCACGCTGCCTTAGTAATCGTTCTTTACAGCATGCACAAGGTGATTTCTTAGCCCGGACATCACGGGTGGCTCTTCCACGTAAACTACCAGGCTCTGGGTACATCCTCAGATCCATCAGGTCCTGGCTCTTAGTCCAGTTCCCTGAGGTGCTTCTTCCAGCCAAGGACATCTACTCCGCTGTTCCCTCCATCTGCGGCTGCTTCCATCTCTCAGTTAAATCCAGGTTCCTTCTTCAGAGCTCAATTCCAGTGTCAGTTCCCCGAGTCTAGGTCAGGCTCCTTAATTACTTTTCTGCATAGCATTTATTCAGTTTGTAATTACACCCCATCAGTGTGACTATTTCATTAATTTTTATATTTCCCAACTAGATCATAAACTTTCAGAGAACAGAGTCCACATCTGTGCAGGTCGTTAAAAAAAATCCCATGTATCCTAGCACAGGAAGTATCCCCTTTACCTCGGATAATTTTTTAGAATATGTTCGTGTAGTTTTCCTGTTTGTTGTATTCATTAATAGAGTACTTTGAATATGTGGACTGTGTCTGTCAGAATATTAGACTAGCCTTTATCTGGCCAGGCTCTGTTTAAAGCTGACCATGCTGATCAACAGCGTTGGGTTAGGGTCAAGCAGAGAGCAGAGGACAGTAGTTAAGAGAGAAGTCCCTCCCCGCTTGGATCCCACAGTTCCCGCTGCTCTTCTCTCTTCCCTCTGCTTCTGAGATTGTTCTCGTTCTCTCCCTCCCTCTTAGGCAGAGAGAAGCAGCTTTCAAATTAAATTACAGACCTCTTTCCTTTCCAAATGGGAATCAGCACATGGTTGCTTTTTTAAAGCAACCCTACATTTTTATAGAACAATAAATGACATGATCTCATCTTTTTACAAGGTAATTATATTAGAAAACCTCTTAAAGGTTTTACATGCAGTTGATTTAAATGCCTTTAAAAACATATGATAAACCCTGGCAGGTTTGTTCTTACAAAGAATAAACGCTCTCCCGAGGGACCAAGTGAAGTGTTCTGGGAATCCTTGCCTTCAGAAGTGCTAAGCTGACATTGAAGGTCAGGCTGTGCTGTGGGCTGTCTCACACCTGCACAGCTCTGTCCTCTTCTCTGGCCAGGGGACATCTGACAGTGTTTGGAGACCTCCTTCTGTTGTCACACACAGGAGTGAGAAACTGCTGACATCTGGCAGGTGGGGGTGGGGGATGCCACTAAGTGTTTGTAATGCTCAGGACCTCTTTGTCCACAGGGAAAACCCAGCACAAATGTCAGAAGTGTCCAAAACTGAGAAACTTGGATCTATACAAACTAGGATAACAACTGTGATGTTTAGTTGTCTAAACGGCCATTTCTTTGTTAATGAACACTTTGGAGGAATCCTAGAATAATAAACTATGCCTGCTTTTGTACACTAAGTCTTTAGCAGCTGCTTTCTGGAAGAAGACTTGGATAGCCACTGAACACAGATGTTTTAAAATGCATGGTATCTGGGTCCAGGAAGATAGCTTAGTGGATAAAGGCACTTGCCATCAACTTAACTGCAATCCCCCGAACCCACAGACAGGGTGGAACGTGTATCTGAACGTTATAAACAAACAAACAAACAAATGAATACATGCTATGACTCTGTCCCCTGAGTAACGAAGCCAGCCCCTCCCTACCCCGGCACTGACCAGTTAAAGTCGGGAGGTTGCAGGGATCTGGCTCCTCTGCAGCACTGCTCTCTCTCACGGCACTGCAGAAGCATGGGACTCGGGACTTGTGCCCTCAGGGTAGAAGTGTTTATTGGTATCTGTGTACAGGTACAGCTCCAGGTACGCAGGAAAATAGACAGAAGTCCCAAATCCATTAGACTTTCATTCTCATAGTAAACAAAATATAGAAATATTTTAAAGCATCATAAAATAATAAATATGTTTATCACTGAGGTGTTCACTTGAATCTGCTTAGGGAGCTTTGGTCACATAGAAAAAATGCTTTGCCTCATCCATGACTCTCAGAGGTGGCTTTTTGAAGGGCACAACACACCTGGACTGCAGGTTGAGAAAGGTTGAGAAAAGGAAAGGAGAAGCTGGATTTCTTATAGGGACTAACGTGGGAGAAGAGACATGGGACCCTGTATCTGTGAGCATGCTGGTGCTAGTTCCGTAGCATTAAAAATGAGGAGAGGCAAGGGATGGACGAGACTACAAGGGTGTGAACGACTCATAAGAGATGGTTTTGTGAGCAGGTTAAGGAGCTGGGGGTGGGAGGAAAAAACAACTTGCAATCTATGTAAATGATTCTGGTTTCCAGGAAGAGATGAACTTACAGGGCCAAGACTGGATGCAGGGGGACCAATTAGAAGGCTGTTTCAATGGCACAAGTATGAGATAATGAGTGCTTGGACCTATGCAATGGCAGGAGAGAGCATGGAGGATGGGGCTTGATGAGCAATATTAGTGAGAGAGCTTCAGCAGGGCTGCGATTGGATGTGAGGTCAGGGAGAAGACTCCCACTTTTCTGGCTCAGGGTAGCTGTCTCTGCAGGGGAGTTGTTTTCAATGTAGGGTGGAGATAGAGTAGGAAATATCAGTGGCAGTTTTCCTGTGGACATGTTAAGGTACTTCTTTGGGCAGCCTACCTGAAGCTCTTGAAAGACCCAAATTGAAAGTGTTGATTAAGGAACCACTGGCACTGAGGGAAGAACTAAACCATGCAGTGTTTTAGTCCATCTGGTCTACCTACCACACAGAACCTAGAGTAGTCGTTCTCAACCTGTGGATCTTGACCCCTTTGTAGGCTGTATATCAGATATTTGCATTACGGTTCATAACAGTAGCAAAATTACAGTTATGAAGTTGCAACAAAATAATTTTATGGTTGGGATCACCACAACATGAGGAATTGTGTTAAAGGGTCGCAGCATTAGGAAGGTTGAGAACCATTGGGCTTGAAGGGTAAATCTACCAAAATGTGTTTTTTACAGTTCTGGAGTACACAAGATCAAGTGCGTTCGGGGCTGTTCGTCACATGGTCTCTGTCTTCGGGCTGCAGATGAGCTGTGTTAAAACATGGCTTTCCCTTTGTGTCTGGCCATTTTGCCCCCATTTCTCTCACTTCTTATGAGGACACCAGTCACGCTGGCTTAGGGCCTTGCCCTTATGACTTCATTTCAATTCAATTACTTCTTTTAAGGCCCCTCTCTTCAGATACAATCACTCAAATGGGATGAATGTGCTAAAATTTCTGTTCCTCCAAAGCTTCCATGTTGAATTCCTAGCACCAATGTGATAGTGTTGGGAAATGGGGCACTTGGAAAGAAATGGGGTCATGAGTAAAGCCAGCATCCCTTTGAAGGGACTTTTGGAGATCTTTCTTGTCCTTTTGATGCCATATGAACATGTAAGTTGGTCTGTCAGCAACCTGAAAGAGGGCCCTCATCAGAACCCACCATGCTGGCACTGGGACCTGAGACTTTCAGTCTCCAAAACCAGGAGAAGTATTTGTTGTCGAGCGACACAGTCTGAGTATTAGTCAAACTGAGAGAATGAGAGGGAACGCCAGAAACAGAAACAGAGAGAATGCCAGGTGGCTACAAAGACGGAAGTGGAATGGTGATTGTACAAGCTTAGGCAGGCCAACAGTTGACTTCGAGACCCAGAAGTTGGAGGAGGAGCTAATTCTCCCACTGGTCCTGCTGGCACCGTCAGTGTAGACACCTCACTCCTAGAACGAGAAGACAGTTCTGTCGCTTGGACTACCCAGCCCTAGGAAGTGAATATACACATTCACGGTAAGAAAATTAAAAAATATTGATAGATGGCAAATCATAAGTCAAAATACTTTGTTTTTAAGACTCTCATTAGCTCTCTTGGAAATCTTCCTGCATCAGGAGACATAGGAGGCTGAGCAAAGAGGAAGAAAGGCAAGAAATCTTGCTTTAAGGAGAATTAGCCACGAGGGATCAGCTGGGTCCAGGGAGAAGTAGATTCAGGAGCATGAGGACTGGACAGTGGCTTGTTATGGGCACCAGGAAACCCTGGGCCCTCAACATGGGAACATTTCAGGAGTACTAGGGGAGACAGAGCTAATGATAAAGATCTTTCTTCTCAGAAGCTCATTCTCTGAGTCAGGATGACAGAATCGTGCAGAGTGACATGCAGGCGGTGTGATGTAGCTCAGAGTAGAAGTAGGAAATGACTGTAAGACAAAAAGGAGGGCAGCCAAGAAGGCTCAGTGGCTACAGAGGCTTGCCGCTAAGCTGACCCCCTGAATTCAGCCCCCAGTACCCACAGGGTAAGGAGAGAACCAGCTCTCACCAGCTGTTCTCTGACCTCCACATGAGCACTGTAGCAGTGAGTGCCCCGCAACTACATATAAAAATGCTTTCAAAAGGCAGTGCAATGTATGTTTGTGTATGAACACGTAATTTTTACAGGGTGGGGGCTTTGTTCATGTCAGGCAAGCACTATCCCTAAGCTACAACCCCAGGCTCAATATTATTTTTTATGTGGTTTTAGATATCAGTATTGATGTATGAACTGGAAAGGTCAATAGTGAAGAACTTGAGAAGTTTGAAACCAGTGTCTTCTACCTGGCATAAAGTTTCCTGATCTTGGGGTCAAGGACAATACAACTATGTAAAGGCCCAGCTGCCTCCTGACACTTACTGAGAACTTCTCCATGCTACACACTATTCCCTTCAT
The DNA here is from genome assembly GCF_004664715.2 of Peromyscus leucopus. Taxonomy (NCBI): domain Eukaryota; kingdom Metazoa; phylum Chordata; class Mammalia; order Rodentia; family Cricetidae; genus Peromyscus; species Peromyscus leucopus. The sequence continues at coordinate 88,844,538 of NC_051070.1, read as the reverse complement.
ATTTCACCTCATTCTTCCAACCACCTAGGTCCTTAGGACCTTCATTTCATAAGTGAGCCGCTCTTAGAATAACAGTTGCCCCAAGTGATGGAGCCAGATGACCATTATGCAAAATCTCCAAAATGGAGCCCAAATACACTCTCCACCTCAGGTTGATTTTTTTTCAGGCTTTTGTCATAGTGGTGAAAATCTAACACGATGGGAGAGAAGGAAAGTCTTTGTGTCGATTTGGTCAAGGTCTGAACTTGGGGAGAAGGGCTGGGGGCATTCAGAAGCCAGTGGCTCCAGCAAGGACTTAGTAGCCCTTCTCTCTTGCAAACCAAGGTGAAATGTTTCAAAACACATGTCTTCTTACATATATATTACATATATACATGTGTATGTATGCACATGACTTATGTATATGCACATTATCACATCTATAAATATATATTCAGATTGATTTCAAATACATAGAAAAAGAATAAAGTATAAAAGCAAATACTCATGTCAGAAGTTGTAGCTAAGATGATAAATAGTTTCCACTCAACAGGAAGCCAAGAGAATATCAAAGTAGTCAAAACATCCTGATCAATACAACTGGCCCTGGGTCCTGCCCATCCCCAGCCCAGCAGGAATACTTATATTCACTGTAGGGAAGAGCACACACAGAGGTCAAGCTAGTGTTTTTAACCAAAAGTTTCTTTACTCTGCCTAGTGTATCTCTAGCATTTAATAAAGACTTTTCACTTGTATTCTAGTTAAGGCATAGGCTAAATAATACATATATTAATTTTAAATGAAACAGAAACAGGCACTCAGTCTACACAGGGGATTCTCTTGTCTTTTTTTATTTTATTTTTGCCTCGTTTAAAATGTTCTTTTCCTCTTGGTTTTTGATCTAGAGGTCAGAGAGAAGGATAAATCTGACATGGAGTTAAAGCTGGAGTTAAGGCAATTGCACTCAGTTAGTACAGCGCTTCTCTAGCGTGCAGGAAGTCGTGGGGTGGATTCCAAGCACTTCATAACATTGGATGCAGTGGTACACTCAGGAGGTAGAGGCACAGGCTCAGAAATTCAGGGTTAGCTTTGGCCACATAGTGAGTTTGAAATCAGCCTGGGCTACATGAAGATCTGTCTCTGAATTTCTGTCAGTGTCTTTGATGCTACACATAGTCCTTAGGGTCACAACTCAGAGTTAGCATCTGTCCTAGCCAGTCAAGAATACCTTGTGTGGAAATCCTCATTTTAACTCAGTAGAACAAACATGTTTATTGCTAGTTTTCCCTTCCTTCCTTCCTTCCTTCCTTCCTTCCTTCCTTCCTTCCTTCCTTCCTTCCTTCCTTCCTTCCTCCCTCCCTCCCTCCCTCCCTTCCTCCCTCCCTCCCTCCCTCCCTCCCTCCCTCCCTTGCTCTGTAGATGAATTTCTAAACAGTCTTATTAAATAAGAAACACAGAGCCAAATACAGGGGTGAAAGCCATAGAGATAAGAGTGATAGTGATAGCCACCAAACTAACCTTAGCTCACCACACCACTGTAGCTTCCCAAGAGAACCAGTTCTTCCTGTCTAACCTGTGCCTTTATTGCCTTGATGTTCTGACTTCTCATTGGCTCTTAGCCCAGCCACCTCACTTCCTCGTCACTGCCTGTCTATACAGACCTCCAGGTCTCTATGGTTGGTACTGGGATAAAGGCATGTATCACCACTCTTGGCTGTGTCCTTGAACACACAGAGACTCTGCCTGCCCTGTGATCAGATTAAGGGCATGTGCCTGACTTTTGTTTATGGCTTCACTATGACCTATGATCACCAGGCAAACTTTATTTATTAACATACAAATAAAATATCACCACATCCCTCCCTCCTTCCTTCTCTCTCTTCCGTTCTTTCTTTTTTGGTTTTTGGAGACAGAGTTTCTTTGTGTAGCCTTGGCTTTTCTAGAACTATTTCTGTAGACCAGGCTGGCTTTGAATTCACAGAGATCTTCCTGCCTTTGCCTTCCAAGTGCTGAGATTAAAGGTGTGTGTCACTACTGCCAGGCTGTTAATTTTTCTGGTAAATATTTATAAGGGAAGTTTGACTCCCAGGGTAAGAGAGGGTATCCCTGGACAGTAAAGTAGTATTTATTTGTGTTTCCATTTCCTGTGAGTCATCAGACAGGGCCACAGTACAAATAACAGTTCCCTCTGCATGTGTGAACCTTCTAGAACAGTAGTGGTAAGAGTATTACATAAATCTTAGAATTCAGGAAACCTGCTGCTGCCCTTGCAGGCTCCTTAGAAGGATAAAACGAAGTAACCATGAGTGAGCTTTTGAAAAGGAAGAAGTGCTGTAAACGTTGAGATACTGCCGCCTTGGCTGCAATGATATTTTCCCATAATGCTCATTGTTGATCAGCTCTGCTTCACATGCATACTTGGGAAGGAAGCCCCACAGTTCCCATTCACCTTCTTCGAGAATGTACAACTTCCCTTTGCTTAGATTTTAATACAAATTTCAATTCTTCATTTATTGTCTGTGTCTTCCAGGGTGAGTTTAAGATAAGCACATAGCATGCTCTCTGAGGCCTAGTAATGTCTGAACAAATGTAGACAGTACTAATGGAAGGAAGTCTCTGGGAGACACATCTTCAGTCTACCTTCAACACACGTGCAGCCACGGTTTGGTAAGTTAATACTGTGATGTGACAACATTTGATGTCACCCTTGTGGATTAATTTATCGGTACCTTCTACCTTTTCCTCCTTTCTGAAATGGAGGCTATCATAATTCTAGACTCCCCAGTTCCAATGTATCTTATTAGTCTTTCTTCTGCAACAACATTAATTTTTTATCTTGGCCTATAATTTCTTAGGTATCAGACAGCAGTCCATTTGTACACTGAAGATTGTACAAATAATGTAATAACACACATTTGAATATTTTCATTTTTGAACAACGTGTAGCTTTTTATAAATACAACCAAAGGCATGAAACTAGAAATAAAGTGAAAATGTGGGCTGTATATATTTGTCTCTGAATGCTACTTGGGTAAGAAATGAGTCCCCAGATGAAAGTAGTGTGGTTCATTTCAGATCTAACTGCCTCATATTATTATAAGATTGCATTGATGTGTTTGTGAATACTCCATGAAGAATTCCATAAGGAACTTTTGATCTTGGAGGGCTCCAGGGGTGCTGATGCAGTCTGAGAGGGGAATGTGTGTATGTGTATTTTTTAAACTAGTGGATTTTGCACCATGGTTACAGCCAGTTTACTCATAGAAGAGGAATCAGATTCTTCAGATAAAGTATTAAGAATGAGGTTTGAAGACATTCCCTGTGTAGAATATCAGATCTGTAAAAGCAGCTCTCCCACACACCACTTGTATTGCTAATAGCTCCCTGCTTCCCTCCTGTAAGTCTCCACATGACCCCAGAATACTTTCAATACAGTCCTCCAGGCAGCCTTGATAGACACATAGAATGACATGTGGTAAAAGTTTATGACTCTTCCTACAGAGCATGTCACACAACTGTTGTTGGTAGTTTTTACTCTGTACTCTTTTGGTTCTTGGTGGGCCTGCCACCCAGCTCCCAAATAAACAGACACACATGGAGGCTTATTATTATTTATAAATGATCAGGCTTAGCTTGGCTTGTTTCTAGCCAGCTTTCTTTTAACTTGAATTATCTCATTTATTTTTTTCCTCTGGGCTTTTATCTTTCTCTGTTTCTGTATACCTTTTTTTACTTCTTACTCTGTGACTTGCTGTGTAGCTGGGTGGCCTCTTGTGTTCTCTTCTCCTCCTTCTCTTGCTCCTTGATCCCTCTTTCCATATTTCCCCTCGTATTTATTCTCTCTGCCTGCCAGCCCCCCCATCCTTTTATTATTGCTCTATATTAGACCAATTAGATGTTTTAGACAGGCACAGTAACACAGCTTTACAGAGTCAAACAAATGCAATATAAAAGAATGCAACACATCTTTGCATCATTAAACAAATGTTCCACAGCATAAATTAATATCCCATAACACACAACAACCTTTTATTTCGTTTGAAGATATACCACAAGCATTCCTACTGTACTGTCATGTTCCAGAGGACATACTTTTAATAGTGGAGCTCTGAATCCTGCCTGTACATGAAATTCTAAACAATCTTAGTAAATAAGAAACACAGAGCCAAATACAGAGTTAAAGCCAAAGAGATCAGAGCAAGAGCCATGACTACCTTATCTGATCACCTTGCTGCCATCACTTCCTCAGAGAGAGAGAGACCTTCTTCCTGTGTGTCTTGTGTTTTTATTGCTTTCCTCTTCTGCCTTCTCATTGCCTCTAAGCCCAGCCACATGACTTTCTCGTCACTGCCTGTCTATACAGACCTCCTGGTTTCTATGGGTGGTACTGGGATTAAAGATTCGGGTCACCATGCTTGGCTGTGTCCTTGACCACACAGACACAAAATCTGCCTGCCATGTGATGGGATTAAGGGCGTGTGCCACCAACCCTGGACTTCTGCATAATGGCTCCCTTTTACCTCTGATCTCCAGGCAACTTTATTTATTAACATGCAAATAAAATCACATTTCAGCACAAACAAAGTATCACCATACCTGCCCTCAGACAACTTCAGTTTAGAAAGGGAAAAACAGAAGTTAACAGATGCATCATTTGGAGAGACCTCATGACAGAGCCTGGAGCCCGGCCTGATACTTCTCCTGTGTCTGTCCCTGTCTTGTATAACAAGCAGGGATTATCCAGACAAAATTTGGGATGTTCTAGAATAGCAACTATTAACTTTGGTTTTGGGTCTTAGATTCCTTTACACTGTTGAAAGTTGCTAAGGATTCCTCAAAAATAAAACATATAAACCAGTTTGGTGGCTCACACTGTGACCCTAGCATTTATGGGGTTGAAGTGCAAGGGTTGTGAGTTTGAGACCAACTGTGTAGTGAGACCCTGGCTCAAAAAACAAAGTGAAACAAGTAAAAACAAAACAAGACAAATCAAATGTACTCCATGGAGTTGTTAAATAATCTAGCAATTCCACTCCAAAGAATTATGGGTACAAGTTCAGATACTTGCATGGGCTCACAAACCCAGATTTGCACAAATTATTGCACAAATTAACAAGTGAATGGATAAACAAAACACAGGATGTCATACAATAACATGTTATTCACTTTAAAAGGAGTGAGATTCTGACTCAAGCTAGACAATGGATGAGCCACGAAAACATGATGCTAAGTGAAAAATGTTAGCTACAAACAAAAACAAAAACAAAAATGTGGTTCTACCTAGAGTAGCGGCAAGATGTTGACTAGAGATTCCTAGAGGCTAAAGGCAGGTGAGTGGTGAGTTGAACTTCTATTTGGGATGATTGAAAGTTCTGCAAATGTGTTCTGATAGTGCTTGTCAATACAGTGATTGACCGAGTGTTTGAATTCATTCCTAAAAAACGATAAAGAGAGTTCATTTTATTCTATTTATGTGTTTTTGTACTACTAAAAAAATTTGAAAGAAATCAAGGTTCCCAAAGAGCTTTTATTTACTTAAGATACATTTATCTCTAATTGCCAAATTCAAAATTAAAATGAAAAAAATCACATTCATTATTTCATTTCATACTAAAAGAATAAAAGCATTGAAGTTAATGTAACTTTTTGCTAAAGATCAAGTAAATTATGAAAAGCCAGGTGACACATATTGTTGGTTATTTTGAACAGATGGATTCATTGTGTTATTTTCTTTTAGATTTATTAATTTTATTTTATGGTATGGTTATATTGTTTATGTGTATATATGGGCACCATATGTATGCCTGGTTCCCCCAAGGTCAGAAGGCATTCCAGATCCCCTGGAACTGGAGTTGTATGTGGAAGCTGAGAACAGAACCCAGGTCCTCTGTAAGAAAAGTAAGTGATCTTAACCACTGAGCCATCTCTCCAAACTCTCAGTTTTGTTTTTAAGAACATTGTAGGCTAGGGATATAGCAAAGTGGACGAGCACATGCTTACCATACACAAGACCTTGGGTTCCATCTTCAGCATTCAAAACCCCATAAATAAATAAGGTTTTCATGCAAGGCCTTCCCCCACTGAAGTCTAAACACCAATCCCTTATTTCATGGGGAAAGCAACTCATTCAGCTTGTCATTCAGCTCAGGGCAACACCTCTGGTCCTGGCTGTGAACACTAAGCTTTACTATGTAACGTCAAGAGTTTTGGGTATATTTCCCGTTTTTGTCGATAAAATATTAAAATTATGTATATTCAAGGGTTAAGATTTAATGCAATTGATCATTGATTGGTTTTGTTTTTGTTTTTGTTTGTTTGTTTTTTGCTTTTAAAGACAATTTTTTTTTGTAGTCCTGGCTGTTCTGGAACTCACTTTGTAAACCAGGCTGGCTTCCAAATCACAGAGATCTGCCTGCCTCTGCCTACCGAGTGCTGGGATTAAAGATGTGTACCACCACTGCCTGGCTAGATCATTGATTGTTTGTGTGTGTGTGTGTGCCTGTCTATGTGTGTGTTCATGCACGTGCAGAAGTAAGCCAGAGGCTGATGTCTGGTGTCTTCTTCAACTGCTTCTCTGCTTTATTTTTTGAGACAAGGTCATTCAGTGAACCTGGAGTTGACCAGTTTGGCCCAGGGATTCTCTCACCTCTTCCTTCTGACTGCTGGGATCACAGGTGTGTGCTGCTGCTGCTGTGTGTGTGTGTGTGTGTGTGTGTGTGTGTGTGTGTGTGAGCACAGGTGCTCATGGAGCTGCAGTTACAGGCAGTTACAAGCTGCCTAATATGGGTGCTGGGAACGACCTCAGGTCCTCTGCAAGAGCAGTATTTGCAAGGAACCATGTCTCCAGCTCAAGCCCAGCTTTCCCCATGGGCTCCAGAGCCAGGTCCTTAATCTTACATGGCAGATACTTTACTGACAGAGCCATTTCCCCAACCTGCATTTCTATACTTTGAATAAGAACATTAAGTGATGCTGGACATTCAAAAATGGCTTTAGTCACTATTGCTGTAAAACCTTCAGTGGAATGCCAACTCAGTGGGAAAAAACCCCATATATCCTAATGTTGGGATATAAACTCTTTTTTCTTCATGGACTAACAGTAGAATGCAGTATATGAGAGCCACAAATGCCCTAGGCAGAGGGGAGAGAAGAGACGTAAGTCAAAAAGGGACAGAGGGATTAACTGACGTCACGGGACAGACTGAAGGTTAATCACTCATTCAGTTTACCAACTATGCCTACTGTGTTCCAGGAACTACTGTCACATTATCACACTGGGGTCCTGGGGATTGAGCACAGGTCATCAGGCCTGGTGGCAAACATCAGGCCTGTTGAGTCACCTAGCTGCGCCCCTCTCCATTAACAGATTTTAAGGAGTACAACTCATAAAAGTTGATGACAAGCCACCACCCAAAAAGGAAACAGTCTAGACAGGAAGTCATTGAAGAGAGCCCTTAAAAATTATGGTGAAGATGCTGAAGAGCAGCTCTTCACAGTTGATGGCTCTGGTTGGGGATGGGGTGGGTGGTGGGAACAACTCAGTTTTCTTTAACCGAGTGGCCACTGGGAGCTTGACAACATGCCAGTGAATAAATGGGCAAAACAAATTGGACTTGGTGTATTTTTTTCTTCTTTTTTGGGGGTACTGGGAGGGTGTATCTAAAAGGAATGGGAAGTGAGTGTGATCGGGGTGCATTGTATGAAATCCCCCAATAATCAATAAAAATACTATGTTGGAAAAATTGATAGAAAATATGTTAAAATTTAAATGGCTCACTATCAGTAAGAATGTAAATTTGAATCTATTATTTTAAAAAATTCTTCCTGCAAAGATAGCTCTTGATCCAGATGGTTTCACTGGTGAATTCTATCCAACATTTAAAGAAGAAAAATAACAATCTTAAACCCACTTAGAGAAGAGAGAATTCTTTGCAACTTATTTTATAAGGCCACTAATATATTGATAGTAAAACCCAGCAAAAATGTTCTTTAAAAAAACTGCTGCCCAATATCCCTCATGAATATAGATTTCAACATCTTTAACAAATGTAACTGGTCTTTGACTTAGGATGGTTTGACATTGCTTTTCACTTTATGGTAGGGCAAAGGGCTATGCATTCAGTAGAAACCAAACAGCATTTTCACATTTAATGAAAGAAGATATGCAAACGTAAAAAGATGTTCAACTGCATTAATCAACAGAGACCATTAAAATCACAATACTCTGGCCTTAGGAAGTGGCTAAAATAAAAAAGACACAAACAGCACCAGATTATTGGCTGGAAGAACGACAGGCTGATACACTGCTAGTGGAAACACAAAATAGTCCAATGACTTCACAAAATAGTTGAACACTTTCTTTAAAAGTAAATCCCTGAGAGGGTGTAGCTCAATGGTAGGACACAAACTTAGCATGCATTCAAAGCCTTGGAGACAACCAATAGAGACAAAAAAAAAAGTTAAATACACAAGTAACCTCAAGTTTCACAATTTGAACACTATCGGTATGTTGGGTCAGCCATTGCTGGTGGAATGTCTCAGATGTTCTAAGATATTCAGCACTGATCCTGGCCTCTGCTGGGTACCAGTCATGATGACAATAAATGTCAAATGTCCCATAAGGGAAAACTTGCTTCTAGTGAAGAACCTCCATCTACTCTACAATCTAACCATTGCACAGCAAGCTATTTACTTAAAAAAAAACAAAAAACGTATACAAAGAGAGATGCTTTCACTGACTATGCATAGTAAAAAATTCATAGTGCAAAGACTTCATACCCAATACCATGGAATTAAGAGGGAAGGCATTCGGGCTACATCATGATGAATGGCATTAAGTGTCTTTATAAAAAGGATTCCAGAGAGCCAAGCATAGTGGCACCACACCTTTAATCTCAGCACATGGGAGGCAGAAGCAGGTGGATCTTTGTGAGTTCAATGCCAGCCTATTCTATATAGCAAGTTCCACTTAGGGCTACATAGTGAGATCCTGTCTCCAAGAAAGAAAATCCCAGGAAGCTTTCTTGCCCTCTTTCCATACATGAAGACATCTGAAGTCCATACCTGCAGCAGAGCTCTCACCGGATGCCAGCCTGCTGCTGGACTCCCAGCCTCCAAACCAGAAGAAATAGATGTTTGCTGTTTATCGCTCCATCTGTGCTGTGTTATCACTATAGCCGAACCAAGACAGAGATGTGCCCAGACATTTCTACGACATATATTCTCAATAACTAAATGTGGTGAAAAATGCAAATTCACTCAAAAGACAAGTGAGTGAGCAAATTGTAGTGAATACATGCAATATTAGTGTATTTTCTCTTTTCTCACATGTCACCCACCTAACCCTGTATAAATGAACTTTCCTTGACAAAAGAGATGGCAGCATGAGAGACCTAGCTTCCACAAGCTGTCCTCTGATCTCCACATGCACATCATGGCACATCTGTACATGCACGTGTATGCTCTCTCTCTCTCTCTCTCTCTCTCTCTCTCTCTCTCTCTCTCTCTCTCTCTCTCTCACACACACACACACACACACACACACACACACTAACTCAATGCAGTAAAAAAGAAAAAAAGAGAAAAATTTTCACTTTGTATGGCTTGTTAATTTTGTGAGTGTAAAGTTGTTAGTGACATTCAATATCATGCTGTCAGTCTCCAGAGGGGGGAAAAAATCACAAAACTTCCCTCCATTCCCCATATTAATGATTTTCAGATTTTTCTCTTATTTTTGTCAATCTGTCTAGTGGTCTTATTGCCCTGATTACTCTTCACATAGAGGCAGGTTTTTGTTCTTAGACTTTCCATCGTTTTCTATTTTATATGCCACTGACTTATTTTCTTCTGTTTATTTTGCATATAATTCTGTTTTTTCTATATTCTTATGAGAATTTAGTTTTTGATTTCAGCATTTTCTTTATTATGGTTGTCATCATTTAACATTTATTTTCCCTTTTTCAGCAATGCTTTAGCATACTACAAAGTTTCATGTGATTCAATTTGAAATATTTTCCAAATAGAGTGTGGGTTATTTAGAAATGTACAATTTGGCAGGGATTTGTGGCCTGTGTCCATAATCTGAGAGGCTGAAGCAGAAAGATAATGGCCCTCCTGGGCTAGATTGCAGCAAGATTCGTCTGTAGACCCCATGCACCCCAGAAGAGCTATGAAGGAGGCGTAACAATGAGCAGATCACAAGGGCATTGCAGGGTTGGAGAGATGGGTCAGAGGTTAAGAGCACTGCTTGTTCTTCCAGAGGTCCTGAGTTCAATTCCCAGCAACCACATGGTGGCTCACAACCATCTGTAATGAGATCTGGTGCCCTCTTCTGGTGTGCAGGCATACATGCAGGCAGAACACTATATATGTGAAAAGAAATGTCATTAAAAAACAAAACAAAACAAAAAAAAAAAACAAGGGCATTGCATAGTGTTGAAATGCTGGGCACCCTTGATGGACGTGGCTTACAGAGTTGCTGTGCCCTTCGTGTGTTTTCAGGGCTCAGTCTGAGAAACACTTCCCTAGGCATCTGTTAAAGTGGATAATCCCATCCTCACCCCAGGCTCTCTCCTTTTAAATGAGTTTGCAGTTCACACATTGTAGAGCCCCATGAGTGGGGCCTTACCCTCAGGGCTTTTCTACTGCCCCCATGAAGAGTGTGAGCTTTTATCATTTCATGGGCATGAATCACCTTAACAACTACAGATGCTTTCTCTACAGGGGACTTATTTTCAGCTTCAGACTTCCACCCCCCTCCTTGCCATTTTCATGTCCATCCATTGCACTTAAACCTCTTTCTCGTTGTAGATCTGGAGGAGCAGTGAGGTGAGGCCATGCTACAGCCTGAACACCACGTGGTCTTGAGATTCACACTGCCGTAGAAGAAGCCCACTCTCTCTCAGTCTGGCCTCACTCCAAGTTCTCAGGACATGGGTAGAATAAAGCAAGAGTCTTTGCTAGAATGTAGCACGTAGATTCTAGCCTAACACAGTTTTTGTTTCCCTCTGTAATCTTATGAACAAGCTTCTATTGCCTGCATTTCTCTCTACATTCTGCTCTTCCAAACTCCCACAGAATGGCCTATAAGATACTGTTTTCAGCTTTCTAAGGCTCCTCAAGCCCACATCATTGTCCACCTTCCTTCTATAGGCCAGCTCCAAACACAGTCAGGTTGACCATAGCAGGAAGCAGAGATATGGAGGCTGGTAACCACATCAGTTTTTCCTGTTTATTCATTTGGGGACTCCATTATGTGGAATAGGGCCACCCACATTCATGGTGGGTTGTTCCCCCTCAGTTAGTCTTTTCTGGAAACACCCTTATAAACACACTCATAAGTATGTTTCCATGGTAATTTTAAATCTAAGTCAAGGTGACAACGAAGATTAACTACCATGGTGACTATTTAAATAAGAAGCATACTGAAAGTAGATACATACTTAGTTAAAAATACTTTTTATACTTTAGAATTTATTTATTTAAAAATTTGATGCTGTCTTTACATTTATTATTATTATTATTATTATTATTATTATTATTATATGTGTGTGTATGATATTTGTGAGAGTGCATATGCTGCAACACACACATGGAGTCAGAAGATGCCTTCCAGGGTCAGCTCACCCCTTGCATTGTGGGCTCGAAGACCGGACTCAGGCGTCAGCCCTGCACAGGAAGTGCTCTCATCTGCTGAGCTGTCTCTCTGCACTTTGCCACTAAACAGAACAAAAACAAACCAAGATAGAATAAAAATCTCCTTTCCACCCAGTTCATTTTTGGACACAGTTTTCCCTCACCCTACCCACTAGAATTCCACATTCTTTGAGGATCTTTCAAGTTATTCTTTGCATAAATAAACAAATATTAACATATATTTATTCCTTCCTTTTACATAATAGCAGTGTATTATACATGATGTTCTATTCTCTGCTATTCTCACTCAAAAATATGTCCTGGTTATTTTTTTCTAGGTGTGTATTTTCTTGCTGTATAGACTTTCACAAATCATAATTTAAATAACCAACCTCTATTGATGGACATTTAGATTTTAAAAGATCTTTTCTTATGGAAATTATTGTTGCAATACATAGTCTTGTACTACATTATTTATCTGCAGGGTAATTTCCCATAGGTGGTTGCTGGGTTTGCATTGTGAGTTGTTGGCTGTGCTCAGCGGGTTCCCCACTGGCAAGACAAGCTATTTCAGTAGTGTTCACTTCTGAAGTGCTGTGCGGTATTCAACTGGCTGTAAAAGTGTTTCTCCACCGGGCTAGAGGAGAGTGGAGGAGAGATGACACTTTTGAGATCATTTTCAGAAGCAGCATCAAAATTCTTTTTGGAACAGGAAAGAAAGAAAAGAAAAAATTTAGAAGTTTCACTATATATAATGTGTTGTTCTGGATTATGTTGATAAATCCTTAGAACTGTTTTGTGAAGTTGGTTTTATTTTTTCCCATTCAATCCACAATGCAGAACAAAGTCCCAGACAGGTTAAAAAATATCCTGTCCAAGGTTGTGCTGATGGATGCTTAGTAGTATCCTGAAGACTTTTCTTCTTCCTGAGAGATGCTCCTTTCTTGTTCAAATAGACCATGGTTGTCAGTCCATCTTTTCCCTGAGTTAGGGGGAGCTTCAAGGACTGTGCATGCCAACCGCTTACTACTAACCCACCCTCAACTTGGCTGAACTTAGAAACTCACTGTCAGAAGATGGCACTGAGTTAAATTTTCTGGAGTGAAGCTTTTTCATGGTTCTACAGATTATCTTATCTAATAATAGCATTTTCGGTCACACAAAGCTAAGATAAGGCAAACAGATCATTTGCTTGAGGATATAAATTAATTGCTGGCAGAAGTCGGTCATGAGAAAGAGTATATATTTTGACTAGAGTCCAGTGAGCAAGAAATCTTAATTTCAGCAGTCCATTTCTAGATGACCCGAGGCAATGTATCACCATGACTGCTTCAGCACCCCATTTGCAGAATGAAAGGGTACTTATAGATAACTCCCATCACTAACTAATTTTGTACTTGGTAAAAAATTTAGTCATAATTTTTAATGCTGCATGCATCCTAAGCTGAGTGGAAGAGCAGACTTTGTATCCAACAGTATCTCACCTGACCACTTCCTGTTCTTCACTACATCTTTGATTTCAGGGGCTTGAGGGATTTTTCTTCTTCTCCTTTGATTTGAAAAGACAAACCTATCTGTCAGAAGAGATTATTAAAACTCATCTTACAGGGCTGTTGTGAGACTTGAATGAGATCACATGGATATCACACTTAGCACCAAGCCAGGGCAGAAGACACACTCAGTAAACGGTAATCTCTATTACCTCTGCATCTTACTAACCGTCCGTGAATTCTGTGCAGAGATCTCTCTAGCACTGGCTGTTGGAGGCAGATTTGTGTACCATGAGAACCAACTTTGTGTGGTTTAGCCTTCCACTCAATCGAAACAGGTGAAGCTCTACCTGACCTCATCTGTGGTGAGCTTTTGCTTTTTCACGCATGAGATTTGATTATCTCCATCCTTGTCTTAGTGTGTGTTACCTATATACCATAAAATTATCCCATCTTTTTAATACCCTCCCACAAACACTTATCTTTTTGACCTTCAGTAGGACTGTAGTCAGACTGCTTGCTCTTGAATGCACTTGTCTATCTAATGTCAGGTGAGATCACCACAGTTTCTATTTAATAGCTGCACCGTGGTCACTCAGATGCCATAAGCTTTGATTCATCCTTGCCACTAGATGGCACTGTAATAGAACACATTTACTGGTTAATTGTTTTATGGTCTAGGAATACATGCCATAGAAACAAGGGCTTAAGATGTAGCTGTCTATGTGAAGCTGGACATGAAAGGACTTAAATGAGGGTGATTTATAAATGGAAGTGTTTTTGTTTGTATGTCATATAGGTCAGGTCCCTCCAAAAGATGGACTCTGAAGTGTAAATGAGATGAGAGCTAGTGAGTGGGAAAGAGAGGGGGGGGGAGGGAAAGAAAAAGAGGGGGGAATATTTTTAGGCTTTGGGCAGCAGGGCTCTTATTTCTATTGGATCATACAATGCCCTTTAAATTACTCACACAGTGGTTCAGAGGGAGCTCTTGTCCATTGGTCAACATTGTCTACTCCTCTTTCTATGGATGTATGTATGGACTAGCAAGCATCCTGTTAGCATTCAAAATAGATGGGGCAGAAAAAATCCTCAATGTGAATGAGAGGAAGGCTCTTAAAAGTATAGTATTATACCCAATTATCTATTCCAACCTGGTTAACATGAGATGAAAGGGTGGGTGTATGTGACTCAGGGCACCAGATGTGTTTGCTACAGCTACCTAATAAATCATGTACTCTGTAAATTCTTCCAGTTGAAATAAACAAAGAATCCTAATGAACCATCTGCATCTCCAAGTCCTTGGGGGCCACCTAATAGGTGTCTTAGCAAATGCTTAGTGAATAAAAATATAAATGGTTACTTCATGAAGTCCAGGTAAAAGAAACATCTTGCCCTTTATATCTGAGAATGAAATAATTGACAAATCATTTTATCCCTGTGTATTAATATAGAAGCATGAGGGGATTGTTTTTGTAGAACCAGGAAGAATTTGTTAAAAGGAAACATGGGTTGTACAATAATTAGAGGGCAAATTATATTAACTTGGAAGTTATGAGGTAGTGATGGATATACTATTTAGGTCACTTTAAAGTAATTATAGGAAATCAAGTCTATCTTTCTGTCTGTCTGTCTATCTATCTATCCATCTATCCACTTATCCACACACATATACATACTGTCATGTTTTATATATAACGTGTCCTCCATATAGACTTACGTTTGAACACTCAGTTACTAGTGTGATGGTTAATCTCAACTGGTTAATATCTAATCAAAATGACTTGAATAGATATAGAACCACCTGGGAGGCCAGTCTTAGGACCTGGCTGTTGGGATTATCCCAGTTAAGTTCCTTGATAGGGGAATACCCACACACTGTGGTCAGCTCTGTTCTCTGGGGTAGGCCCCGAACTGCACGAGAAAGAGAAAGTGAGCTGAGTGCAAGCGTTCATCTTCTGCTTCCTGACTATGGATGCAGCATGGCCAGCTCTTCTAGCTCCTGCTGCCTTGACTTTCCCACCACAATGAACTATACCTCAGTAGCGTGTGTGTGTGTGTGTGTGTGTGTGTGTGTGTGTGTGTGTGTGTGTCCTAGTTAAGGGTTCTGTTGCTGTGAGGAAACATTATGACCACAAAGCAAGGTGGGGGGGGGCTCTATTTAGCTTATACTCCCACATCACTGTTCATCATCTAAGGAAGTCAGGATTGGAACTCAAGCAGGGCAGGAACCTGGAGGCAGGAGCTGATGCAGTGGCCATTGTGGGGTACTTCATACTAGCTTGCTTTCCATGGCTTGCTCAATCTGCTTTTTTTGTAGAACCCAGGATCACCAGCCCAGGGATGGCACCACCCACAATGGGCTGGGCCTTCCCACATCAATCACTAAGGAAATTCCCTACAGGGTGATCTTACAGAATTTTCTTAACTGAGGTTCCATCTTCTCAGATGACGTTAGCTTGTGTAAAGTTGACATAAAACTACTCAGAACACTATGAGACAGAATAAATTATTTTCCTTTAAGTCATTTTAGTCAAGGCATTTTATCACAGCAAGAGGGAGAGAGAAACTAAGACATCAGTGTTGGTGGCATTGTATTGGAAGGCATGGAAGAAAGTGGAGGTCTATCCAGAGTAAGCAGGCTGCTAGAAGCAGGGCCTTGAGGCTTAAACCTGTTCCCATACTTCTGGTTTATCCTCTGCTTATTGTCCTGCTGACATGTGAGGATCCCCATCTGCACATTCCTGCTTCATAGAGTTGTCTGCCACCGTGCCTTCTGCATAGTCATGGACTGTGTCCCCTCAAACCACGAGCCAAAATAAGTTCTTCCTTCCTTACGTTGCTTCTGCAAAGTATTTGGTCCCAATGATGAGACAAGTAATATAGACTATTGGTACCAAGCCCGACCGTGTGGTTCTTATGTCTTTTGAACTGGTTTGCAGGAGAAATGTGTAAGGCTTTAGAGCCAATATCTTGTATTTTGGCAAAGACTCTGGCTATGTCTGCCCACGTCCTGAATACTTGGGTGGGGCTGAACTAAAAAGTCTTGGACTAAGTAGCATTTGGGCTTTGGCATGGTTTCTGCCCACTGCTTCCAGCTGTATTTACAATAGGGAATAGCCGAGCCATGGGAAAGCTTGCAGTTTGATGAAGATCATGATAAAGCTTGAAGCTGTGGGCAAGGCTGTTGTGGACAAAGCATCTGTCATTTCTAAGGAGATTACTGATATTAAAGAGAAGCCATGGGTTTTACACTGGGACATCGGGAAAGGTGTCTTGAGGGGAGAACTCTATCCGCTGAGAGTTACATGGTGCGACAGTGCAGATTCATTTAAAAGGAGAGTGAAAAGGTAGACTTCAGGGCACCCTTCTAGAAAGCGACTGCCTCTCAGAGTGTTTCCCAGGTTAAGTCAGCACGGTACAGAGAGGCCTCTGTAGCTGCCATCCAAGGTGGACAGGCTGTATGTCAAGCAGGCAGTGAACTTGGCAGTGTCACCGACAGGTGCTGGTTTCACAGACACGCAAAATACAAGAGTTACAAAGGCTTGCGCTAGCGTTCTAGAAAACCACTGTGGCCAGGCAACGAGAAAAGGGCTGTAGAGAAACAAACAAACCCTAGTTAGTCAAAGAGCAAAAAGCTATCTGCTGTTTTTAGAAGTCTCACATGGCGGAGGAGACAAACACTATCATGGAGAGCCTGCCAAAAGTCATAGAAAAATTCCCATGCTTTTCTTCCCCCCCTGGAGTCTTGCTATGTGTCCCAGGCTCCCCTTGAACTTGTGATGGCCCTCCTGCCTCCACCTCCCAAGTGCAGGGATCATAGGCATGCACCACTGTCTTGGCATTTCCTGGCCTTTGAACGAGCCTTCTGCAGCGCTCTTGCTGATGATAGGAAGAGCCTGATGACAGCTCCCTGCTCACAGGGTCTGGAAGAAAACCTCCAATTATTTCAGCTCATGTCTGGATCAGGATTTCCCATTTGTTAAGCAGAAGGAAGTAACATATCTTTGGAGAAACATAGAAACCTCCACAGTGGTCTGCAATCATTTGTTCATAATGTCAACGTCCAATATGGAATTGTTAACTATGTCAGGAAATGGGCAAATGACAGAAACCAAGAGGGGAAAATCAGCAATATGGGTTAGATTCATTTTTTTCTTTTCTCTTGAAAACTACATACATGTATGCAACAAAATATGATTGTATCTAGCCCCTATTTTCTCCCCCCAACTCCCTTCATATCCCTTCACCACATCCCCCTTCCAACTTCCTCTTCTTTTTCTTCTTCTTCTTCTTCTTCTTCTTCTTCTTCTTCTTCTTCTTCTTCTTCTTCTTCTTCTTCTTCTTCTTCTTCTCTCTCTCTCTCTCTCTCTCTCTCTCTCTCTCTCTCTCTCTCTCTCTGCCTGCTAAGTCCATTTAGTGCTACCCTTAGTACATGGGTGTGGGGACTCCAGCTGGAGCATGGGGATATGTGGCCATATCTTCAAAAAGAATGATTCTCTCGCCCGAAACTATCAACATCCAGGAATTCCTCAGTGTGGGATGGGGCCTGGACATCATCTCCTCCATCTATGCGGCCAGTTTGGCTGGCCTGATCTTATGTGGGTCTTACGCAAGCAACTATGGCTGCTGTGAATTCATGAGTATGACAGCCACGCCGTATTCAGAAGCCAGGATTTCACTGTACTTCTCCCCATCCTCTGGCTCCATCCTCTGGCTCTTAAATACTTTCTGCCTCCTCTTCCGTAATGACCTGTTTGGGACTGAGCACTCAGTTCTTATTATCAGTTCTTTGACAGTTGACTGCTGCCCACTGCCAAAGGAAGCTTCTCTGACCACAGTTGAGAGCGGCCCAGGTCTATGGGTATAAACGCAAATGTTTAGGAGATGATTTGATCATTTAGCAAAATAAAAATGTCAGGTTCTGCCCTAGGGCCTATAAACTCCCCAGCCATAGGCCTTTGACCAGGATTACAGTCCCAGGGATGAAAGTCCCTCCTACGGAGCAGGCCTCAACCTCAGTGAGAAAGTGTTTATCTGTCCCACACAGTCATGCCACTGTCCCACCTGTGGGCATTTCTTGGGTGGCAGGTAGGTATTGCAGCACGCAGTGTCCAGAGCTGGCCTCTCGACCACTGGTGTTTTTTCTCTCCCAGCAGCCTGCATAACACTTCCAGCACTAGAAAAGCTACCCAGCAGGGAGAAACTTTCCTTCTGGTTTAAGAATGACATTTCTATGTCCAACAGCCAAAGTATGTGGTGTCTTTAGCAACTAAGGTGGGTAACCAAGAGCAATGGCAAATACCTTGTTTTGTTTTGGAGACCCCTGGGACCTTCCTGACCAATAACTCAATTTCCATTAATTAACCCATGCCTTTTGGGGGTGACATTGTCTACCTATGCAGCATGATTTTATTTGAACTTTTTTCTTTTCCTTTTTTTTTGTTATATTTTGAAGTTAGCTTATTAACTGGTGGGTAACCATAAAGCTTCTTCATACAGTTTTCATTTTGGTTAATCCATCTACAGCCTTTTCCTTACACTCATCCTCTGCCCATACCCCTACTTAATCCTTTAACTCCTAGTAATCCTCCTTCTTCTTTCATTTTACATGTATTTTATTGTCCCTGTAATTATTATTTCTAATTGGGTTGTGAGATGTGGATTAAATCCACATGGACTGCCACACATTCTTCCTTTGGGTTATCCCTCTCCTCTGCCTCTGGCATCCCACACCCTCCTGCACCCCTTCCTGTTTAGTCTTTCTGTCCTCCAAATGTGGAATGCTTGATGAGTTCACATGTGCCCTTGTGGAGAGGCCATGCTCCTCTTCTCTGTATTGTTCCAATGGTAGCATACATGCTGCTGAAGCAAACACGTGAGTTAGATTGTTGAGGTTAACAGAAATGCAATGTTAAAACAAATATAATTAATACATTAAAGACTGTAAATTGAAAACAGAGACTGCCACGAGAAAATTAGAATCTACAAGAACATAAAAAAGGAAAATGCAGAGATAAAAGGATTAAAAAGTCAAGAGATGAGCTTAGCTGCGAGTGTGGCAACAGGAGGGAGAATTAGGGAGCTGAAGGGAGGTAAGGGCAATGTTATAACTGAAGGCCTGAGAGGAAACGGGACCAAAATACAGATGGAAGCAAGGGGTGTGCATCGAACTCGGTTCAAGTTCCCACTGTACATCTAATTGAAGTTGTAGAAGAGGCTAGGGAAAATGAAGGAAAGGAAACATTTGAAGACCCATTGGTGAAACAACCTTTGAAACTAGTGAAGTTTATCCAACTGCAGATTCATGAAACTCTACAAAACCCAAATGGGACAAACTGTGTGTGTCTGTGTCTGTGTGTGCGTGTACTTTATGTTTCCTCCAAACAATGCAAAAATCTATGTACTCTTTTTCAGTCTCACAAAGAACATTTGTCTAAATAAGCTGTGTCCTGCGTCATAAAGAGAATGCTGAAAATATCAGATGACCAAAACCACACAGGATCCTCCGACCATAGAAGTAAGTGACACATACGTATCATACAATGTCAAAGTCACATCCAGATTCATAAACTACAAACTCAAAAGCAAAGATGTCCTATTATATTTGATTTGGATGACTCACTCCCTGGAAATAGAATGGGAAATGAAAGATAATAACTCGATAGAGGAACCAAAGCCTGCCAAATAACCAAGGATTCAAGGCGAACACCTCTAGGAATGAGTCACATCGGTATTGCACAACCTCAATGAGAACTCTGAAATATTCATGTAAAACAGCTTTAATTCCCACTTAATCATGCAATCCCATAAACTCAAATTGAGGAGAATTCTACAAAATACCTGCCTGATAATTCTTAAAATTGTCACGAAAACAAGAAAAGGCTGAAAATGGTGAACCAAAGATGATTAATGAAAAATAATGACTAAATATGATATGGTACCTTGGTTGGGATTAAGGAAGAGAAAAAGGACACAATAGTAGAAAAACTAGAGAAATCCAAATAAGCCTGGTCTAGTTATTAATATACCAATATAAGTTTATAAGGTTTCCTTTTAAAATTCATTCATATTTGAAAATTTCATACCTGTATAAAAGGTTTTTTATTACATCCAACCCCTCATTCTCTCTCCTCCTATTCTTCTCAGACCCCCTTATTATCCTTCCAAATTCCTGTCCTCTTAATTTTTTTTGTAACTTATGGAGTCCAATATGATGTCCATATGCCCATGGGTGTGTTACCATCCCTTGGAACATGGACAGCCCACCAGGGAGTCATAGTCCTGAGAAAAATGATCTCAACCTCTAGCAGCCATTTAATATCAATAGCTCTTCAGCTATGAGTGGGACCCTGGGAACCCATCCTCACATTGGAATGTTGACTGGCTTGATTTTGTGCAGGTCTTGTGCAGGCTACTACAGCTGCAGGAAATTTGTAGATAAAATGGCCCTATCGTGTGCAGGAGACTGCATCCCAACAGTTAAGTTTCTAGGTCTTGGTAAGTGCTATGGTTTGAATTTGAAATGGCTGTGCCCCATTCCCTATGGCCATGGTCACGTGCAAGGCAGTGTTATTTGGGACAAGAGTGGAAGCTGCAGGCAGGGCCTAGCTGGAGGAAGTAGGTCACTAGGGAAAGGTCTTTGAAGGGCACTCTGTCTGTGGCCCCTGCTGGTGTTAGGAGCTTGTGCTACCATGCTCATGCTGGCATGACAAGCACATTAGTGACCAAGCTCCCACCCCAACCCCACTTAAAAAAAAGTTAATGTACAATGCATTTGAAAGGGTAAGTCTGTAGGGCACCCCTCAAGAGGTTTTGCTAAGACGAACACCCTGCTATTCCCCAGTGAGACAGAGACACAGAGCAGCTCCTGCACCACTTGAGGCTCCTTCTTGCCTCTTCTAGTCATGGTCCTCCTGACAGGGAAAGCACTCTACGAAACCTTCACCACCACTGATTAGCTCATCCACTCTTGAGATTCACAGAAATAGAACCATGAAGTGTTAATGATTTTCTATCCAGATTTTCCTCTTTGGGCCTGTGAGATCCATTCATATTTTGTTACAGTAATTTCTTTTTTTCCATTTATATATATCAATTATATAATGTATTGTTGCATGCCTAGTCACGCTTCTTTGCTTTGTGGCCATTGGGGTTGTTCCAGTTTGGGACTATCATAGAAAGATAATGGCTATTTTTGGTCTTGCCTTATTCTTAACATACATGCACTCTTACCATGGAATTTTGGCTAGTAAGAATTTCTGTCTAGTTTTAGTAACTATTGCCACTGCTATGCTGAGTTTTAATACAAGAATATTTTATTAAATTGCATGCCCATTACAGTGTCCAGTCACTCAACAGCTTGGTAGTCTCTCCTTCTCTAGTCATGATGCTGAGATGTATAGTAATAATCTACGGAAACTTTAATCTGCATTATTTCCTTGGGAGTCCTGTAGCTCAGTCTGGTCCTTCTACATCCATTGTCTTAGGGCTGGAATCACAGATGTTAATCAATATATCTGGATTCATAACTCCTCTTTTTTTTAGGCTTTAAGAAACATTTGGGGAAATAATATCAGATTTACAGAAAAAGCATAAAATAATTCAGGATATTCATGTACACCCCTCACCAACTTTTGTGCAGTGTTAGCATTTTATATAACCATAACATAAGCAAGTCCTCCAAAAACCAGGATTTCAACGCCAAATCACATTTTACCCTGATATGTTATAAAAACTGTACCCTAGTAGTTGTGGGGAAGTTCTGTATGCCTTACCCACAGAAAACCCAACTAATACACAGTAAGAGATGACAGTTTAGTGTGGACTACTTTGATAAGAAATTAATTTGTCTTCTGTGCTTTGAGATTTATTTATTTATTTGCTGCATGAATGGATCCAGGGAGAGCAGTCATAATTATTGTGCCAACTAAGGCCAAGTTGAGCAGTAGAGTCTCCTGAAGTTCTCATATTTTGAAATGCAGAGAGAAAGGTTTGAATCCCTAATAAGGCTTTGTACAGAAACTTGGGGAATTTCATAATCACAGCAAGCTAAGTATGTTTGATATAACTCTTTAATTTTCAAAACCTCACAACACTGAGAAATAATCTTGCTATCTCCCCACTTCACACATGTAGTCTAGAGAGAGTAGATTTCTGTCAAAGACTCTGTGTGTATAAGCAGAGAGGCTACAATTAAAACTTAGACTTAGCCAACCCTAGATCCTATGCTTTGATTCATCATATCGACGACACTGGTATTTCTGAAAGTATGAATCACATGATACCTGCATCCAAATTATGATCTTGCTTTATCCAGGTTCCCAGACGCCCAAGGTGGAGAGTCTCTGAACCTGAAGCCCATGAGTCTCACTTTTAAAGGACTTGATGAGTGAAAGCCACTCTGCTTCGAACATTTTGGATGCATCCCACCAACACAGCACTTACCCACACGTGAACTAACAACACCCCTACCCAGAGCGTGTACCCTGAGTGTGGCTCACACTAACCCCCTCCCATTCATGACTTTTTCACCGGAGGTTTTCAACACTATAGCTTCCATTCCCAACCACTTGCTAGCTATTGATGTAATGAAATATACACAAAACAAGCATCAGATTGGATGAACTTTGTGACTCTCAGGAAGAGTGCATGCCTATTGCCTTTCCATGACTTTCTGAATATTAAGCGACAGTAAATTCATCAGAAGGAATAATTCCCTGCCTACACAGTTTTCTATATGGAATCTCTCAAGACTGTTGGAAAAGACAAATATGGCACAGCATACATTTGTTTTTAAATTGTAAGTCTCAGGACAAAATGTGATGGGGAAATAATCAAATAATATATAACAGCTGTTTTCTGCCACCCTGAAAGAAATTATTTTTAAAATGGTTCTTTCCTCTCAGTCTTACTTTCTTGAAAAAAAAAAGAGAGAGAAAGAGACACTAGCTAAAAGGATACACAGAGGTTATTAACACTTCCATTTTGCATGCCCTTGTTTTTGGAGGAAAAGATCCATTACTGCGGCTTGAAAATGTCCTCGTGGTCCGAGGAAACAGAAGCAGCAGTAATTACCTGTACCTGCTGCAAAGCCGCCTCTTCTGTTTCGTATTATGGTCTTGGGTGAGCTCCTTCCATATCTCTCTTCAGCTTCTTCCTTCCTAAGTATGAGAATAATGGGGCCCACTCCATGAGACTCAGAATGAAATAATGTGTGATGGCTAACCCGGTGCCTGGGTCGTGGCAAGCATGGAAAAGAAGCGATGACTGCAGGTGTTA
Organism: Peromyscus leucopus; assembly: GCF_004664715.2. Classification (NCBI taxonomy): domain Eukaryota; kingdom Metazoa; phylum Chordata; class Mammalia; order Rodentia; family Cricetidae; genus Peromyscus; species Peromyscus leucopus. The sequence goes on along the minus strand of NC_051070.1, from coordinate 88,821,157 downwards.
GCGCCTGTCTCTGCCTGTTCGGAAGAACAGTCTCTTTTGATAGAACATAAATACACACTACACCATTCCAAATTCTATCTGTTCAGGAACTGTTGAATAAAAACAGCAAGAGTCCAATTAGCAACCATTGAAGATGTGTGTGTTTTCACGAGTTTTGCTGTTCCAGGGGTAGGCTCCCCAGAACAGGTTCCTGACTTTCCCAGCTTCATTTGTTGTGGAGATTTTTTGGTCTTTTCACCAGAGATAGCTTGGCATGTGTGCTGGCTAATTTTATGTCAACTTGACACATACTGAAGCCATCTTAGAGAAAAAAAAACCCAATTGAGAAAATGTCTTTGTAAGAGGTCCCAGCTCAATCAGGAACAGAGTGGGAGAACAAGGAAAGAGAGACCATGATAAATGAAGACCCCAGGGAACAGGAAGAAGCAGAATGCTAGAGAGGTCCCCAGAAATCTACGGATACCTCCACAATAGACTACTGGCAATGGTCAAGAGAAAGCCTGAGCTGACCTGCTCTGGTGATCGGATGGTCGAACACCTAACTGTCATGATAGAATTCTTATCCAGTGACTGGTGGAAGCAGATGCAGAGATCCATGGCCAAACTCCCAGAGCTCCAGAGTCTAATCAGCAAAAGAGAGGAGGGATCATATGAGTAAGAGCTATTGAGACCATGATTGGAAAAAGCACAGGGACAAATTTATTTATAGGCTGAGCAAACCATCTGAAGCAAGCCGGTAAGCAGCTTTCATCCGTCACCCCTCTGCATTAGCTCCGGCCTCCAGGTTCCTGCCCGGACTTCCTTCAGGGACAGACTACCATGGGGAAGTGTAAGTTGAAGGAACCCTTTCCCCACAACTTGCTTTTGGTCATAGTGTTTCATCATAGCCATAATAACGCTAACTAAGACAACACGGTTCTTTCCTGTGGGTTAGCGTAGAATGGTGTCCTGTGGTATTAAGAAAAAGGTGATAGACTCTGGAAGCCTGTCAGGCCCGTTTGTTTCTGATGATCTCGTATATGCAGAATTATGAGTGTGACTTTTTCTCTCCATTAAAACCAAATCTTTCTGAGGCAGAGAGATGGCTCAGTGTGTTGAGGCAATTCTTGTTGCTAAGCCTGACTACCTGAGTTTGATCTCAGGCTCAACATGGAAGGAGAGAACCAATTCCTGAAATTAGTCCTCTGACTTTCATATGTGTGCTTAGGCATGCCTGCACACACACACACACACACACACACACACACACACACACACACACACACACACAAAACACACAACAAACACACACACCAAATAAATGTAATCAAAATTAAAAAGAAATACAAATCTTCTGAAAAGCTTAAAGGAAGTATATCTGGCATAGAAAAATTGGAAAACTACGAAAACAAATAATTTCTAACTCTAAAGAAAATTATATCTAATATTCTGACTTTTAAAAAACTTTTTATCGATTCTTTGTGTATTTCATATAATGCATCCCAATTCCACTCATCTCCTTGTCCGCGCTCACCTCCACCCTCTTATGACCTCTCCCCTGCCAAAACAAAACAAAATTTAAAAGTGTAGCCGAGAAACCAAACCAAACCAGACCACCACCACCACCAAAAAAAAAAAAAAAAAAAAAAAAAAAAAAAAAAAATCCCAGCAGGGAAGCTGTAGTGTGGCCCAGTGAGTCACACAGTATACCTTTAATCTTTACTTGTAAGTATTCTTTGCAATGGATTGTTGGTCTGGCTTGAGGCCTCTGGCTTCTGCTACCCGGTCGATACTGGGTCTTTGCGGGGGACTCCTCTTGGATGTCCTATTGTTGGCCTGTGTCTTGGAGATTCTGTAGCTTTGCATCTGCAGATCTGGCCCCTTCACATGCTCCAGCAGATCAGCCCTGGCTCTGGGCCTGGGTGATAGCTGGGTTGGTCAGCCCAACAGCTTGCCCTCATCATCACCAATAGGACGAGCTCTCCAGCACTGCTTCCGGCTAGGTCACCCAATGTAGCAGGCAGCAAGGAGCAGGGGGGTCTTCTCTCCCTCACCCACTCCGCCATATGGCAGATGAAGGATGAAGAGATTTTGAAAGGGTGGGTCACCTGTGTACGCCCCTGTCAACAAGGTCAGTCTACTGTGTTGCCAGGGTGAGGTGCAGAGCTTGCTCGTGAGGGTCAGTTCTCCCACTCCTGTGGCCCCAGACTAGCTTTTCCCACCTGCATCTCTCTTCTGCCCATGCCACTGCACACCACACAGTGGGGCTAGCTCTCCTGCTCTCATGCCTTCAGGGCTGATTCACCTGCATCCATGCCATCAGGGATAGCTGCCCTGAGGAGGTGCAGGGCCTGTTCCCCCTAGTGCAACCTCTGTCCTCTGGGCAGCCCTATCCTCACTGCTTTTGGTGGCAACAGGATCCACAAATCTCACCACAGATCAAGGCTGTGGCAGGGCCATGGACCCAGACATGGCTCCTGGCAGTGGCCCAGGTCTAGGTGACATCAGTGCAGGCCACTCAGATCTGTAAGGCCCAGCAGAGGCTCAGCACTTGGACACTAAGGTGGTCTTAGGTGGTGGCCCAGACTTCTGACATCTGTGTGGTCCTTGGTGGCAATATAGGCCACGAATATCCACACACGCCAGCTGCAGTTGGACCATGGACCCAGACGTGGTCTTTAGCCACCATAGCCTTGGTTGACAGCACAGGCCACTCATATTGGCATGCACCCAGCAGCAATGTGGCCCTTGCACACCCACCTGGCCTAAGGTGGCAGCTCAGACCCTGACATCCACATGGCCCTCGGACATGAATGCAGACCCTGGGTGCAGCAGGGCCATGGATCCAGACATGGCTCTGGCTGCTGCCCGGGACCATATGACACCATGGCCCCAGATAACAGTTGAGTATCATTCAGGTTTGTATGGGCCCGGCAGTAGCACAGCTGACACCAACAAGGCCACAAGTGGCAGCCCAAATCTTGGGCCTCCATGTGGCCTTTGGTGGCAACACAGGCCATGGACATCAGCATAGACCTTGTAGGACCGCAGACTCAGACATGGTTCTTGGCAGCAGTCCAGACCTGGATGTCATCGTGGCCCTAGTAGTAGGCATTGCAGATCACCCAGACTGGCATGGCCCTAGTGGTGGTGTGCTCCTAGAATGCCAACATGTCCTCAGGCGACAGCCCAGATAGACCCTGGGTATCTGTTCATCCTTTGATGGTAACCTGAGTCATGGGTATCAACACAGACCTTGGCCGTGGTAGGGCCACAGACCCTGGCATGGCTTTGGCCATAGTTCGGGCCCAGAAGACACATGGCTTCAGGTGGCAGCTCAGGCCTCCCAGGTCTATATGGCCCTGGAGGCAGCTTGACCCTCAAAGACGAACAGGACCTCAGGGGCTGGTCCAGACCACACGCCTCTAGTGCTTCTGCTGGGTCCTCAGTGGCAACAGGAACCAAGGATGTCAATTCAGAGCCTGGCCACAGGAGGGCCACAGAACCAGACATGGCCCCAGCAGCAGTCCTGGGTGGTAGTGCAGGTCTCCTGAACCTGCATGGCCCCATGGTCCAGATCAGCATTGCCCCTGTGGGGGCACATTCCTCAAACACCGACCTGGTGCTCAGACTCCATGTGGCCGTAGGGCCCTTAGTGGTAAGAGGAGCCGCAGACATCAGACCCTGCAGCTGCATCAGGGCCACAAAGACGTGGCCCTTGGCAGCAGCCCAGGCCCAGATATCACCATGGCCCAGATGGCCAGCAGGGCGTCTCTGTCAGCCTGTTCCTCACCAGCCTCACCTCTCCAGATCCTCCTCTCTCCTCAGCACATGCCCTGCCCTCTCTTGCTCCGGTTTCACTCATCATAATGGTGTCTGGCTGTCCAAGACCCATTTGTGGTTGATTCTGCTCATCCCAGGCCAAGGAGCCTGGTGGGGAGCTGTCTCTGTCCTCTGTGTTCCTGCTCAGACCTAATATTCTGACTTTCAAAATATGCTTTCTCCTTTATGGGGCTTTATAGATATATTTATTTGTTAATGGCAAAACTATATAGATTATTATAATATTTTTTTCTTATTAAGATTTTTTTTTTTTTGAGACAGGGTTTCTCCGGGTAGCCCTAGCTGTCCTGGAACTTTCTCTGTAGACCAGATTGGCCTCAAACTCACAGAGATCTGCCTGCTTCTGCCTCCCAAGTGCTGGGTCTTATTGAAGATATGCAACAGGTATTTATCATCATTGTATATTTTCTAATTTAGCTACTTCTTAGTGTCATTTAGAGACAAGTTTTAAGAGTTAGAAAATCTATTCAAGTGTGATTTTATCTTGGACTTGATTTTATTCTTGTCTATTTACTCAGCCATGCCTGCTCTCCATAGAGCCTAAGATTAGCTTAGTCAGGACTCCAGTCTACACGACCTCTAGCTCTAGCATGGCTGCCTGGTTAAGGTGCTCAGATGTTGAATGGGTATTGAGCAAACACTTAATAGTATCCTGCTAGCCTCCACTCAAGCCAGGGGCTGAATTAAAAAATATAAAAGCCACACCTTTGTGATACAAATTATCTGATCTAATTCTGGGGTGGATTCAGAAATGTGTGGTGACTTGGCTTGGCAGATACTCCTCTTGCCCTCTGCCGGGTGTGTGGGGAAGGACATCCAGACTCAGCACCCTTTCACGTTCATCCGCTCCCTCCTGCTTCCTTCTCGCTTCTCCCCACCCCTCATCGCTGGTCCTCCCCTCTCCACTCTCATGGTACCGTGGAATGAAAGAGGGCCTCATGAACACTTTGAAAGTGCTCTGCGATTGAGCCATGCACCCCGTCTACACAGACACTTTCCAGAAGCTTTTGGTATGCGTGTTTGTCCTATGAGAGGAAGTGTAGCAGCTCCATGTTACCTGGTGAAGCCTCTCTCTCACCCTCCCCTCGGAGTTCTCCATCCATCTTCAAAACGTTCAACTCTGAGCACAGAAACCCTCTCAGCAAAGTGCTTCCTATTCAAACCAAAGCTGAAAGTCGACAGAAACTGTGGTTTGCAATCGGAAAAGGTAATTTTTTTCTCTAAGGTTTAAGGTTAAGAAATAATTGGGGCTGGGGAACAAGGCATGCTCTGTAAGAAAGATGGCTCCTTCCTCTGTGTCTTGTTGATAGTGAGTTCAGAGTGGAAGCTGGCTGCAGTGGAGAAGGTGGGATGAGACCCAGGCCCAAACCCCAGTAGGGCAATTCACAGACTAATCATTACCCAGGAACCACACTGCACATGTGGTACCCAGCGGACCAGGGTTAGATTTCCCATTCTCTCACCTTTGCACCCATTAAGTATGCAAACACGCCTCCTATTCTGTGATTCTTCACACAGCAGGCAATGGTCTACCTTGTATCCTTTCTTCATTAGGCCAGTTTGTATTGCTTTAGGCTTAAATTCAGAAAGAGAAGTGCTGGATCTATAGGGAGAATATTCTAACAGCTGCTGTGTTATTATTACCAATATTTTAAAGTCTTATGTTTTATCAGAGCAACAAGAACACACGATTAAAAAGCTATTGGTATGAAGAGTTATGAAATGGAATTGTCCCTTGCTCTACCCCTCCCTCCCACTAGAGGGGGAACTTATTTTTTAATTAAACAATAATTATATCATTTTCCCTTTTCCCAACCCTTCTTCCACACTCCCTTCTCCATGTATTTACCCTCTCCCCACTATCTCTCAAATTCATGGCCTCTAGCATCTTTTCATTGTTTTACACACACACACACACACACACACACACACACACACACACACACACACACACATGATCTCTATGCATTTATGTGTCTTTCTGAATATATAAATACAATCTGCTCAGTCCATAAAATCTATTTATGTGAATGATTTCAGAACTGACCACTTGGTATTGGATAACCAATTGGGGGTTTCTATTCTGAGGAAGACTGTCTTTTCCCACTGGCAGCTTTCCTTAGTTGTCTAGGGTGAGGGTCCTATGAGATTCCACCCTTCTGTGTTAGAATGTCTAATGGTGTCCTTCTTCTTCTGGGCTTATTTAGGCAGCCATGTTGTGTGACTTCATGGATGTAGCTTTCCTGACATTTCTAGGAGACCCAATCTCCAGCAGACTTCCTGTCCTCTGGCTGTTATGATCTTCCCTTCTCCTCTTCGGGGATGATCCCGAGCCTTGGGTGTGAGACTTTTCCTACAGATGGATCAGTTGTGGCTGGGCCCACACAGTCACTTGTTCTCTGCATTTTGACAAGTTGTCATTTTCTGTAATGGACTCTTTTGCAGCAAGGAGTTTCTTTGATGGAGGTGGAAGCTACACCTCAGTCTGGGTATAAAGACAGATGTTTAGAATGCATTAGGGGTTATGCTGGGTTTAGTTAGTAGTAGGTTTAGTTAGTAGGTCCTCCTCCAAGAGCCGTGACCTTATTAGCCCTGGCTAGCTGGCTAGGTTTACAGTATCAGGTGTGATTTCCCTCTTGTTGAGCAGGTCTTAAATACGATTAGAGGTCTTTTGGTTACTGCCAAGGTATGTGTACCACTACTGCACATGCTGGTCATTGTTGCGGTTCATAGGTACCAGAGCTAGATAGGACTATTATTTGCTTCTCTCCTTTGGTAGCTTGCACAGTACATTTTGTTACCATAAAAGCTAATCCTTAAGGAGGGGACTTTCAGATCAGATCCACCTCAGGTCTTCAGACTCTGTGTCTGAAGTGCATGGTGTCTTCAACCACAGTGACTTACCATCAACCTCTAGGAGGCAACCAAGGGCAATGGCAATAAGCTATAATATTTTGACTCTCCTGAACTTTCCTGACCAGTAATTTGTAAGGGGGCTTCTCATGCCTGGCTGAGGGGTTGTTAGAGAGTCTATGGCTCTTGAGGAGCATTGCCAGCCCACATGGGGGAATTCCATTTGAATTATGTATGTAATTTAGTGAGAAGCCCCACAGTATCTGTGGCAAATGCCTATTCTGACTGTAGAGTTAATTGAGTTGTATAGACTTTGGGTCTGGCTAATTTGGGTGTGTAATATTTTTATTTATTTGCAGATTTTTAAATAAAGCTTTATAATAAACCTTATAAAATTAAAAAATAAACTTCATATGTTGTCTTAGTTAGGGTTTCTATTGATGCAATAATTACCTTCATCACAAGGCAAATTAAGGAGGAAAGGGTTTATCTGGCGTACATGTACTTCCATATCACTGTTCATCACTGAAGGAAGTCAGGACATGAACTCAGGGCAGGATCCTGGAAGAAGGAGCTGATGCAAAAGCCATGGAGTGGTGCTTCTTACTGGCTTATCCCACCTGGCTTGTTCAGCCTGCTTTCTTATAGAACTCAGGACTACCAGCCCAAGAATAGCACCACCTACCATGGGCTGGGCCCTCTTCCATTGATCACTAATTGAGAAAATGCCTCACAGGCTTGCCTAAACCTGATCTTATGGAGGCGTTTTCTTAATTGAGGTTCCCTCCTCTCAGATGACTTTAGCTTGTGTCAAGCTGACATATAGCTACCCAGCACATATATGTAGACACATAGACTTATACGTATTGTGTGTCATCTTAGGTAACTGGATAATAATGTGATTCCTTAAGACTTTTTCAGATAACCTCACCGTTATTTTACACATCCCTCCGTCTCCCTCTGTGCTCACCTCCCACCCCTTACAGTAAATCCCCCATTTTCCCCTTCAAATAATGTTTACCATGGGTTTCCTTCTCTATTGCTCCCCTCCATTGTCCTAGAGGGAGAACTTAAAAAACCGTATCCCACCCTTGGAGTCTCTCCCTGTCTAGGGGATCTTTTCCACTTTTCTTTAATAAATCCAGACAGACAAACAGCAGTGGCAACAAACCCCCAAGAGATGCTTTTTAATCTCCGGTGACTTTCAGTGCTAATGGATCCACCTTGCGCCTTTGACTTCCATCTACTCAATACAGCTCTAGGAAGACCTGTTGGTCAGAGTTTTATTAATTTGACTTACTGGGGTAGGAAGAACACCTTCAAGAGGCCCTTAGTAGTTAGTGTCTCAGATGGGGAGGTCAGGGAAGGAATTATCATAGAGACAATAGAATTAGTGGGCCTTTAAAGCAAATCTTGTCAAACAGAAATTATTGGGCAAAAGATGAGAATTTGAAGCAAACCTATTAACTTCATTGTGTAAATTGTGCAATTCATAGTCTTACTTTTCAGGAGCAAGCAACTGACTTCTCTGTGACTTGGTCCCCTGTGGTTTAGCATAGAAACAGAGCAGAGTGGGTTTGTGTTCCTCGAGTGGTAAGTGCTCCATACTGCAATCACAAAGATGAGATTCAATTACTCACACCTTTCCTCTTACCTTTCAAAGCTATGCCTCATATGACCAGCTCCTCCAAACTTTCATCCATTATCTCAGATAGCATCTTTTATTAAAGTGTCTCTCCCTTTGCCTCCACCTATATAGTGTTGGATTTGTCCTGGGGCTCTTCGCAAACTCACATTTCAGTTTGTTGAGTTAAACTACACCAACTTCCACCTCATTAGTCTATTGGGTATGAAATCTGAGCAGCGTTTGTGTCTCTGAGGGCTGGGAAAGAAGTGGTCACCATTCTGTTTCTCCCCAGCACAGGTTCTTTTAAAGAAGATAGTTGTAAAGGCTTCTTTTCTGTGCAGATGTGGCCACTGGGAATTCATATAATCTTAAAGCTTGCTGCTCAGTTCCCGGGGATCCACTTCTTTACTGAAAGGATCTTGTGATTTGGTTCTGGGGGGCAGTGGGGCCTAAGCCTCTCCCTTTTGTGATCTCTTCTGTTCCCTTGGTTTTGAGGGGGGGGGTATCAGCCTCTTTGGAGGCAGATATTTCTTTAGGTTCTAAAGAAGCCTACACGAGGCCCAGACAGCTCTAACATTCAAATACATACACATGGCCTCTAACTCACAGACTTTGCAGGTTGAAATCGTACTCTTTCCAGAGCTGATAGTAGTGCTCTGCAAGCCTGTTTCCTCACCGATGGGAATGACCATCAGTTTTCCACAGTGATGGGGAGGGACTGACTCATGTAATTGTCATAAGACATCCTTTGTGCCATGCTTGGGACTTAGTAAGCCCTCAGTAAATGTCAGCCAGTATTTTAATTATCACAATATTGCTTTGTAATTCAAGGCTTTATAAAACAAAGTCTTCCACTCTCCAGAGAGGCAGGGGAAGCCGAGTTCTCCAGAGTCCAAAGCTGTGGCTCTTCAGGCAGGAGAGAAGAAAGGTACTCTGAAAGTCAGAGGAGGGCAGAAGGCTTGATTTTAAGATAACACAGAACTTCTGTTGGCCAGGGCTGGATAGTCTTAGTTTATGGGCAGCACATACCCACACTCACTTGATTGAGTTCTGTGGCAGCTTAAAAGGAGCCCTGGACTACATAAATCTATGTGTGACTACAAGTCTGAAGTGCTTAATATCTGTCCCTTTAAGAAGATGATTGTCAAACAGGGAATGATGGGCACATGTTTGTCACTGCAGCACTTAAGGGGCTAAGGCACGAGGCTATTGCATTTGAGGCCAGTCTGAGCTATGTAGTGGCATATAGTTTCAAAGCAAGCAAACAAACAAACAAATAAAGACAATGAAACAAACAACCTCCTCCCTAAACAACAACAAAAAAGGTCAAAGGAAAGAAGATGGTTGTTGATTCCTGCCCTGGACCACCTCACTCGTTTTAGGATTACTTAAAGTACATTAAACACTCTAACTGGGGTGAAGAGTGTGGGGTGAAGGAACCAGCAGGTTAACCCTTCCCTCACTGCTGTGAAAGACTCAGCTTTCCTGGAGAAGTTGGACCCACCCAGGTTATCTAAGGAGTGAGAGACAGTAAGCAATATCAAAGAAAAAAAGCCACATAAAGATGGGAAATACACAGGGAGTCTGGATCCTATATAGTATTTTGTTGACTTTGAATTTTTTGAATGTTGATGAGCAAATAACAAGTCCTGGCAGACATGGGCTTGTGAACAGGACCACAAATTCAACCAACCTAGATACTTTAGGGCTATCTTAACTTTAAAAAAAGATGTTTGTCAAATGGAGATAAAAAGTGCTTTGGAGTTTTCTTCCCATAGGAGATGAGAGGTTGTGGATTCCTTCAGGAATAATATGGATCAGGTTTAATCAGGGGAGACCTCCCGAATCTTAACAGATAATATCTATCAACAAAGGTTATATCTGATCTTTCCAGGACTTGGTCATTTTCTCAAATTTTCTCTTTCTTCAGCCACAGACAGCAGGAAGCAGTTTAGAGAACACAAAGCCCACATTTCCATGAGAAGTGTGGGAGGCTTTTGGTGATTTGGTGGGTTATAGATGTTTATTATCATTTAGGGTAATATAATATATTGATACAAATTTAAAGATATTTTTGTTACACTGTATATGGGTTTCTATTCTTGTTTAAGGTATTGTACTTATGTAGTTGATTTAAAAATATAGGTAAAATTCTAGTTTTTCAAAGTTGTTATTATGAACTATTTAGGATCATCAAGAAATACAGGTCAGTAGTTAGTTATCTATAACAATCAAGTTTGTAGATATGTTAGGTATGTTTTCAAGATCATATAGAGATATATTTAGATAGATAAATGGTTTTCAAATATTTCAAAGACCTAGAGAACATGGCATTTAAAATGTTTTGTTAACCTAAGGTTTTTCATGACAATGAGACACATCTGCTCCTGGCAGCACCAATTTACTTCAGAGATGATGGACACTGAAGAAACTCCTTATAGAGTTTGCTTTCATTGTGGCAAGTTTAGCCACTGGGCAAAGAAACTGCTCTTGCTTTTGACTGTTGACAATGTTCTATGCAGACTGGACATACAGGACACACAGGAAAAAGACTGTTGAACTTTGCCAAAACAAGACCAGACAATTCTTTGAGATTCCTGCTTCACAAAAGAGTTGGCCAATGGGCTGGAGATAGGTGTCCCAGTGTTGCAGAGGAAGCAAGATGTCTCTGTTGTTAGGTAATATTATATCCTTCTGGGCCCTTGGATAGAGTTGAGGACTAGAGAGTTATAGTTGCAGTTTTCCTTAATTATGATAGGAAGTAAATTAGTATAAAACTTTGGAGTCTCTAAAATGGGTTAGATGGTAGAGTGTTTTCTCTGAATTTGCTAAATAGAAATGGACTGAATATTGTAAATATAATTCTTACTTGATAACTGTTTTTGTTGTGCATAGTTTTACTATGTTAAAGTTAAATCTTTCATTTTTATTTAGACAAAAAATGGGGAAAGGTTGTAGAATATTATTTTAAGATGTGTTACATTTGTTTATGCTGGGGAACATTTTGTTTTAATGATGCAAACATGTGTTGCATTCCTTTATGTTGCATTTGTTTAACTCTGTGAAGCTGTGTTACTTTGCCTGTCTGAAACACTTGATGGTCTAATAAAGAGCTGAACAGCCAATAGCAAGGCAGGAGAAATGATAGGCAGCACTGGCAGGCTGAGAGAATAAATAGAAGGAGAAATCTGGGAGGAACAAGAAGAAAGAGCAAGAGGACAAGGAGAGGAGGATGCTATGGGCCAGCCACTCAGCCACTCAGCCACACAGCCAGCCATGGAGTAAGAGTCAAAGTAAGATTTACAGAAGTAGCTTGGCGGGCAGTGGTGGCACACACCTAATCCCAGCACTCGGGAGGCAGAGGCAGGCTGATCTCTGTGAATTTGAAGCCAGTCTGGGCTATGAGTAAGTTCCAGGAAGGGCACAAAGCTACACAGAGAAACCCTGTCTCAAAAAACCAAAAAAAAAAAAAAAAAAAAAGATTTACAAAAGTAAGAAAAGAAAAAAGCCCAGAGGAAAAAGGTAGATGAGATAATTTAAGTTAAGAAAAGCTGGCTAGCAGCAAGCTAAGCTAAGGCTGGGCATTCATAAGTAAGAAAAAGTCTCCATGTGACTTATATGGGAGGTGGGTGGTGGCCCCCAAAAAGAGTAAAGAGTTTAGAGCAAAAGAGTGAAAAACAAACAACTGCATGTGCCAACGTCATGGAGTTTCTTCTCTTCCACACTTACATGGGTCCCGCGGGTTGAGCTCAGGTCATCAAGGGTGCTGAGCCACCATGCTGACCTGAGCTTCTTCATTTGTAGTGTGTGCTTGTGGACATGGTGTGTCACTTAGAGGTAGAGTGTTTGGCAACATTCGGTCAAGGTCTTGGTGTCCATCCCCAGCGTCGACGAGAAGTGCACAGTGCGGTTTTGTTTTGGTAGGTCTGCAGCTGTGTGAGGAGCACTGTCATCTTAAACTGTTTTAACCACACCCAAACAAACAACAACAACAACAACAACAAAGACCAGCCCTGGGCCCGTTAGCAGTCAGTCTTGTTCCCAGGCCCCTCAGGCCTAGGTGATCTAGACATTTGATACTGGAATTGCACAGTATGTGGTCTTGGGTGACTGTTTCATCCATGTGTTATAGCATGGATTAGCATTTCATTTCTTCTTCTTTTTTTTTTTTTAATAAAATCTTCCATTTTCTACTTATCAGTTGATAAGCACTTGAGGTTTCTATATTTTGGTTATTGTGAATAACATTTCTATAAACATTCAGGTACAAAGTTTTGGATAAGGTTTTCTTTTACTTGAGTGCCTTGGGGTAGAACTGCTAGATCATAGGATAACTCTTGTGTTTATCCTTTTGAGAAACTGCCAAACTGTGTTCCAAAGTGGCTGCAGCATTTTACATTTCCACCAGAAATGTACCAGAGTTCCAGTTTATTCACATCATTGTCAACTCTTGTTATTGTCTTTTTAGTTTTAGCTAAGGAAAGGGACTTTGAATTTTCATGGCAGCAATTTGTTAAGAGGAGAAAACATGCCAGCACAGTGGAACAAAAGGTGAGCTGGTGCAGTGTGTCACATGGACTCCTGTGGTGTAGTGCTTGGGCCATAGTCGTCAGGGTACAAATTCTCCACTTTTATATAAGAGTGAAGAGAGAGCTTGTCCTGTGTCTTTTTCTCCTCTAGTTCACAATAATCCTTCTGCTTTTTAAAGATTTATTTTGTATTTTTATTTATATGTACGTATGTGTGTCTATGTGAGCATATTCCAGGTGTGTTCGATTATCAGTAGAGTGCAGAAGAGAGTCAGATCCTCTAGAGCTGAACTTCAAGATGGTTCTGAGCTTCCAACAATGGGCTCTGAAACCTCTTGGAAGAGCAGTCAAGGGCTCTTAACTGCTGAGATCTCTCCAGCCCCCTCTAAAATGGAATTCTGCCTTCATCAATGGAATGTAAATTCTCTGTTCTGTAGGTTATCTTTTCATGTTCTTGGTAAGGGTCCTTTGGGCAAGAAAATCTTCATTTTTGATAAGGGCTAATTTGCCTGGGTTTTTTGTTTGTCTGGTTTTTTTTTTTTATTGTTTATTCTGTTTTTTGTTTTTTAGTCATTTATACTTTTTTTTTTTTTTTATCTAGGAAGGTTTTTCTTCCACAAGTTCGTGAAATCTTACTCTGTGCTCATTTCCAGGAATCCTGTAGTTTCACTTCATGCAGTTAGGTCTAGGATCCATTTTGAGCTACAGCATCTGGATGACAGGGATCCTGCTTCGTCCTTCCACATGCTGATGATCAACTCTATGGCATTAAGAGATTGCTAAGAGAGTGGCAAAGCACACCTCCGTGTGTGCCTATTAGGGTGTTTCAAAAGAGGATTAACTAGGGAGGTGAGACCAGACCTGAATGTGTCTACCACATCATCCCATAGGCAGGGAGTCCACAGAATCAAACAGGGAAAAGGAGATCTCACTCGCCCAGGTATTCACTCTGTTTCCTTGTGCTATGATACGAATGGCTCTAATCTGTCCTACCCACCTCAGTTGACTGTCAACCCTAAAACCATGGGCGATAATTTTTTTCCTTTCTTTATTTGTTTCTGTCAGTTATTTTATTATAGAGAAGAAAATGACTGATACATATGTAAATATCCTATCAGTATTTAGTGAAAAGGTATGTGTTCAATCTTTTGGAAAATCAACACACATAAATATAAAGTTGAAAAAAAGGTTCATTTATTTTTTTATTTATGTATGTATGTGTTGCCTGCATGAATTTATGTGCACCACATGTGTGCAGGTGCTTGCAGAGGCCAGAAGAGGGGTTTGGATCCCTTGGAACTGGAATGATGGTTTGAACTGCCTAATGAGGATGCTGGGAACTCAACCTGAGTCCTCTGCAAAATCAGTATGTGCTCTTAACCATCAGGCCATCTTTCCAGCCCTGCTCTGGATTCCTGATTGGATCTCATTGACATGTATTTATATTTATTGACACATAACACACTCTCTTGATTATTGCCCATTTTGTATCTCATTTTAAAACTGGTACTTATTCTTTATTCTTCAGTTTTTCAAGGTTGTTTTGTGTCTCTTGTCTTTTCAGATGAATTTCAGGATCTGCTTGCCAATTTATGAAAAAAAGCATGCAGCTGGGACTCCCACATGGATCATGCTGAATCTGTAGATCAATTTGGAAGCTTTAGTTATTATTATCAAAGATTCTAATCTAAGAGTTGGAAGTGTTTTTCATTTATTTAAATCTTAAATTTCTTTAAAAATGTTTTTTACTTGCTAGGGTTTATATATTCCACTTTTGTTAAATTCACACTGAAGTATAGTAGTGCATTCTTTCTTATGTAATTATAAGCAAGATTATTTCTTGTTTCATTTTACATTCTTAATTGCTAGTGCCTTGAAATACAATTGACTTTTGCATATTGATCTTTTATACCACAATGATCCTGAACATGATTATGAGTTTTCATCACTTTTTACTGTAGTTACAACCAAGACATCCTGGCCTGAGCCCAAATCCAGCTCCCATGGCACCTGCTCAGCACGACTGTGCCACCACGCAGCTCACTGGAGAGTCAACGCTCAGGATTTCAATGGATTTGTGACTTGTCGATAGTATGACACATTCTGTGGCCACATGGGTACCCCTTCCCTGGTGCCTCATGTAAAAGGACTGGGCTTATTTTCTGTTGTCTCTGCCCCAATCACACCTATCTTACTTCTACTTTAGTGAGTTTAACGGTGCCATTTGAATATTCATTCTTTTAGTTAAAGCATTGTTCCTTTATGATGCTCCATTACCGGCAGGTTGTGAAATGAGACTAGCTGACTGACTACTTGTTGAGTACCATATAAAGGAAATGTGATTAAACAGAGAATCTGTCTTCTTTTGGGTGCTGGTAGAAAATCATGATTACACTAGCTATAAACTCTGTCAGAAATAAAAGATAAACTTTATTTCCTAAAAATCTTAATTTAGGAAAAAGCCAGGCTTTTTTTTCCCTAAAACACTTTCCCCCTTCTCTATCCATTTTATTTTCTCCATTTTATTATTTTTATGATATATTAAATTAAACCATTTCCTTGTAGTGCACTGGTTAAGACAATTTCCTTAGCATTTGCTGAATGACTTGGCAAGCTAGATGTCCTAGAGCTGAATCGTAAAATCCCATTAAAATCCAGTCATATAAAAATAAAAGATGCTTCCTGGTACACCCCATGACATGTTATGGTGAGGTCTCATCATATTACAATAACAACTGCCAGAAAGAAGTGACTGCTGTGTAATAGAATATGATGAAGAGAGAGGCGTGTGTTAGCGACACAGCCAACTGCATTTAATTAAGTCCCATGTCCAAATTAGTTCCCTGATTGGCATGTAAGAAGAAAACATGTTTACTGTGATGTTCAAATGGCACAGTTGTTTTTAAAACACACAGGCTTTTTAGCTTGACTCTATTTCTTTTTGGCCTTCAAGATTCTTGCTACTCAAGGAGGAAGCTGTTGTTACTGAAGTTCCTTAGTCTTAGGGGAGGAAGAGGAAGTCTTTCATGGATAAATAGCACACTCATTTCACCAGGCAGAAAACAAGAGCTAGAGTACAGACTCAGACCAAGAAGATTCAGGAGCCTGTGCTGTTGATCCAGGCCAAGTCTGGTGAAGAAGAGCTGCAAGACCAGACTGCACAGTTGTTTGTTTTGTAGACCAAGAGTCAAGAATGATTACTAAGTGAAAAATAAAAAAGGATATACAATGAAAGTATGTGAAATTGGTGATTGAAGATTTTGATGTCTGTAAATAAAGTTTTATTGGAATATCGTTGCATCCATTCTTACTGTTGACAACAGCTTTTGTGTACAGTGGTAGGACTGAGTAGCAGCAACAAAGGATAGATGGCCTCCAAACCACCTATTAATTAAACATTAATTAAGGTATAAATGTGCTGCACTGATTCCTAGCTATCCTGGGATACATGTGGCCCATGCTAACAGGTTGGACATGCCTGATTCTGTACCGTTATAAAAAAAGTTTGTCAGTCTCTGTGATCTATGATTCTTAAACCAAGGTAAAGTTAAACGTTTAATGTTAAATCAAACATTCAGCTGGACCCTAAGGATTGTCATATTTAAAAAGGAATCCCCAATGTTACTTTGATGATCACAGAGCAGTTGTTACTGTCTCCTATCATGGCCATGTGGTTCTTTTCCTCCTCCAGTCCTCGAGGCCTACGATGATGCTGATGATTGGATGAATGAGGGCAGGGTTCATATATTAATTTGTTAGGTATATACTTCTCTGTTTGTCTTGAGACAGGGTCTCACAAGGTAGCCCTGGCCAGCCATGAACTTGCACCAATCTTCTGCTTCTGCCTTCTGGATGCTGGAGTCACTGGTATACCCCACCATCCCTGGCTTAAGCACATGCTTTTGATTGTGTGCTATATGCCAAGTGCTGTTCAATGCTAAAACCTATAGTTGAGAGGAAAATACATAAAAGGCCCAGTATAAAATCACATGACAAGAGGTATACATTAGTTGCCTAAAATAAGACTTACTGTACATAGATGGAAACTCACACTAACCTGTAAGTTTCAAATAATGAATATTTTGTTTATATTATAGTACTAGACTAAGAGAATTTGAGAGCATGTATGTTGGTAATGTGAAATTGAACTCTGTAGGTATTGTTGAACTTTGGGGGCAGACAATAAGGTGTTACCTGTGTTGAGGATGGAATGCTGAGCTGGTGCGAAGACACAGGACTCATTTGAATAGCTGCTGCTCCTTTTATAAACAAATACCAAATCAGAAGGGATCATTATTGCCGTAAATGGATCTAGACAGCAGAAGTGTATTTAACTTCAGCAGGAAGGTATTTAGACGTTAATTTTAGCAACCAGTATCACTGGGATACATACAATGCTATGTTATATAAGCCTAATGGATTTCAAATTATTTTTCCCTCTTGGACTCAATTCTGGTTTTCTTGGAACTGTTTAGGGATCTCTTTGTCAACATGCTAAGGCTAGCATATTAGAATGGGAAGGCAAGGTTTTAATTATAACATTATCCCTGTCCATTGCTCACAGGAGAAGCAGCTTCCACCACATTGCCAGTGCAGACTCAGTTTTGACAAACAATGCATTCCACAAAGATTAGAAAATAAAAAATGATAATGAAGTTAGAAAAAAACTTCACTCTTCTCTAGATTAATACATTAGTTGCCTTTGGCTGTATAACAGACTCCTTACAAATTAAGAAGCTTAATGCAGCAAATATTTATCTCCTAGTTAGAGTGTGCTGGGAACCTAGGGATGGGTTGGGTGCATCTCTGCCTCAGAGTATTGCACAAATTAGCACAGCAAGGGCTGAGGGGCCACCAGGGCTCACCCAGGGCCCACCCAGGGCCCAGAATTGCTTCTGAGCTCACCCACATGGTTACTGGCCAGACACAGCCCCTCATAGGCCATTGCCCTGAAGTCTCACTTTCTCTCTGGCCATTGCTAAGAGATCTCCCTGAATCCTGATCATATGGGCTTTTTTATAGGGGCAGCTCAAAAATGGCAGCTTCTATCTTAATGGCCAAGTGAGACACAAAAGAGGGCAAGATGGAGGCCTAAGACTCAGAAGAGACATTGAGTTCATTCTTCTGTATTCTGTTCATTGGAAGCGGGGCACTACATCTAGATTGTCCCAAGACCAGCTTGTACAAAGGCGTGCGTGCCAAGAAGTCACAATTTCATTTTCTTTCCGGATTATAGAAGTAATATGGACACACAAAAAATCCACTCATAGATGCACCATGCGTTGCCAAAATACTTATTGAGTGCTAACTAGCTTACTATTATTACTGAGTACCAGATGTGTGTGAGAAACCACAGTGCTCAAAATGAGCAAGCTTCTTCATGGAAGCAACCTGCTTCCATGTTGTGTTCTTTCTGGAAGAAATAAATCATGCTACAGTGCTTGGTATGCAAGACGTTTCCCAAAAGATGTTATTTTTATTTCTGCAGGGCAAATATCCTGTCACAGAAACACAGCCAAGCTTCCCAGTCCGTGGCAGCTCTAATCCTGATGTAGACAAATACGATTTGCTTAACCAGCTCAGACATGGCTCTGTGTTCACTTATATTTGAAGAAGGTGGCTCGTAACAGTGTGCAACGCTACACACTTGTAACTGCCTTTCTCCTGCTTCTGCTTCCTGAGTGGCCTTTCCCAGACAACAAAAACACTAGAGCTTAACAGAAGTAGCTGTTATGATAGTCTCCCGGGGAGCTCGGCTGACCACCGTGTCCTCTTGCCCTGCACAGGCCAAGTTGACCCAACATCTTCCAGCTCTGAATTATTCTAATTGCTTTCTTTTCTAGATGCATCCTTTCAGTCTCTCAAGTGCTCTTTTAAAAATGGCTTCATGAACTACAAACAAGATTTCAGATGTGTGCCTGGTGATGCCAGTATTTTGTGGTTACTTTCTGTAATTAATATTCCGCATCTCAGCAACTGTCTCAAGGTTTTAATTGACTTTTGTCACCCCCATCTTGTTCGAGGACTGTGTTGCCATCCTTGTGCATTATTAATCAGCTGCACACACTGTGCTTGCCTGCCCCTTCAACTCAGTATCGAGTTCTTTCCCAAACTTTGTTTTGACTGACAGTCAAAGGAGACTTTATTGTTTTGGCTTCTAACAGCTACAGTTTGCTGTGATAATTGAGACAATCCTACCAATAGAAGAAGTTACTCATTTGAAAGAGTGAGAACCGGGGGCTAGGAAGAGGGCTGAGTGGGCAAGGTGCTTGTTGGGCAGGCATGAGAACCTGAGTCTGGATCTGCAGAACCCATGTACAAAGCTGAGTGCGACTATGCACAGCACTGTGGAGGATGTCGGCAAGAGGATACCCAGGGCTTACTCTGCAGCTAGCTAGCCAGATGCTCAGTTCTAGGTTCAGTGAAGAGCCCATCTCAAGAACTAAGATAGGATTGGTGAAAGAAGACACCCTGTCCTGCTCTTTGGCCTACACACACACACACACACACACACACACACACACACACACACACTTGTGCATGTATACATGCACACACCAAACATACACACACAGAAGAAAAAACAGACATACTGCATTTTTCTTAAACACAAACTCCTCTATACAGTGTAGAAATAGTTCCCTAACCCATTGAATGCCATATATTAACAAACCCGAGTTATGATGTATTTTTAATAGAAATATTGATTCATTGCTCTCACAGTTAAGAATATGTTTCCAAAACTACAGTAAAAACCTAAGAAGGCTGATCACTGTAGTGATTATTTATTAAAAGTGACACTTTGAAAACAGTCTTTAAATGCTTGTTTTTCATAGTTTATTGTTATTTTCACAGGATCTTCCAGTGGAAAATGTTCTCCTAGTCCCTTTCCAATGCATTCAAGATTTCACAGGAGTTACCAGCAGGCTAACTTCATTGAGGCAGTGATAGTGTTCATCCAAAGCTCCTTGTTCTCCTCTGTGGATTCATCTGTTCATGAGACTTCTAGGCCTTGAACATCTCTGTGTAAGCAGTATTGACTTTTCCCTGTTCAAACAGCCTTTGAGGGTTGAGAATAGAACCCAAGGCTTTCATGCATGGTAGGTAAGCAATCTACTATTGGTACACACTCCTATCCCCTGCAATGCTATTTTTGAATTCATGTGTCCCCATAAAAGTGGGAAATACACCTCTATTCAGATTGCCCCAGTCCATAAAAACTGCTTTGCTGGCTATTGCTTTCAATAATGATTGAAAACATCTCACCAAGAAGAATCAAGCCCTAAGAACAAGATGGCAGATTTGGTGTACACCTAAGAATAACAGGGTTATTTTCACCCAGCCACCAGAACACTAGAGTCTAAAGACAGTATAGGTCTGAGAACAGATACTTTTTCAAGCTGGGTCATTATAGATGGAATAAAGTACATAAAATTTAAGAAAATTACTTGCATGTTTTGGGGTATGGAAGGGTGGTATTCTCTCTATTCTAAGCATACGCAAGCTGCTTGATAGTCTCATTTTCCTGCTGCCTCTGGTATATCTACTGTGTTCTTCCTTCTAGCCTATGCTTCTGTAAAGGGCTTTTGACTCCAACTGTTACCAATTCTAAGTCCACAACCATGTGCCAGTCACCTGCCTTTCCCCCGCAGAACTATGTTCTCTTCTCCCACTACGCAGTCTCCAGGACGGTGAATCTGCAAGCAACACTTCCCTGGTACTGTTGTCAGGTGCCTTGTCTGGGTTTGGCCATTGGGAGGTACTGGAAGAGGACTAGAGGTAGACACAAGAGGAGAAGTCAGGGTACTTTAATCTCATTTTTCTTTCTACTTATCTTTTGGGGGGCAAAAGTTCAAAACTGCCTGGACCTTCATTGTTAGTCCAGTTCTCGGTGATGCAGATCCAACCCTCTTTAGTCTAGTTTCTTATTAGAGATTAGAAATGAATAATTTCTAATCTCTAATTTGTCATTATCATCCAACTGCTCTCTGGCCAACTTTTCCCTGGAGTAATAATCACTTCCTGTGCTTGCAAATCTTTGGGTTGCCTCAATATACCATTTGGCTTCCTAGCTTATTCAGCCTTGGCACCCAAGTCCTTGTATTAAATTTCATTTGTAAATGACCAGATATAGGGCTGAAGAGGTGGCTTGGTGGTTTAGAGTACTTGTTGCTCTTTCAGAGAACTGAGGTTCGATTTCCAGCACCCATGTGATAGTTCATAACCATTGGTAACTCCAGTTCCAGGGGGTCTGATTCTCTCTTCTGGCTGCCCATGAGTATGTATATATATATATATATATATATATATATATATATATATATATATATGCAAGAAATCACTCATACATATAAAATGAATAAGTCACACACACACACACACACACACACACACACACACACACACACACACAACCAAAAACAAAAATCCTACTAAATATGGAGACTCCTACTTACGAAAACATGGACTAGATATATTTTACCATGTTTCTTTTGCTAAATATAATTGAAAACCCTGGCTACTATACATGAAACAAGTATAAGAGGACTGTGAAAGATAAGGGACAGGATGAAGATGGAAGAAGGGTGGAGGCCCACAAAGGTTCCCAGTGAGATCTGAGCTTGCTTCACCCAGCATGACTGCATTAGAGGATTGCTTGACCATGTGCATGGTTACTAGGTGTTTGGAAGGGTCTACACTTGCCTGAGCTAGGCGGAGGTTTTTGCTCCACCCCTTGGCATTCCTATAAATAGCCCTTTAGAAGAGACAGAAGGGGCCAGTGGATAATGGTCCAGGCCCTCCTGAGCTATCCTGTGTTTCTGTTTCTCTCCCCTCTATCTTTGTATCTAAATATTTCTCATTTTACCCTCCTCAAGAGTACCCTGGGTGGGGGGAAAGTGGGAGCTGGCCTCCCACAGAAGGGGGTGATGATGATGAAGTAGCTGTGGAGGCAGACTAGACAGGGAATATCAGGATGCATATAATGGTGAATAGTATCCTGTGATCACCATTTCCATATCTGAGATCAGATGTTGGAGAAACTAGCTACCTACTTGTACCAAGAGGTACAGTTAAAAACCTCCAATAAGGGTCCACTATACACTTTAATCAAAATATGAGGAAAGGGGCAACTTCTTAAAGAACACTATTGGATAGCACCTACTCTATTGCAGACAAATGTCATAGAAGAAAATTGTTGCCTGCCCCCCAAGCAATGCTGCATAGAAAGCCCAAGGGCCCTGATTTTTCCAGGAAGCAGCTGAGAGATCAGTCAATAGAGCTGCAAAGTGAAGAAGAGGAATCCACAGTGAGAGCTGAGAACTTCCATACTCCTCCCTTGACAGAAGGATTCCTGGACATAAAACTTGCAAATAGAACTCAACAACATGATCAATCCACAGAACCAAATGGATATTTACAGCAGACTACCCATCAGTGACAGAACATACACATTTGTTTTTCTTGTCTGTAGTACAATAAACTACATCATGAGCCATAAAACCAACCCCAGAAAGTGTAGAAACCGAAATCACATGGAGAGTGTTCTTTGACCACAACAGAATCAGAACAGAAACCAGCATCAGGTTGAAAGTAGAAAAAAAAACCCAGTGCTTGAAAATTGAACAATGCAGTTCTAAATAACCCAGTAGTCAACGTTGTCTCAAGAGAAATAAAGCCTACATTGAAGCAAATGAAAATATAACATCTCACAACAGAGGACACAATGAAAGCAGTGATGGAAGATAATTAGACAGCATGAATCCTTACATCAGGAGAGAGGAAACGTCAAATGATGTCACCAAGATGGCAGAAGGAGGCCACTTTATTTTCTCAGACAGAAATATCAAATGACACTATGCAGAGGACCAAACAACCACAGACCTGAGTTACACGGCACCCGTATCCCCGAGTGGAAATCCGTGTCACATAGAAGGCACAGCGTCACCTTCACCCTATCCCCTCCCACAAGGCAGGACACTGAAAGGGCTTCCCAGGGCTCTGGGTTTCTAAGTGGGTGAAAGAGAGCCAGGGAGATGAGTGCCAGCTTCTCCATCACTCTGAGAAGCTCCTTAGGAATTCTACCTGTTCTCACCATGTGAGAGATTATGGATTTAGGATGACATGGCTTTGCTAGGACACTGGAAGTCGTGTAACAAAGCATGGGGGCAGAGCCCAGAGAACCCAGTGAGCACATGTAAGTTCAGTGCATTAAGATGCACCTGATTATCAATTAGTACCAGCTAAGAGCCGAACCCATCCTCAGAGTTGTGCTTGTCATTTGCAAAAGATGTGGGGTGTCCTGATTAGCATGGAGCCCTAGATGGCTAGTCCCAGGCCTCTCCTCAGACCACTGGGGTCACACAGAGAGAAGACTGCAAAGCAAACTCTTTCCCAACAAGCAGACTTTAGTTTTGCAGTATCTGTGAGTTTAATCACTGCTTCTTACAACCCCAAGGTCCTCCCCAGACATGTTCAGGGAGGGAGGCAAAGAGCAACTTTGTACTTCCACTGAGTAGAGCAATACTTCACTAATTTTGACCCATTTAATTCTGACTCCAGGCCCCTCCAGGCTGCTCCTGCAACCCTGTCCAACTGAGCACACCTATGGCCAGGAGACCTGAATAGATGATGTTTCTAAAATGAGGGGGTATGACTGGCTATCAGTTCCATGAAGTTAAATGATTGATAGTAATAACCACAAAGAATCAAATTAAAATACATCTGTTAAAATAGGCATTAATAAAAGCACTAAAGATACTAAGTGTTTTGGTTAGGATATAGTAAAGAAAACTTCACACACTGTAGGAAGGAATGTAAACTAACTTATCTGTTTTGGAAAATTGTATGGAAAGTCCTCAAAAAAAGCCAAAAGAATTAGCGTAGGATGAAGTAATCTCACCTGTTAGTATTTACCCAAAATATTTGTACTCTGTATGTTGAAGAAAAGCCTGGAGACCCGTGTTCACTGCAGCGCCATTCAGCCAGTTCCAAAGGTGAGAAAGCTGTTTAAAGAGTTAGTAACAGAGCCCAGAGAAAGATAAGGGTATCTTCATCCAGGAAGTTCTAAGCTCCCTTGTCAGATTCTGCTCAACCAAATCTACCCAAAGCCTTAGTACAACCAAGGTTAAAGATGAAGAGAAACTTTTCAAGTCCATGAGAGAGAATGAACAGGGAAGGCTGTCTAGGTTGTCTAGGGTCAACTTCTCAGCAGAGACATCACCAACCAGGAGACAGGGACATAATATTTCCATATCAAAGTAGAAACCTGTTGTTCTAGTTTGATTTCTGGTTCTGTGATGAAACATTCTGACCAAAAGCAACTTAGGGGAGGAAAGGTTTATTTGGCTTACACTTCCAGGTCACAGTCCATCACTGAGGGAAATCAGGGCAGGAATTCAAGCAAGGACTGGAAGCAGACACCATGGAGAACTTCTGTTTGCTGGCTCACTCAGGCTCACTCTTAGCTCCATTTCTCACAGCCCCAGACTTCCTGCCCAGTGAATGGTGCTGCCCACAGTGTGCTGGGCCTTTCCCCCACCCATTACTCAGTCCCCACAGACATCCCCACAGGCCAGTATAAGCCGGGCAATCTTTGAATTGAGATTCCCTTTTCAGATGACGCTAGGGCCTTGACTCTAGCTTAGGCTGACAGTGAAGGATAACTAGGACACTTGTCAACCAAGAATCTCAGTGCTCCAGAGACAGTGGATCTCAAATGTCATCATGGAACATGTCAAATGTTTGAAGTGATACATGGGGTGATTGGTTTGGTTTGGCTTTTCGCATTGTGTCTCCATATATATGTACAGCTAAAATCTGTCAGTTTAGAATTTAAAAAAAGAAGAAAACGTCTCAGTCAGCAATCTGAGCTCCCACCATGACAGAGAGCACGCAGCTTCGAGTCCATGTCCCCCCCCCCCCCCCGTACCTGTCTCTGACAGTCTGTTCCAGGGGTGGCACTTTCGTGTGCTCCACTCTTCACGAGGCAGTCACTGTGGAGGGATGGAAGGGAATCTGCTGCCAGTGCCCTGTAAGAGGCTGCATGAGCCTCACCAGTGCTCTCCAGAGCCTGGTGTCGGATATGGCCCTGGTAAAGGAGTACTGTGAGCCCACGGGACCTATTAGAGGGTGACGATGAAGATGATGATGTGGGAGATGAAAATCACATCAGTAGCAGAATTAACTCAGACCGACCATCTGCAAAATGGCCAAGCCACCATCTTAGCAATAGTTTTCATGAAATTATGAAATTAGGAAAAATACAATCAATGTTCAGAAGTGAAGTCTTTTTTTTTCCTCAGAACACGGGAATAAAATGAAAGACTCAGTAACATGAAGTCCTTTAATGCAGCAAATCAATTTTCATTGTTGCGTTCACTTTTTAAAAATAATAATTGAATTAAAAAGTGATGTTTCCATCTTTCAGCTTGGTATAAAAAGTGTGTACTGAGGTTTGATGTAAGTTATAACTTTTTAAGAACTGATAAGAATAGGCAAAAATTGTGTGTTAAATGCTGGAATATCAATACTTTATTATAAGTAGTGGGAAAATGAGAGATAAGAAATATGGAAGAGAAAGGAGAGCTCTTGAGAGAGATGCAAAGAAACTCTGAATTTACATGCAAACTCATCCTATAGACAGTCAGAGATGACTATAGTCAATCAATGTGGATTAATCTGATTTACCTTTAAATACTAGTATCCTAAAGGAGCTAAGAGTATGTTTCTAAGACACACACAGACAGACACACACCCCTAAAAATGCCAGTCGTAATTAAGCAATCCCTGTTGATTATAACAAGGATCTCCTACCTGTAGCCATATTTGAATTTTATGTCAAGAATTATTGAATCATTTTAAGAATATATATTCCTAAAATAAAAAAGAGATAGTTGATAAAAGGGAAGGGTTAAAAGACACAGTATAGGACTGTGGGTCTCCCAGGGTTTGCAGCAGGACAGTGGATCTCCCAGGGTTTGCAGCAGGACAGTGGATCTCCCAGGGTTTACAGCAGGACAGTGGATCTCCCAGGGTTTGCAGCAGGACAGTGGATCTCCCAGGGTTTGCAGTGGGATATTGCATCTCTCAGGGTTTGCAGCAGAAGTCTGAATCTCCTAGGGTTTGGGCCTGAGGAGGAGAAGAGGAAGTTTTTGCAGCATTGTGATGGAACTGTGGTTCTAGGAGACTCCTTGCCTGGCAGGGGCTGGCATTTGTTTGGGGACTGTATCTGCTGCTAGCTTTCAGGGAGAGAGCCTGGATCCACTTGCTAATCTCCCATGTGCTACCATGGAGGGCAACCTTTAGAAACATAGAGCACAGGGAAGCCTCAGAGGTTCAGAACGGGTTCCCAGAGCAGAGAGTAGGATGGACATGGGCAGAGTGTGGGTCTGGAGGGACAAACAGGATATTCAACAGAATTTGTCCCAAGGTCATAACATAATTGCAATGATAAGCCAAATATTTTAAAGTAACATTTCTGGGCTACCTAAATGAATCAGCTATTTGTGAGGATCAACTCTGTAGGAATTTGAATTGTATTTAAAGAGTTAAAAATATTTGAAAATAATTACCTCTTATTTTAATGCCTGTTGTAGCATTCTATGATAGGTAATTATAGGAATACTGCTAAGCCATGGTAGACTTCAGTTTGGGTTTGAAAAATATCTTAAGATTTGGCTCAGTTCAGCATTTTCCTATTGGATGACCTTGGACAACTTACTGAACCTCGAATAGTTTCTGTTTACTCATCTGCAAAATAGATGTGATAATATCTACTTCTTAGAATGGTTGTGTAGCTCTGAGAATTAAATGAAAGATGCATGTGAAGGCACCTGGTAGGCACTCAATACATTTTGATTGAATTTGAATCACAAATTCCAAATTAGTGGCTTCAAAATTCATGAGGTAAGGCCACAAGTTAGAATTAAGAGTGAATTTTTGAAAAGAGAAGAAAATCTGTGTTTAGACTGTTAATGTCATCTATCACTCAGTCAACAATTATGATAATATGATCGGCAAACTGTTCTCTATTGATGGATCTTTCACCATGTTTTGATTACAAATGTGAAATCTTATCAGGATTCAGATCATATTTAGAATTCAATGATTTTTCTTAATTATCTGATAGTCTTCTTAGAAAAGAAGGAACGGAGGAAGAAAGGAAGAAAGAAGGAACAAGGGAGGGAGGGAGAGAGAGGGGAGGAGTGAAAGAGGGAGGGAGGGAGGAGCTGAAGATCAAGCCCTTTGGTACGGGCTGTTGGTTGCACCAAGAATTTGAACTTCACCTCTTTAATTTGAAGGATGAGCATGGCTGGCAAACACCAGCTCGAAGGCAGCCTGAGGTACATCTTTTTTTCAGCCCCTCACAAACAGGTTGCCATGGTGATTCCGACAATCACAAACTCTTAATAGCAACAGCTGAGGGTGTGGGAGATAAGTAAATATCTCAGGTAGAGTTGGATTTAGAAACGCTTTAGTTCTTCCAGCAGTAGCCCATTTCCTTTTTAGTTGCAGGCTTAGACTTGATTATAAACGTTTATCATTACGGCAATCTTTGTTTTTATTAATTATCCATTTATTGGCACACTTTTCAAGAACAAGCCAGCTGTACATTCTAATAGGCAGGTGTATTTTATACATAAGAACTACCCTGCTGGGTCAGAGCCACATTCTTTGATTCCTGTGAGTGATAGAAGCCTCTAGAACTGTATCTGTCCCCCCTCTAAAGAAATTTTAAGATGACCAAAGATTTGCCCTCACTAGGTATTTTTTTTTTTTAACAAAAAGTAAGGCAGAAGGGATAATCTGAGCACTTAACAATTTTAGAAGCAGACCAATTTCTCCTGACACTCACCTACACAGGGTCCTGTGACTTTATGATTCCACACACCACAAAAGCAGATTCCTCCTCCTTGTTTGTTCCATTCCATTACACCTGCAACAGTGCTCTGCACACTGTAGATACATGGACAAATAATTATTTTAAACTGAAGAATAAGTATTTTAAAATGAATAACATTTTCCTGTCTCTAAAGGTAGTCAGACAAACTGAGAAATAGCAACCTGGAGCTGCCATCTTTGGACGAAGAGTTAGAATGTCTTTGGGTGCCGCTGTCATTGTATTCTCTTCTGGTTGCACACCATTAGAGTCTGAAAAATGGGTTTAAGGTAAGCGGGGAGATGGCAAGTTGAGTGTTTGCTGATCCTGCCCGGGGATCATGATTTCAGATCTACGGCACCCATGTAGAGAGCTGGGCATGGTAGCACACGCCTGTAGCCCTGTGCTGGGAAGAGGGATAAGAGGATTCTGGACACTCACTGGCCGGCCAGTCTAGCCATGAGTAACCTCCAGATTCAGTGAGAGACCCTGTCCCCCCCAAAAAAGTGGAGAGTGATAAAGGAAGACACTGGGTGTTGCTCTCTGGCTTCACCTGCACACACAGGCACACAGGCACACAGGCACACACACCCCATGATAAAACCCTTTGTAAGCTAACTTGAAATAATCAATAAAAGAAACAGAATAAAAAGAAAAAGTAATGATGGAAGTGTAACCCAGCCACAAAGCCATCCTAGTATCACACGGGAGTCGCTGGGTGGCATCCCCAGTACTTCTAGACAAACAGACACTAGACAGCGGTGCTGTCCTTGATCATCTCATCTTAACCCCCCCTCCCCCGCTCTTCAAGCAGGGAAGGTGAAGGAATTCTAGTCTTGGTTACATAGAAACAAGTTCAACCCATGCCACAAATTAATCGTTTGGATGTAAACTTGGTGCAGAATATATTTGTTGTGTGTTTATTGTTTTTAATAGTGAAATAAATGTTTATGTGTGTTTTCACACATAAATGAACTGCAAATCACTTTCATGTGGCTTTCCTTTGGATGCCTTCCACTATCCATAT
Source organism: Peromyscus leucopus (assembly GCF_004664715.2). NCBI lineage: Eukaryota > Metazoa > Chordata > Mammalia > Rodentia > Cricetidae > Peromyscus > Peromyscus leucopus. The sequence continues at coordinate 88,792,421 of NC_051070.1, read as the reverse complement.
GGATGTGTGTACAGATGTTCTTCTAATTCACACACTGTTACATGGAGGCTCTCTGGATGCCTTCATAGCGTCACTGTGTTTTGTCCCGCTTGTCCTGTGGAAAGCTATGATGAGTATGGCAGCTTACCACAGCACCTTGCCGTGTGTCTCTTGTTTTTTCAATCTGTTCTCCACATAGGAGTCACCTGAGTAATCGCCTTAAGATGTCAATCAGCTCTCATCACTTCCTTCCTTCCCATGGCATGAATGTCAAATCCAAGCTCCTGTGCCCCACACGGTATCAGTCTGGTCCCGCCTAGCCCTTCTCCTCTTCCATGCCCTGCTTCAGTTCCCACCAGACTATGTGTTACAGCATTTCCCCCTCAGCCCTCCTGGGCTCTGTTCCCAGTTATGCTCCCGTGGACTGAGGCCCTCCCAGAACCTTGCCCTGCTGGCTTCTTAGCCTGAGAGTCCTGCTCCCTAAACAGCGCCTCATATGTACAAGAGGTGCTCCTGGAGTATAGAGCACAGCGCATGACCCTTTTCGCAGCTCTGCCCCCTGGCACTTCAGGACATCTCTCTAGACTCAAATTCCTCCTGTGTAAGACAGTACAGTCTGATCCTTTCCACAGCATTCTTATGGTCCACATGGTAGTTCCCATGAGCCAGGACGTGGTAGCAGTGCCCTGGCCGCAGACTGCACTCTGCACATGGCATTCTGTAAATACCAGCTTCCCCTATGTGAGGCAAAGTGTCTGGAACACCAATTTTCTAACACTCTTCTCCGAATAACCTCCTTAGTAACTCCCAAGTGACTAACCCAACTGTATCAAATGGGACCTGGATGTGGGTGTTACTTGCAAATTATTTTGACACATTCAAGGTATGGACCGACAGTGTATTTGGCTTGCTGAAAGGAATGTGTCAAATGGAGTTAGCTGTTATGAAAACTGGTTTGACAATAGCTAAATCATGTCACCCTTCTGAGCCTACCACTGACACTGGAATGATAAATAATACCTGCCACCCACCCTTCTGACAAGAGCGAGGCGAACTTGAATTGGATTAGGATGAAGGCAGTCGAAAGCTTTGATTTTCTTAGAGAGAGGGGATCTGTAGGCACTGCTTGCTGGAATCCATGCATATTGTCAGTCACCCTGTTTACTTAGTCTGTGTGGCTCCGGCTACTGCATGCATTGTGTAACAAATCAATTGCACCTTGAATGGAAACTCTTCACAGACTCTCACATTTTGATTTATTTCTGTGGTACAGCCAGCAATTCAAGTTAGCTTAGAAAGGCAGGGAGGAAGAGAAGCAAGCATTTACATTTATATTGTGGTCCCCAGGGTTCTATGAAACCTATGGGTGGTGGGACACAGCCTGCTTCCCTTGTAGGAGAAGGGAGGCTTAGATCATTGACTGTGGGGAGTGCCCTGACTGGTGAAGATCTGATTTTATCAGTAGTTTCTCTTTGGCAGTAAAAGCTAAACTGAAGTAGAGAAAGAACATCCTTGAAGTGTGTAATGCACACACACACACACACACACACACACACACACACACACACACTTCTGCTTAGTGTCTTATTCTGAGAAGTTGCAAGGGTAATAAAGAACACTTGCTCTAGACTGGACAAGTGACGAAACCTCTCCAAGTCTCCGTGTCCATCTGTAGAGTGGAATGTGTTGGATAGCTAGTGTCTCCTTGACTCTCCAAATCGACTCTCCTTTTTTTCTCCTTCCTTTTTTCTGCTAAAATAGGCTGTTGAGGCCTCTGCTTCTTTTCAGATTGGGCAATGGGCAGCCTCAGCCGTCTTCTGGGAGGGCAGAAGAGAGGAATTTTATGGTATTTTCTTCCCAAGCTTCTCACCTTGAAGGTGTTACTTTGGGTTGTATGGACTTGTCCAAACCAATTTTGATCAACTTGATGAGACCAGGTGTAGATGCTCAGGAATGAGGATAGAGCCTATGTTCCCATACCCTTATAAAAAGCACTTTTGTAAATAGACCTTCCTAACAGTTTAATCTTGAGACTGCTATTTGTTCTCTGTTGAGATCCTAGAAAATACAGAAAGATAACCATAGTAGCTACATCCTGTGGATGGTGTTGGGGTTAAATTACACATCTATAAAATGCTTGGAATCTATGAAGCATGAATTATGACCCTACTTGTCCAAGGTTCAATTAGAATGCTCTGGGATCAGCCAATCAGCACATTCTATGCCCCCACCTATCATGACGTCATCCAGGTCAGTTACTGTGGCTGGGGGTATGGTAGCATGATGAGTACAGTTGGCTTGGTGGAAGGAACATTTTCTCCATGACTTTTCAGATCACCACTGTGTGGTCATGATGCTTGCAGACCTAATTCTGTTTGTTTTATTGTTGTATTAAATTCTCTACATTTAGTACCACTCCTTATTGACACCCCAACAGGGGATGCTCTGCCCTCCCATATTGATATGGCCCTGTGCTGAAGTTCTGTGCTCTGGACAGTCAGACAGACTTACATGTGGCTTCTCCAGGAAACCAGCCTGGGGTGACACTAAAAGGGCTGAGCCTAGCAAACAACACAACAAAACTGAAACTCTGTTCAAACCACATCCAAAGTCCTTCCTACCAATGGACTTTGTCAATGATGCCAACCAATTCCTTTATCACTTGTGCCCCCCCCCAAAGCTTCCTTGTTGATATGCACAGGTAGCGTTTGGATTTGAAACCCAGTGTTTCTATCTCTGAAGATTGACATTTTCATCTGTTCACCTCTCATCATTTGACTTTTATAGATCAGGCCACACCCCATTTTCCTTCAGAGGAATATATTTTTTCCCATAATGCACTTTGTGATATCAGTTTCAGGAAGGAGGCCAAACCTGTGCTGGGATCTCACTTGGTCCTGACTTTGAGCAAATTACCCAGACCCCCACTCTCTCTGTGTGGGAGATTGGACAAGACATGTCACTTCCATTTCTAAGGTTTTGTGAGCGCTCCTACATGTGATAGAACCGGTCTCTGAACTAGAACAGCTGCTTCAGTCAGACACTATTGGAGTTTGTGCCCATTCTTAAAAATGATGGAGGAAATCTGCTTGTTAACGCAAGATATGGGCTATTTTGTCCACCTCACATTAACTTCCTTTAATTCAAGTTTCCTGAAATAGATTTGCTCCACATTTCAGCCATTTATCTTGAACTCTCTAATCATGCTCCTGAAATCTTTTCTATATAAAAGACTCATCTCTATGAAGGAAAATATTAGGCAACTCGAGAACAGGGTCTTTACCGCACCTTGTCGCCTGAAGGCTCCTCAGGTGCTTCCAAAGCAAACCGTGTACTCAGCCCTTTGCTCTATTACATTGGTCTCTCCTCAGGTTCCCGCTTCTGTGAACACACTGACTGACATGTGCTCAGCTAGCCAAAACGGAAGCCAAGGAGTCTTGGCTCCTGTTCACTCATGCTATCGGTGGTGTCTTCATGATTTTCAGTCCTGGAATCCATTGTCTAGAGCTGATGTGACAAATGGGCACAAGCTGGGTGGCAACAAAACAGCAAAAATTAATTTTCTCTTAGGTCAAGTGTCCAGAAGTCCAAAATCAAGAAGTTTGTGAGGTCAATTCCTTTGGGAAGTTCTGAGGGACAACTATTCCTTAGTTCTTTCCAAGGTCTGTCTGGTCGCTAGACAGTCTCGATATAATTTGACTTGGGACCATCTCTCCAGCCTTTGCTCCAATCCTCACAGGTCCTTCTCTGTGTCTCATTGCATCCTCTCACATTTCTTAAAAAATTCTCATGACATTTTCATCCCATCAAGACATGGCATTTGGATCCTTTAATTCCACCCTCAAAGACTTTCTGAATAACACTCTATTTGGAGATTGTTGGTAGACACTAATTTTGTGTGAGAAGTACAGATTAATCCACTCCAAACCTGTTCACATGATGGCAGTATGAGGTCCAGCCCTTCTCACAACAGACTCCAAATTAGTCCTTCTCTTACCCCCAGTCTTTGCTTAAGCACTAGGGCTTTCTAAATGCAAATGTGGTCAGTTCCTTGCCCCTTGTTTACCTAGGTCCGTTCCTTTCCCACGATAGAGGGATAATCTTTAAGCATAGTTGGACTAAAGTAGGTTCCTGACATGCTGGAAGAAAGAGCTCCTGGCTGACTATCCCTATGCAATCCCTTCTTCCTGATTACAGTCCTGTTACAACTCTGTTTACCAGAATCTGCAGCAGCGGTGGCTTTGGTAAGAGACACATGGCATGGTTTCGGTCAGTTAAAAATAACGGACTTCTCAGAGAGGAAAGCAGAGCTCCCTGGTACCTAACCTTCCCTGCATGCCTTTCTTTCCTTTCTGCCTGGTGTGGAGACAAGACACTGAGGGTGGAGTCATCATCTCGTGGCTACAAGGGTCAAGTCCACATTCAAAGAGACTCTATAGTGCAGGAGGAGCTCCCCAAATCCTTCATGGGTTTGTGATGTCTACACCAGCTTAGATACCACTGTTTGATTAGAAAAACAAACTTTTATTCATCTAAGGAACTCCTTTACAAGACTTGTCACATTTGAAGGTAGCTCTTTACTGAATTGGGGACACATATCTGCCTTTAACACAATCCTCTATTGTCTTTCTTTTTATTTATTGTATGTGTCTTTTACATCATATATCTTGATCCCATTCATTTCCCTGTCCCTTTGCATCTGCCTCCACCCCTGCACCCACCCCGACAGTAAAACAAAATTTATAAGAAAAAAAGAGAAAAAACAAACAAACAAAAATAAACTTAAAAAAAGGAAAGAATTAAAATCTCATCACGGAAGCTGCAGTGTGATACAGCGAGTGACCCAGGAAATGCTTTTATCCATCTTTCCTTGGAAGTGTTCATTGCAGTCATTGGTCTGCTTTGAGCCCTCTGGTTTCTGCTTACACTATGCTGAGCCCTCACTGGGACTCCTCTTGGACATCCTGCTGGTGCCCTGTGTTGTGGAGATGCTGCAGCTTCGGTCCTGTGGGTCAGGTCCCTTCTTGTGCTCCAGCAGATCATAGATGGGGTGGGTGTTGAGGCAGACCAAGTCAGAACCCTGGTCTGGGCCTAGGCAGCTGCAGGGTTGGTCAGCCCGCCGGTTCTCCCCATCCTCACCACCAGGGTGAGCTCTCCAGCATCACCTCAGCTGTTTCTCCTCTTGCAGCAATGAGCGAGGAGTGGGGCCAGTCCCCTGCTTTCACTTCCTCAGGGTCTGTTCTCCCACACCTGCACCATTAAGGTCAACTCTGTTGTGTTGCCCAGATGAGGTACAGAGGCCACTCTCCTGAGTGCTGCAGCTGGCGAGGGCAGGGACAGCGCTCCCACTGTTAGGACCCCAGGGCCAGCTCCTCCACCTGTCTCGGGCATCGATGGGTGTGTGTGGAGCGGTGGGCCTCTCTCCTCTACTGTGTTGCCACACGTCAGATGAGGAATGGGGAGGATGCTCCCTTGCTCATGACATTGGGTCTGGGTCACCCTCCCCTCTACCTCCCAGGCCAGCCCTGCTGTGTTGCCTAGGTGAGGAGCAGGGTCTACTTTGTAGATGTAACCAACCGTCTTATTAAATAAGAAACACAGAACCAATGTAAAAGAGGAAGCCAAGAGGTCAGAGCTTAGAGCTCAAATCTCACCCTTCCTTCTGTGGTGGTCCTAGCTCTCCGAAAAGGAGCTACTTCCTGGGTGTACGTCTTTTCATAGTCTTTTTGTTCTGCCTTCTCATTGGTTGTAAACCCAAACACGTGACTGCCTCGTCACTCCTGTATGTACAGCCCCCCAAGTCTTAAAGGCATATGTCTCCAATGCTGGCTGTATCCCTGAACACACAGAGATCTACCTAGCTCTTCTACCAAGTGCTGGGATTAAAGGCGTGTGCCACCACCGCCACACTCTTGCTATGGCTCTAATAGCTCTGACCCCCGGGCAACTTTATTTATTAACATACAATCAAAATCACATTTCAGTACAATTAGAATACCACCACACTACTTTCCTGAGTGCTGCAGCTGGAAAGGAGGAGGGTCAGCTTCCTCATCAGTTGCAGGCAGCAAGGACTGATGGGTAAGGGGGGCATCTCTTCCCCACCCATACTGCCGAATGACAGGTGAGTAGCTTTCCTATACTTACAACTTTGGGGCTGGCTCACTCACACCTCCACAACAGGGTTGGCTCCATTGCGTTACCCTGGTGAGGTGCAGGGCCTGCTCTCCCAAGTGTTGCAGCTGGTGGGGACCAGGGACAGCTCTCCTACTCCTGAGACCTCAGGGCCAGTAATCCCACCTGCCTCAGGTGTGATGGGGATCCTCTATTTTCTTAACTGTACACTAAATTCTGGTCCTACCAAATTGAATCTTGTATCATGAAAGCTGTGTTCTGCTTTCCACCTCTGAGCCTTTGTAGATAGCTAATGTTTCCCCAGGTTGACCTGGAACTCACAGGGATCTGCCTGCCTCTGCTTCACCACATCACCACACCAAACTCAGTTTGGGATTTTTATCACCCTGTATGCACCACTACTCTAGTTCTTTATTATTTACATCATGATACTCTTGTTCCATAGTTTCTTTTTCCAATTTTCGGAGGGAAAAGGGAACTTTTATGCTACAGTGCCTTGAACAATGTCAAGCATGTAGCAGACATTAGACACATGTAATAAAAACAAGAGACCGCATCTGAGACACACTGACAAGCACTTAGGATATTGGACAGAGCTGTAACTTAGATAAAGGTGTAAATCAAGACTATGGGTTTTCAGAGGAGAGGTCTGAGAACAGAGTAACAGGGGAAGTGGTCCTAGAGTTGCTTTTTCCAGGTAGCTAGCTGAGCCACATCAACAGGACCAACCCGACAAAAAGATTAAAGATGGAAGGCATAGAGGAGAGCTCAGTCTTCAGAAGGATCGAAGGAAGAGGATAAACCTGGAAATGTGAGGGGGTTCACATCAGCGACATTTTTGAATGACAAGCCCTCTGGAGCTCCATCAGTCTTAATATCTGATTGTAGGTTACTCCACATGGCCTCCATGGCTTGACTTAATAAATTTCCCACTTTAATTTTTAAACTCTGTGATGGTGAAAAACAATGTTAGTTCAGCAGGAACAATACTTGCCAGTTTGAATTTTGATCTTGTCCTGGGTAGTGATATGCGCTACAATCCCCTCTCATGGATGCTGTGCTCTACAGCAGCAACAAACAGCACTCCCAGGCTCCACACAGTCACAGGGTGCATAATTGACACTCTGGGGTGTACTGTGGGCCTCAGCCATGGTGCTAAGCAGGTTAGATGTAGAGAAAGTATTTGTGACTTAAGATCTTTTCAGCTTACGGTGCTTTGGTTGAGACATATCCCATCACTATGGAGGGTCCCGAGTAGTTCCTCCACCTAGCTGTTCTCTGATTTCCTTTCACTAGCAGAGCATTTTATTGCAGCTAGGCGCTTCACAGCCTTCTTTGCAGCTGGTATGCCGTGTGAATAAGACCTGGTCAGTGAGCCAGAAATAGAAAAGTCACATGGGTTCTGGGAAGGAGGAGTGTGATGTCTTTGCCTTTTCCTTCATCCACTGATGGGTTGATAATGTAAGCTCAGAAATCAAATAGCCTTGTTGGACTACAAAAGCGGCACTGCCTGTCATGCATGTCCTTGATTGTGGACACCAAGAACCTGGTTTCAGATGGCATCATAGAGATGCCAGAGCAGTTTTCAAGTGACTTCCTACATGACAGAGAAGGGCACCCTTTTCTTGTAAGACATTGTTGCTTGAGATTCCCTTTCTTATAGTTGAACATTGTTTGCTCTGTAGATCACCAAGTGCAGAGCTAAGAGAACTGGGAGAAGTGATAGGGGTTTTCCATAAGGCTAACAGTCATGTTCTCCATGCCTGCCTTTCTTCCCTTTCAAAAACGTAACTATGTGCAGTGAGACTCGGTGTTCCCAGTCATCCTTACTCCTTTGCTGCCCCTGCATGAGGTCCTTTTATGTTTTAAGAATTTGTTATAGCCCATTGCTATGAGGAGGCGAGCCAGGACATAAGAAACAATACACATGGAGGTTGTGAGGGAGTGACGAGCTACTTATTGATGCATGACAAATTGTCTCCAATCTGGCAGCTTAACACGGCAAACACTTCCTGTGCCCCAGTTTCTGTGTGTGAGGTACACGGGCATGGCTTTGTTGGGGGCTTCTGACTGAGGTGGTGTCTTGTGAGGTTGAGTCATCCTCTCTATAGCTGGAGCTGCTGTCATTTCTAGACTCATATGGTGGGCTGGAGAATCATTTCCAGCATCACTGACGTGGCTGTGGACAGGCCTCTGAAAATCTGCTAAGTTTCCTTGGGTGGTTGCTTGCGGCTTTAGTTGTCACACCATATGGACCACTCCATAGGCTGCCTGAGTGTCCACTGATGTGGCAATGGTGAACTGAAAGGGGGGAAGAGAATAATTCAGAAGCTACAGTCTATTTATGACCTCATTTTGGAAACGGCATCCTATCACTTATGCCGCATGCTATCTGTTACAAGCAGCCAGTAAATCTATCTGGCTGCACTCTAAAGGGTGAGTATTCCACAAGACACAGATATCAGGAGGGGGCCGTTAGGGGGACCTTAGAGTGGCTCATCATTTGTGCTCCTGTTGTGTGTTTTGATTCCTGGAGATAGCATCTCCTTATGTGTTCTCACCCTATTAGATGGAGTGTTAGATGTTTTTTGTTGCTATGATAAAACACCATGACCGAGACAACTTAGAGAAGGAAGGATTTATTTGGGCGTACAGTTCTGGGGGATAATAGTCGTTCACCATCATAGTGGGGCGGCATGGCAGCAGGCACGCATGCAGCTGAGCAGGAGGCCGAGAGCTCACATCGTGAGTCACACATGCAAAAGCACGAAGCAGAGAGACAGATAACAAAATGGTGTATTTTAAACCCTTAATGTCTGCCCCCAGGGACATACTTCCTCTGCCAAGGCCATGCTTCCAAATAGCACTCGAAACTGGAGACCACATACATGAGCCCACAGGGGACATTCCCACTCAAAAAACCAGATAGATTCATTTCTGAGTTGGTGGCCCAGTGGTATATTAATTCAAGTACAAATATTCAATGACCACCCACTGGGTGCCAATCATATGCAATGGACTGAAGATAGAACAGTAAATAAATTAGGTATGCTCACTGCCTTGAAGTCTAGCAGGCATCCTGGGCCCCGGCAGTAGGTGGGGTCATTATGTTTTACCGACAGCCCCCTCTCCAATATGAGCAACAGGAGACCAACACACATTTTTACTTTATTCCTTTGGTCTTGATCACCTATCTTAATAAATAATCACTTAGGGGTCATCAGAACCCAAGGGACGGACTAGGAACCTTTCTACCTCTAATCAGGAAAGTAGTGAGAAAGGGTTGGCAGGGAGAGGATTTTCCATAACAGGTTTGATGTCCAGAATTAGCTTCATTTGCTACTAGTTACATGTGCTTGTGCACTCTGCTTGTCCAAAATCAACTTGGTGAATGAAAATAAAATTGGTGTATGATCTAAGTATTCTAGGAGTTACATGACAAAATGTGTGTAAAATACACCGTGCAGTCAATAGTTAGCAGAAACCAAAGGCCTCAAACCAGACCAATGACTCTTTGCAATGAACACTTGCAAGTAAAGACATATGGAAGAAAGGGTTTACTGTGTGATTCACTGTGTCACACTACAGCTTCCATGATGAAATTTCCCCCTTTTTTTCTTTTATTTTTTCTCTTAAATTTTATTGGTGGAGGGCTGCAAGGGTAGCGGGCAGATAGGCAGGGATGGGAAATGAATAGGATCAAGATGTGAGATGTGAAAGACACAAAGAATAAATAAAAAGAAAGTTAAAAAATAAAGTAATTGCTGCATAAGCAAAAAAATAAATTGTACAGAATGTGGCACATAATAGACAAAGGATGCTACTGACTCAGAAACATGACTTCGTTGTGACTTTTACTAATGTCACATGTTTGTAGGGAATCAGCATTGGAAAGGGAGTTTTCCACAGATAATCCACTCCATCAAATTGTTTATAAGCTACCTCAAGTCTTCCTGTGGAAAAAGCAAGGCTGGGTATAAATTAATTAACTAATGAAGAAAAAGGGACCTTTGTTTGGACTTTGTGCAACAGTAATCCCTTTTGCAATTGGGAGATAATCCTTAGGTAAACAGAGAGTATAGAATACCTTCAGACTAATAGCGTTCAGTCAAAATGGTCAAATATTTAGCATACCTGATGTATGTGTAAGCCAGACCTCATCACCCTCAAAAATACGCCCTCCCCTTGTGGCAAGCAGTCTGGCTCCTAAATGTGCACCTAATCTTTCCAGTACTTCATGCTTAAATGTATTTTGAATTTTCACACATGTGTATGTACTGAGAATGATAAACAGCAGTTTTAAAAGCATGTTGTAGAAATGCCAATTTACAGATGGATTTGTTTTGCCTTAAAGTTAGTTAACACTTGATTCATGAAGTAGTGGGTGGAACAGAGATGTGACGTGGAGTGGGCCCTGAGACCCACAAAGGGTGAAACCTGCCAAGGAGTGGATGGCCAAAAGGACCTGAGAAATGAGGTAAGTATTCAAATGATCTCCTCAGGATATCTCATCGGAGAAATGGGGAGAAGGGGAAGCAAAAACTCATAGCATACGAACTGGAGCCTGAGCATTAACCCTTCCAACACCCAAGACCAGAAGAAAGCTCTGATTTGTGTCTTGCTGAGACTGCCTGCTTCGTTATTAAATGCCTAAATGTGGGCAGGAGAACAAAGGTTTTACATCTATTACAGCTCCCTTGTTTTCCTTTTTTAAAAATAAAATCTCTCATAAAGGCATAACCCAAGAAGATCTGAAGGAGTCGAGAGGGAATTTTTCCTGTATGTAGACATGCTCTGATTTAGTCTGAAAAACGCAACAGTGTTGTCCTTTGCAGTTGCTTATAAACTAAGTTGTTTGAAAGTGTCAAGATGCCATGTGGAAATATAGAATGGACAGAGTATCATAGTTAGTCCAGGCTGTTAGACTTTGTGGTAATGCCATCTCTGCTGGCACTGGACACTCAGTGTTGGGGAAGGCCACTTTGCACTTCATTTTTAATCCTTGGAAGCAGTGCCTGCCCTGAGCTCAACAAGACGGAGACAAAGAAAACAAAAACACAAATCTCTGTTCTCCTAAGTATTCAGTGGTTGTATAAGAGACTTTTCTCATCGCTGTTATCAATTATCCCAAACAAGCAAACTGAGGGAGGATGGGTTTATTCAGCTCGCAGTTTGAGGGGGAGCTACACCGTGCCTGGAAGGTGGGGTAGCTGGTCACACTGGGACCACAGTCTGGAAGCAGAGAGCAAACAACAGAGCATTCTGCTTGATTCTCCGTTTTGTCCAATCTGGGTCCAGGCCAGGAAACGCACTGCTTATATTTAGGTGGGTCTTTCCATCTCACTTAACCCAATCTAGAAACTCCCTCAAAGACATGACTAAAGTTTTTTTTCCCTAGATTATTCTAAATCCAGTCAAGTTGACATCATTAACCACCACACTAGGAAGGTAGATAACAAAACATAAATGTGTGTGCTATGCAAACAGTTCTTTAGGGTCAGTGCTTAACAGCAAAATTAATTGTTGTCATCCTTTTAATTTGATAAAATGAGGATTCACAGTGTCTGTACATGTCTGCCTCCCCCTGGCAAATGAGAAAGATATCTTTAAACCAATATTCCCATAAACTCTTAACATACCCAACTTTGTGGTTTTTCTGGATGTGCAGATTTAATACAATGCTTTTCTAAATGATTTTATAATTTTTATTACCAAGAGAGAAAGAGAGATTGGGGGAGGTAGGTGTGCTCATGCCATGGCCATGGTGCATATGTGGAGGTCGGGGGACATCTTGCAGGAACATGTTCTCTGCTTCTACCATGTGGGTCCAGAGTTCTTAGCTCAACCTATGAGTCATCTCACTCGCCCTAATTAATAGTGATTTGAACCTCTCTTCACAACTCTAATATTCCCCTGAATAACTTGCCTGTTCACATCCATTGTTCATTTTCCTATGGAGACTGACATCAAGTTATTAGCATTATTATTACTATTTGAGACAGGATCTCACTGTGTAGCTCTGGCTGACCTGGAACTTGCCTCATAGACCAGGCTGGTTTTGAGCTCACAGAGATTTGCCTGCCTCTGTCCACTGGGTGTTGGGGTTAAAAGTATGTGCCTGTTATTATTGGTTGGAAAAACTGTTATTATTGGTTGGAAGGAACTCATCTTCTATTCTAGACCTTTCCAACATGGTATATACTAGTCAAAATTGGCTTTTCAACACTTGAAGTGTGGCTAGTCTGAACTGAGACATGCCATGAACATAAAGCTTGCATAAAATTTTATAGATTTAAGATTTGAAGGATGTGAAAGATCTGAGCAATACATTTTATAAAAACATATTAAAAAGACTGATAGAAAAAATACATTTTATAAATGAACAGTCCATTTTCACTTCCTCTTATAGAGCATCTCTGTATGTGTCTCTCATTCCATTCCTGTTCTGTACATGAAGTCTGTGTTTGGTGGACACTCCAAGCATCCCCCAAGACCCATTTGCTGTTTCTGGTGACTCGTCATTAAATCCGTCCGTTTGTTCTGAGTTGTGCTTTTGAAGTTTTGCTGAGTTCTTTCTTTACGTTTAGGTCACAGATATAGTTTCCTCTGTCTTTTCTGTTACTTTGATTGCATTAACTTTTGCATTCTTTGTAGATAATGAATCACATCAGGATCTAGGTTTTTTTTCTTTTTTGTTTTTGTACCAGGGATTGAACTCAGGGTCTCCCACATGCTAAACATGTGTTCTACCATTGAACCCCCCACACTCCAGGATCCATTTGTATTCTTTTCTGAATCCAGACTTCCTTTTCTCCATGTGATGAACCAGTTTTCCCAGCGCTGTCCATTGAACTTCCTTTTGTCTGATTTGTGCTGTCCCTTTGGTGGTGTGTTATTTTGTGTTAAGGCTCCCGATGTAAAATTAAATTTAATCAGCAAACAGTATTAAACAATTGAGATGTGTCACAGAGACCTTGGATTTCTTGTATTGAAAAACTGGAGGTTCTAGCCATGTGGGGTTCACTTTTCCAATGGCAATCAGCAGCTGGCCTTGAGCAGAGACATTTTCTTCAGGGGGCCAGGAGTTCATCTTTGTCCAGATGTCCACAACAATGCCCAGTGTTGCCGAACTGAACCTAGGGGTCAGTAGCCATTTTTTCATGGCACAAGTATTGTGATTTTTCTCATCGTAGAGTTAAGAGGTAATGTTATCCTCTATGCTTCTCAGCAGGCAGGAAAAGGGAGACCGAGGCACTTGGCCTCTTTTATTTACTTTGCTGATTCTATACACACATTATATTACATGCTTGTAACGATTTGATTCTATTTCTATCTCGATGAGTGTATGACACTTATGTGCAATTGCCTGCAGAGGCAGAAGAGGATGTTGGGTCACCTGGAGCTGGAGTTACAAGTGACTGTGAGTCACCTGATACCACAGGTGGATACTGGAAACAGAACTTGAGTTCTCTGGTGGGACAGCAAATGTTCTCAAGTGCCAAGCCCTCTCTCCAGCCTTTGGGGCTGGTGTTTTTAATACTATATAAAATTCTTTTTGGCGTGATTTTTCATATTTTTTACATCAAATTTTATGTGGGATTCTGTATAAAAATGTCCTGGGAGGAGTGGCCAAAGCTCCCAGTGTGGCATGCGAATTGTACAGCTTCCATGTCTGGAAGATCACATGCTCAGCTTGAAGGGCAGTTGACATCATCTGATGTCCTTAAAAACATGCTTCTGACTTGTCTGTCAGGACACAGGAAGGGACAGAGTGTGGCATGAACGCAGGCAGCAGGCGCAGTGCCGGGGCTGTCTGGTCCTTGCTGTCTTTTTTTTTTCTTTGCATATAGAGTTAAGTGATGCCACAGGAGAATGCGTTTCAGCTGACCCACTGTGGATGTGTTAGTGAGACTCAGGCTGTCACTGTCTAAATAATGTCACAGCTACACAGAGTCAGCAGGGGCCGAGAAGTCATCCCTCTCACACCAGAATCTGCTTCAGTCACCGAGCAGGAGTCCACAAGACACAAATGACCCAGCGATTCTGTCATATCTTTCTTTATTTTTGTTCTGTGTCAGCCAGCCTCTGAGTGCTGAAATGTGGGATGTGGGGTGGGGTGGGGTGCAGTGGGGGGGGGAGTACGGGTATGGGAGGGCAAACGGGAAGGGTCAGGAATGATCAACCAACCTTAGTTCTGGTCCTTGCAGTCCTTAACTCATGTGGAAGCCAACATGTGTACCTCAATAAGTAAGGGACAACTGAGGCAGTTTTGTGCACTGTTTCTACCCTTCTCGGAGGAATAAAATACATGTATGAGCTACAAAATTGGATTTCAGTGATTTTTTTTAATATAAATTAAACTGAAATCTGTGATGTCCAATATAATGATAAATTATATGAATGCTAATAATTAAAGTTTAAAATCTGTCTTTCCTACAAGTGACATTTAAAGGCAAATTAAAACACTGAGACAAATCAGAATAGAGATCCCAGAAGAAAAGGAAAGAACTTCATATTTTCATACTGCCAGGAGCAAAAAGCTCCCCCCTACCCTCTATTTGTTCGTCGGTGGCCTGGAAATGAGCTTGAAAAGGACAGGCGCTCACGGGAAAACGAAGAATCCAGAGAGATGCAGCTTCTGCTCCAGCCTGACAAAGGGGGTGGGTTAGCACTTCAAGGCCAGGAAATGACAGCGCCATGAAAGGGGAAGAACAGGAGGGGCGCTAGATCCAGGTCTGTTTAAACAGTTCCAAACCAGGTATCAGCTTCCTGTCTCCAGCCGCTGGAGTCAGCCCCCTGCAACCCCCTGGAAGGGAAGCTGTGACATTGGTTTTTTGCCTTTTATTTTTAAAAAATCTGGTTTTAGGTTAAAGAAGGGGGGTGCTTCACGGTTTTATTTTGTGCTCAACATTACAACCTCCATAGCTGCCTGTGGAAATAGGGTAGGGAAGGTAGGAAAGATCTGAATTCCACCCTGTAAGCCTGTCTGCCGAGTACCCAGAGGTATAGGTAGAGTCTTGTGCTCTTCAAATCTAGTCAACACATTGATTGGATTTCCTTCCGGCCATTCTTCTCCCTCTCTCCCTCCCTCCCTCCTACCCTCTCTCTCTCTTTCTCTCTCTTTCTTTCCTTCCTTCTTTCTTTCTTCTTTCCTTCCAACAGGAAGAAGCATGGGTTCCACAGGCAGAGGTATTGGCTGTAGTGTATAGGTTGGGGCTGGAGAGTTGGCTGGGTTCTTTAGAGCACTGGCTGCTCTTTCAGTGGACCTTGCTTTAGTTCCCATCACCCATTACCTGTAACTTCAGTTTGAGAAGATTCAGCACCTTTTCTGGTCTCTGTGGGCTCTTGTCCCCTGCCCCCCACCCTCAAATTCCCCCCTAAGAGTTGTGGACACTATATAAAGTCATCCCTTAGAATTCACGGAGAATTGGGTTAAGAACTTGCTGAGAATATCAAAATCTGTGGGATGTTCAAGTTCCTGACATAAAATGACATAGTACTTGCATGTAATTGGTGCACATTTTTCCATATTAAAAAAAAATCACGGGGCATCTTATAAAGTCCAATACAGTGTAGACCTTCTGTAAGGGGTTAGCTCTAATCGTTTGGGGAATGATGTCAAGAAAAATGTTGATTACAGATGCAAATAAACAATAATCGTTAGCCTGGAGATGGCTCAGTGGCTAAGACTGCTTGTGGTTCCAGCTTGAGAACCTGAGCTCTAGTTTCCAGAATCCATATACGCTCTGGATGCAGTAGCATGAGTGTTTGTAGCCCCAGAACTCCTACAGGGAGATGATAGACTGAGGCAGAAGAATTCCCAGAAGTTCATAGGCTAGGGAGCCTGATGTATGAAGGAGAAAAACAGCTAAGAAAGACACTCAAAGAAGGTGAAGATGGTGATGGACATCTGAGGCTGTCCTCTGTCTTCCACACATTAGCCATACATGTAAAGATGTGTTACATTTGTTTTATCTTGAATAAAAACAATAGCTAGGCCGGAGAGGGACAGGCAGGGCTGGTGGGCAGAATAAGTAGGAGAAGGAAGAAGAGAGGGGGAATAAGGAGAAGAGAACTATGGAGAAGGAAAGGGACACACCCAAGGCCAGAAGCCAGAAGTCAGGCCACCACCAGACAGACAGGTATGAGAGGCAGTGAAGGTAAGATATACGAAAGTAAAGAAAGGTAAAAAGTTCCAGGGCAAAACGTAGATAGAGAAACAGGTTAAGTTTTTAGAGCTGTGGAAAGTGTAGAAATGAATGTACACACACAAACACCCTTTTCCTGTTGGCAGTTGTTTGAACCCACAGCAGCTGAGGGCCATATATACTTATTTTTGTGAAGTAGGGCTGCTCAAAAGGCACAGTAAGACTCTCTGAGTCTCAGGAAGTGGCGGGGGTCTCTCCGGCGGATGGGTGTGGGGACAGGGCGTGTAGACTGCAGGGGTCTGCTGGGGGCTCTTGGAGAAGGGGAGCCTTCCCGCAGGAGCCCTGCCCGCTGGCCTGCAACTGGGGTCGAGTTGGGCGGGTCTTCCCCGGAATGGCTGGTGCCCAGGGATGGGACTGAGGGGCAGGCCTCCCTGGGTATGACCCCAGACACTCACCTCTGGTCCGGATGGGAGTTCCGGCCTGATGGGAGCTGCTGGCTGGTCTCCAATTCTCAGGAAGTGTGTGTGTGTATGTGTTGGGTGTGGGTGTTTTCTCGGGCAGATGGGTGTGGGGGCAGGGCGTATAGATTGTAGGATCCGCTGCGGGGTCTCTGGGCCGGATGGGAGCTCCGGGCCGGATGGGAGCTCAAGACTCTCAGGACAGAGATAAATGCTAGAGTTTTGGTATGTCTTGTTTTTGTGTGTGTGCGTAGGGGTCTTCAGTGTGTGTGGTATATTGGTTATGTGTTGTGTGTACTTGTTTGGGTCTTTGGGGTGGGACAGAAGTTAGCATTGGGTGTCTTTCTTAGATTTCTCTCCACTTTATTTTTTGAGACAGCATCTCTCCCTTACCTGAGCTCATAGATTCAACTAGGCTGTCTGGCCTCTGAGCTTCAGGGATCCTTCTGCCTCCTTCCGCATTGGACTGCACACATCTAATCGCGCTTGGCTTTACAGTGCCTGCTGGGGATTGACCTCAATGCAGCAGGCACTTTACCAGCCGATCCATTTCCCCTGCCTCTCTTCTCCCCTCCCTCACTGACAAGCTCCAGCACTACCTTCTCCAAGTCCGTGTCTGCATTTCCATTTTGAACCACATTAACACCTGCTTTTAAAAGCCCTCATTTTTAATACTTTTATTTTTTCATTATATGTAGCAGGCTTTTTCTTTGGGACCACCAACCAGCTCCCAAATCATGACATGGAGACTTAATATTAGTTATGAATGCTCAGCCTTAGCTTAGGCTCATTTCTTGCTAGCTCTAATAACTTAACCTGTTTCTCTTCATCTACGTTTTGCCTTGGAACTTTTTACCTTTCTTTACTTTCGTATATCTTACTTTCACTGCCTCTCATACCTGTCTGTCTGGTGGTGGCCTGACTTCTGGCTTCTGGCCTTGGGTGTGTCCCTTTCCTTCTCCATTGTTCTCTTCTCCTTATCCCCCCTCTCTTCTTCCTTCTCCTACTTATCCTCTCTGCCCACCAGCCCTGCCCGTCCCTCTCCTGCCTAGCTATTGGTTATTCAGTTTTTTTGGTTAGACCTATCGGGTACCTTAGGCAGGCAAGATAAAACATGTAATTCATCTTTACATAGTTAAACAAGTGCAGCATAAACAAATGTAACACATCTTTACATTGTTAACAAAGGCAGGAGAAACAAATGTAATTCACCTTTACACAGTTAAATGTTCTGCAGCATAAACAAATGTAATACATCTTTACACAGTTAAATATTCCACAACAGTTATATAAGTTTACATCTATTTAGTGTGGAAAATGCATATGAGAAAAAGGTAAAACAAAGTTCAGAATTCTTAATTATAGTATGAGGAAATAAGCATTAATGATATATGTTCTTTCTGTCCCTCAGGTAGACAAACCAATGTGAAAATCTGTTTCTTTCATTTAAAAATGGACTCAGGTGTAGGTGATGTTTGGCTAGCTACTTTTCACTTAATGATTCATCAATAAATTTCCAAATTCTTAAGTATTTTATTTAGTACCTTTTATAATCGTTGCAATTTGTTTCACCCCTTTTTGGTCCTCGAGACAATACCGTGCGGCACAGTCCTGGTGGGTTTGACACCAGCAGTGGCTATGGCCTTGAACTTGAGGTATTCCTCATGCTTCAGCCTCCAGAATGTAGGAGTACAGGCATGGGCCTGCACCCTAGTTAATCACCACCCCTAGTTAATCACCACCCTAGTTAATCACCACCCTAGTTAACCACCACCCTAGTTAACAACCACCCTAGTTAATCACCACCCTAGTTAACCACCACCCTAGTTAACCACCCACCCTAGTTAACTACCATTCCTAATCACCACCCCTAGTTAATCACCACCCCTAGTTAAGCACTACCCTAGTTAATCACCACCCTAGTTAATCACCACTCTAGTTAATCACCATCCCTAGTTAATCACCATCCCTAGTTAATCACCACCCTAGTTAATCACCACCCCTAGTTAAACACCATCCCTAGTTAATCACCACCCCTAGTTAATCACCATCCCTAGTTAATCATAATCTTTTTTTACTTGTTCTAGCATTGAACACTGAACCTGGAGCCTCATGCCTGCCTGCCAATGTATGGATATGCATATCCATAGATTTCATTGTTCTTGATAGATATGTAGGCGGGGTTTTCTGTCCTGCCGTTCAGCTCTGTACCACCAGCCAGCTCTAATATAACCATGGAGACTTATTATTATCTGGCTGGTGACTCTGCCCTCCTTCTTCCCCTCGGTCTCCTCCCCAATGCCTACAAGTCCCACCTAACCTCTACCTGCCTAGCTAGTCACCATTTAGCCCTTTATAAACCAATCTGAGTGGCAAATCTTCACAGTATACAAAAGGATTATTCCACATTACTTCCCCCATTTTGTCTAATTAAAAAGGAAGTTTTTAACTTTAATATAGTTAATATATATAACAAAAACAATTATCAAGTAAGAATTACAATATCCAGTTGATTTGTATTTTGAAAAATTAGAGAAAATACTCTATTATCTATCTTATCTTTGTGAGTATAAAGTTTTATACCTAATTTACCTCTTGTCATAACTAAAGAAAACTTTAAGTCTAATTATTTAGTCTTTAACTCTATAAAAGACCCCAGAAGGGTGTAATATTACCTAACAACAGGGACATCTGGCTGCCTGGACAGTTACCCAAAGTTCTTATGCAATGTTGAGGCATCCAGCTTTGGTCTACAGGCCTAGTATATTTGATAGAAATTTTTGAGAGGCAGAGAATTTTGAAGGACTGTCCTACTTTGTATTGACAAAGTTTGGCAGTTGCTTTCTTTTGTGTCCTGCTGGCCCAGTTTGGACAGTATACCGTCAACAATTAAGGCAAGGGCAGTTTCCTTGTCTAGTGGTTAGCTTTTGCTACAAATAAAGCAAACTCCATATGGAGTTTCTTAGATGTCCATCATCTTCTCTGAAGTAAATTGGTACTGTCAGGAGCAAATGTGTCTCACTGTCAAGAAAAGCCTTTTATTATTAAAACATTTTAAATGCCACATCCTATAGGTATTTGAAGTATTTGAAGATTACCTATCTATCTAAATATATATGTTTAACCTTGAAAACATACCTACTATGACTACATGTTTGTTTATCATAGATGACTAACAACTAACCTGTATTTCTTAATTATACATTACATTTTTAAATGAGCTGTATAAGCACAATACTCCAAACAAGAGTAGAAATATTAATACAGTATAACAAAAATAACTTCGGATTTGTATCAATAAACCAAAATCCATACCAATGTAAAATATTTTGAGATTGATAGTTGCTTTTTTGGATTAAAGTAGATTCATAATCTACTTTTTTCTATCATTCCTATATCCCCCCTTTTTCTTAAGAAAGAGATTCTTGAATCTAACTCTTTTGTTTAGCTTTCTTTTTTGACCATGACCAGTAATAACTTGCAAACAACCCCCCCCCCCCAATGACGACAAACATCCATAATCCAGCTTTTGGAAATGTGGGTGTTATTTTCTCTCGGTTGTTTCCTGTTGTTTGGGAGCATTGGAATCTTTGGGGGAACTTTGAGAAAATCAGGATAATGATTGAGTCCAGGCTGGTGTAGTCTGTGAGGCTGGAGCATCTCACCCAGCCTCCTTGAAGCTGTTCTGAATGCAGAACTCTGAGGAAACTGCAACAGAGGCACTCTGAGCTGCTGGATCACCTGGGCCATTTCTTTTCATTGGTGCCTGGTCCCCTTGTTCCGAAAACACATAAACTTTCAAAGATAACATACATATCTGCATTAATACAAGTATAGACTGTGCATACACAAGTCAGCCAAAGATGATTTTTTGTTTTATGTTTGAGCAGACAAAATATACTTTATGTGCCTTGCAGCTTTTCTAAGCTTATTTCTTTGTTTATAGCCAGGATTTTCAGGGGTCTTTCATGATTAAACCTGATCATCTTCAACCTTGAATGAATCCAAGATTTTCATTTTCTATGGGAACAAAAACATAACCTCTTCCCCAACACAACACATCTTTTGACTCCCATTTTAAAGTCAAGATATTTTCTAAAATATACAGGTTGACTTAATCCAACAGCTTTCATAATCCAATATTTCTCAGCAGCTATTGCTCATTCATCAGCAATCAGATAATTTAAAGACAATACAATAACATACAGGATCCAGACTCCCTGTGTATTTCCCATCTCTATGTAGCTTATTCTTTTTTATTATTTATAAACTATTTACCTTTTTCTATGACTGTCTATACCCATTTTCCTTTCTTTCTTAAGCCTACACATTTTTTTTTTTTTGAGACAGGGTTTCTCTGTGTAACTTTGCCCCTTTTCCTGGAACTCACTTGGTAGCCCAGGCTGGCCTCGAACTCACAAAGATCCGCCTGCCTCTGCCTCTCAAGTGCTGGGATTAAAGGCGTGCACTGCCACCACCACTGCCTGGCATCCCCTACACATATTTTTAAACACCCAGGAACCTGTCTAGAGTTTTTTTTTTTTTTTTTTTTTTTTCTCCCTGTCTGAACCTGCTTTACTGTGTATCTCTAGCATTTTCTGTCTGCATGAGCAAAATCTAAATTGCTAAGCAACCACTGGGTCCTCTGCCATGGCTTTGGTGCTGGCTCCACCCCCTCCTAGGGTCTGTGAGAGGCAAGCCTTAAGCTTGTGGGCTGGCCAGACATGTGTGACTTGGAACTGCACTCAACCTGCAGCTCTAGGAAGTGGATGCCCCTCACTATGGCAGACATTTTTACTTAGCTTTTTGCTTCTACTTAACATACTGGCTGCTCTAGGGCTTGCTGTGTGGCACAGGCCCTTAAAGAAGTCATATCCACTTCTCTCCTTCCTTCCCTCCTTCCTTCCTTCCTTCCTTCCTTCCTTCCTTCCTTCCTTTCTTTCTTTCTTTTTTTTCAGCTTTTGTGGGCCCTACATAAAAATATAGACTCCACATTGGGTGCCATGTGTAGGCTAGGTTTTCTCTCCTGCCATTCAGCTCTACCCCATCAGCCAGCTCCCAAATAATCTCACAGAGACTTATCATTAATTACAGATGCTCAGCCACTAACTTAGGTTTGTTACTAACTACCTCTAACAACTTAAATTAATCCATATTTCTTATCTACACTTTACCACATGGCAGTACCTTTTTTTTCAGCAGAGCATGTTTATCTCTTGCTTCTTCTGCATCTGGCTGATGACTCCATCCTCCTTCTTCCTTGCACTCCCCCACACATGTCCTACCTAACCTCTACCTGCCTAGCTATTGGCCATTTAGCCCTTTATTAAACCAATCCAAGTGACAAATCTTCACAGTGTACCAAAGGCTTATTCCACAGCATAGGTACTCTCTTTTTTTTTATTATTAAGTATCAACAGTTATCTATTTGGAACATTTTAAATGAAGAACCAAAGCACCCCCATTTCAAGCAAGCCCCTCATCCCAGCTTGAAACAGGCCTGAGTTTCAAAATTCTCAGAGCTGCTGACATAGGTTCCAGGACAAAGTCAGGATGTTTGAAGAGTGATCTGGTAGCAACTGTTTAACCATAGAATGCCCCAATGCCAGAGATGGTCAAAGTACAAAGTCAGGATGTTTGAAGGACTATCTGGTAGCAATTGATTAACCACAGAATTCCCCAATGCCGGAGGTAGTCTATACAGTTTAACAAACAACCAGTTAAAACTACAAAGTAAGGTAACACAGAAATTCTGAAAAGCCCCTAAAACTTGAGCCAATCAGAATTGTCACCGTACTCGCACCCCTAAATGATGTAATCTTGTGGATTTTGCCTTTAAAAACTGAGCTTGCAGAGGGGTGGGCACTTCCTCTAGCCTGCGCTGTGTCAGGGTGCTCGACCGAGGTCGCTGCCACGGCTTGAATTGAAATAAACCTTGCTTTTGCATTTCGGTGAGTTTGTGACTCTGGTGGTCTCTTCAGGGGTCTTGCGCCCGGGGCACAACAAAATACAATAATATTATCATAAAATCCCATAAAACCTCCAGCCTCTAGGAAACCCTTATTTTTCCTTTTACATTTTTGTAGTTATTTCCCAAATGTCTGTCCTTGTTTGATCTTGTAGGCACATGGATCCTGTCCTCTCTTTAGCCAGCATTTGAGCTTTGTAAAGTACAAATTCAGGTTACTTAATTCTTGTTTTTCTTGGAGTAGTTTAAAATTGAAGGGCTTTCCAAAAATGCTTGTCATTCTTTGTTTAATGGAGGATACTGTTCTCCTCTAGCACGTAGGGATGGATTCCACACCCTAACGGATGTCGGAGACCTCAAATAGTAGCAAACACTTTCTACATAGCATTTTCCCTGTGGTAGTATTCCACCCTTCATAGCACACAAACCTACAGTGAACTTCATGCTTCTTTCTGTCATATCTGAGTTACCAGCACCACTGCTCTTGAACTTGGTGAACTTGGGGCCTTTGCAAAGCTGGGTTTCCGAAATAGAATACAAGCATTGTGGTGCATGATGGTTGATCTGAAAACTAAGACAGAAGGCAGTGATTAATATCTGGGTAGAAATACTATTCAGATCCACTGCACACAGAGATGGTCACATCCTGAGAGAGGGAAAGGGTTAGGGTAAGACTTCATCCTGAAGGGTTTGCAAGTTATAATCTGTGGATTGCTCATGTGTGCAACTCCCGAGTTACTATGTTTGGTTGGCAGTTGTTTGTAGGTAACTGAGGTGGCAGGAAGTGAACCTGTGGTTAAGAAGGTACTAGACATAGACAGCAAGATATGAGAAGTCACACTAACCAGCTACACCTGACAGTCAAGAGCGTCCTGGGCCATCGTTCTGCTCTAAGGCCATCTGTGGCTTTCCCCCACCCCATCCTATGTCTTTTTATTTTCAGAGTCAAAAACATCTGGCTGCATTTTAAATTGATTCACACAATTTATTTCAGCAGCCTGCAGGCCGCACACTGTTCCTAGCTATGCATCAGTGTCTGCTCTGGAAGTCAAAGGGGGCTGCGCCTGCCCATCTGAGGATGTAATCTGCCCTTGAGTCATTATGTTGAAACGATTCCCCATGCTGAATTGTTTAGTGTGAAATAGGATTGTTTGCATTCCATTTACTCTTTCCTTTCTTAATTACAGTGACCTCCAGCTCTGATCTGCCAACTGTTGCATTCTATTATGTCTTTCCAGGAACCCTCCTGTAATAAGGTTAACCTTAAATACTGCATTTCCTCAAGGATGACATAAAATTCACTCTCTTTAGAAAAAAATAAATCCAAGTCCTCAGCAAATGGTGCCAGGCAGAATTCTAGGAATATGAGAGTCATGTAGTTTTGAATACTTTTCCTGTCGACACTGCAAACATTGCTTTAATGCAGCCCTGTCTGTGACTCACCCTGAGGCCTGGGGTGCTAGGGCTGTTAGGCTGTTCTCCCTGCTGTCAGGACAGTGCTCACTTGATGAGGCATGGCTTGGGGTTAGTACTGTCAACTTGGTAGATTCTAGACTCACCTGGGAGGGTGGAGGGTTATCTTGATTACTTTAGTAGATGTGGAAAGACTCGTCGTAATTGTGAGTGTGGGACCATTCCCTGGGCAGGGGACCCTGAACTGGTACCAGGGAGAAGGCAAGCTGAGTGCTAACGAGCATCAGTCGTGGCTCTCTGCTTCTGATGGTGGACTCAGTGTGACAGCTGCTTCAAGCTCCTCCGCTTCACTTCCCATCCATGAAAGACTGCACTTTGAACTGTGAGCTAAAACAAACTGTTTTAGCCTGGCGCGGTGGCACATGCCTTTAATCCAAGCACTCAGAGGCAGGCAGATCTGTGTGAGTTCGAGGCCTGCCTGGTCCACAAAGAGTTCCACAACAGCCAGGCCTGTAAACAGAGAAAGCCTGTCTCCAAAAACCCAAAAAAGAAAACAACAACCCCCTTTCTTCTTTAAGTTGCTTTTGTTAAGGTGTTTTATCAAAGTAACAGAAAAGTCAGACAGGTGATGATGCCATTCTAATGTTCTCTTGAGTCTAAAAATTAGTGTATGACCCTGTATTTCTGTACACTCCTAAAGAAGGGAACGCTAACACACAAGTGTGTGTTAGATGTGTTTGGGGACCACATTCCACAAGCTACTAAATGCCTTGGGTTTTAATTTTCTGCCTCTTGATTCAGCTTCATCCACACATCCGCCAGTGTTTATACCTCCAGGATTCTTCCTCTCACCAATCACTAAGAATCAGTCAGATTCCACTTTCTGTTTGAAGCTAGTAGCTATGACCTCTGTTGTGCCCAGATCGTGACCCCCAGAGAGACCACCAAAGTCGAGCATGCCGGAATGCAAAAGCAAGGTTTAATTCTGGATATCCAAAAGCAATACAAGCCTAGGCAATACATCCAATGCAGTGGAGGCTGGAGGAAGCGCCCACCTATCTGCAAGCTCAGTTTTTAAAGGGAAAAGTCACAAGGTTACATCATTTAGGGGTGCTAGTATGGATACAATTCTGATTGGCTTGCTTCTAGGGACTTCTAGAAATTACTTCTAAGGGAGTGGTTGCCCGCCACGATTTCTCATTGGCTGCCCTCAGGTGGGGGCATTTCTGTGGCCAGTTACCCTGGAAACCAGGGAGAGGACATTCCATAGTCTGGCAGGCATTACCTCGTGACTATCTTGTGACTCTGTACTTTTATACTTCCTGGTTTCTGGAATCCGAACTGACTGGTTTCAGTAACTAATGGCCTATCCCAAAAGGAGAAATCTTAGGCCTTAATTTTAACGTGAAAGCATTTTGGTCTTATTTCTAAGATGGCTCATTTTGGTCTCACACCTCCTCCTGGCTTTTGAATGGCTTAGCTCATATTTACTAGATGGAGCTCCTGACTTAATACACTAGGCCTCTTGTAACTTGGCATCTTCTTTATTAGCCTGAAAACCTTACATCCCACACCCCAAACACACCAGCTTGGACCAGGGGCTGCTAGTGGAGATATTCATTCTGTCAAATGTCTGCAGGGCAGACATTACTGTGTTGCATAGAGTGACCCTCTACCCTGAACACATAAGCTCCTTCCTCTGCCTGGAATGCTTTTCGTCTATTTCCTCAAAGTTGGCTCCTTCCTGTGCTTTTGGACACTGCCTTGAGCGTCACCTGTTTGGATGAAGTTTCAAGGCAGGACGATGCTCTGAATATAGAGCCACATAGGAGCTAGTCAACCAGAACAGGCACCTGTATTGACAAGAAGTGATATAGAAACGGTAAAGATCTGCTTAAGGCAAAACTGTCTCCTTCTGATCAAGACAAAATTTCTGGTTTGGGATAGAGATAGACATCCATGTTACCCAAAATACAAATGAATTAATCTGGGACTTAGTCCAGCTGGGCCCATCAATCACCCCTCAGGAAGGTGGGACCACTCTTAGGAAGGCAGGCTCGCTTTGAGCTATGCTAAAGAGAAGGGTGTAACAGTCATCCCACTAATGAGATCTCCTTTTTCTTCCCAGCATCCCCGCCCCTTACAGTAATGTGACAGAGTGCAGTGGGCTGCTCTGTAGTCCGCCTGCTTTTCTGAAGTACTTCATTCCATCTAGTTTTTCCAAGTATGCTGCTTTCTCTAACATTTTGGGCTTCGCTAACACGTTAGGTTTCACTCCTTCTTAACCCTTAACCACCATCACCATATGGTATTCTGCCACACAACGGCCCTCCATGCTTGCCTAATGTGAGGCCTGGCTTACAGCTTGCTTGTCCTGGTGTTTTTGTTTTATACTCCAAGAAAATGGTCCTCTTTGAATAAACTTTGGCTTTGCTTGACTTTCAAGCTTTCCTTACCTTATGAGACTTTAATTGGTGGGAAAAGACCCTACCCATCCATACACGCTTACATGGCATCCATCAGTAGTGTGCTCATCCGGGTTGGCAGCAGTTTTTATTAATCGATCTGACTGGTCTGTGGCAGTGATTCCAATCTCTAGGTGGTCGTCCATGTATTCTTTCTTTCTGAGTGCACTCTCTATGATTTTCCCTGGAATGAGACTTGGCCCATCCTCATCCTTCGGGAAAGAAAACCTTTCATTCCAGTTTCCATGTTCAGTGCTTGAGAGCTTCCAAATTGAATTGGTGGCGAGTAGATCAGTTAAAGGAAAGACATTTTTAAACTTGTGTTTCTGTGGGGTGGGGTGGGAGTGGGGACCAGATGAAGAACTGACTCTCTGGGAAGATGAAGGCAGAGACTTCCTAACCTTTACAATAAAGGGAAAGGGCCGATGGGGAGAAAAGTCTTCCATGGAGAGAGCAAGTGAGTTTCTCTACCTGAGACAAATGGAGTTTCAGAAGAACAAGTTAAGATAAGAAGGTCTGTGGGGATGTTTGTTTGTGCAAATGAAAGTGGCTTTTCCACCTTCTCCCTGACTGCTGTCAACTCCCCTGCTGAGGGATTTATGTCAGTTTTACTCAGTCTCCTTCCTGGAAGGGCTGCTGCCCGAAGATAGGATTTATGACATCCTCATTTCCAGAAGTTTCTGCATTTAGTCAGATAAGGGAAGCTCCAGAAGGCTTCTTTCTGCATCTCCTGAATCTCACGTGCTCTTAGAGTCATCTCTATATCTACTCAGGGTCCGAGTGGTCCCTTACCTCCTGCCACCAACTATATGTCATATCCATAATAAGTACTCAATAAATTTGTTGCAATATGAATAAATGAAGCAGCAGTTACTCATAGTGGCCAATAAATCTTTGTGATTGTTTGTCTCAGATGGAAGTATATATAAATATGTGTTTGTTTTCATCTATATGAAAGTCAAATCAAAATAGTCACAATGCCAGAGAGAGGGGGAAAAAAAAAACCCTTAATATTATGATTTCAGATGTGCTCCTTTCATGGGGTGGTTGGTTAAGACTGTTTACGGGTAAGACCCTTGATGACACTGGCCTGCTCTGACATTTTCTTCTTGGTTCACTAGACAAAGAAGTTTTCTCCAGAGAACAGTCCAGAAAAGGCTCATTTCAGCCTCCAAAGCTTGCAATGGCTGCTAGTAATGAAGACACTGAGAGTGCCGTGCGTGAAATCCTTACTTTGGGAAGTATGTGGGGTGAGGGGTCTTCTCCCAGCTTAGGGTGGTGACTTTTCTCCAAGATCCTATTTCTACCTGAAAAGTTATCATGGCAGATGTTGTCCTATACCCACTGGGAGGTGATGGGACATTTTCCTGATGGGAAACAGTCCTCTCACCTCACACCTCCTGTGGAGCATCACTAACTTCAGTAATGATGATCTTTGATGGTCTTCTTCATCACTGAGCCCATCCACCATTTGTGCACGTCAAATGTGGATGGTACCATGCCATGGGCTGCAGTCCTGGGCTGGTGGGAAGGAGAAAGTGTGAGCATCAGCATCCATACCTCTCTGCTTCTGGATTGTGGCCACAGTGCCTCATGTCCTTGCTGTAGTGACTTCCCTGTCGTGATGGACTGACCCTATGAGCCAGAGTAAATACTGCCTTCCTTGTTTTTGTCCTGTGTGTTGTCAGAGCAGCAAGAAGGGTAACTCAAAGGCTTTCTGACTGGATTTACAGTGTCAACACGTGCCTGACAATGTAAGTCTGGCCAAGAAGCCATGGTTGGGGAGCTCTGCTAATGGACACAGGATCAAATTTCCCTCTAAATTCATGTCTCTTGTAGTGATCAGAGAAGTTTCTTTGTGTAGTGGTTGGTGGTCAGTGCAGAACTTCACAATTGGTCAAAACACAGAAAATAAACTTCTGTGGAGTGCTCACTACAAATGGGATGTCTCTATCACATCTTCCTCCAAGGTTCAGGGAGAAGGAAGGATTTTAAGCCAGGGGTGGTGATACCTTTTAATTTAATCCCAGCAATTGGAAGGTAGAAACAAGTGGGTCTCTTTGAGTTTAAGGCCACCCTGGTCTACATAGTTCCAGGATAGCCAGAGCTACATAGTAAGACCCTGTCTCAAATAAAAAACAACAACAACAACAAAAAGATGGACAGACAGACACAGAAAGAAAGAAAGAAAGAAAGGAAGGAAGGAAGGAAGGAAGGAAGGAAGGAAGGAAGGAAGGAAGGAAGGAAGAAGGAAGAGAAAAGAAAGAAAGGGAAGATTTTTAAAAGCCAGAGTTTGGGGAAGAACAGAGCCAAACTGTTTTCTAGACATTACAAGACAGTGGTCACTCAGGCACTCACAGCAGCTGTGGCGGACAGCACAAGATCAAGCCTGCCAATAGTCTGCCACAGAAGGGGGAAGAGCTCATTAACCCCACCCTTAGCTGAGGAGCAATAGACAGTTGATGGCTTCTAGGGGACAGTGATTCAGAGAGTCCGTGGGCTCTGGTAGATCAACCACTTTCCAGTGAACAGCCCTTCTGGTTTGAATGAAAATGGTCCCCAGAGTCTCAGGCATTAAAATACCTGAACCCCACTTAGTGGCACTGTTTGGTGATGCTAAGGAGGTGTGGCCTTACTGGAGGAACTCCATCACGGGGGTGGGGGGGGAGGGGGGCTTTGAGCTTTTAAAGCCTCATGCCATCCTCAGCTTAGTTTATGGTTCAGATTGTGAGCTCTTGGCTCCAGCGGCCATGTCTGCCACCTGCTGCTCTGCTGTTCCTGCCGTTATGGACGCCAACCCCCTGCAAACCTTAGCCCAAATACACTTTTTATTCTGTAAGTTGTCTTGGTCATGATGTTTTATCATAGCAATAGAAAAGCAGCTAACACAACTCTATGCCTGTGAATAGGTGGGAAACACAAATTTGAGCTCAGGGGAATGTTTGAAAGAAAAGAAGACACAAAGGTAAGAGGGGATCAGAATTAGGGGGAGGGATGAGGGGTGAGTATGATCAGATTACATTATATGAAAATTTCATACGGTGATAAAAGTGACTAATATGCACAACATAAAATGCAGTATTTCAGCCATTTTAAGAGTATGATTCAGATTCATTAAACACCTTTATATTCCAGAATTTTTCAGCTTCCAAAATGGAACCTCTGTATCTTATTGGCCATAATTGCCCATTCCCTCTTTCACCAGCCAGCACCTTTGTGTTTCCACTAATTCCACTATTGTAGGTACTGCCTACAGGTGTGTTTTGAAAGGTTTATTTATTTTTATTTGTGTGTATGTATGTAAGTGCACCATGTGTATACAGTGTCCGCAGAGGCCAGAAGAGAGTGCCAGATCCCAAGGAACTGAACTGAAGTTATGGACTGTTGTAAACTGCCATGTGGGTTCTGGGAATCAAACCCAGCCTGTACTATTAGTTGGGGAGCCATCTGTCCAGCCCGCTAGAGGTGCGTTATTACTGAATATGTCATTTGCTTAGCATAATGTCATTAAAGTTCCCTCACGTTGCAGAACTTCCTCCTTTATGAAAAGCCGAATGTGGTCCACTATATGCTTACACTACATGCTGTTCTACCACTCTGCCAGGGAGGGACATGTAGGTGATTTCCACCCTTTGCCTACTGGGCATGTGATGCTACTAGAGACATGGGTATGCAGGAATCTGTTCAGGCTCAGCTTGTCTTCCGGTCTGTGCACATTGCTACATTGTATGATCATTCTTTAAATTTTTGATGAGACCATGCATTAAAAAACCATAACCACAGTTCTGTAACACACCTAAAACCTAACTCCGTAATGGGACAGGCTATGCAACTAACCTCCACTTCAATTTACTGACATCTATCATCTGTGGATCTATACATTTATCTATATATCTCTAAATACCTGCCTACTAACCAGTACTGTGCTGAGATCAGTGTAGGTCATACAGTAAGTGCTCTATTGTACCCATTCTATTCTCTGGGGAAAGAGATATTAAAAGAGGAGCCATTAAGGAAAGGAGTTGGGGGAAGGTTGTGAGCTCTCCTTGGGCAAGAGCTTCTAAAGCCTTCAAGAGATGCAGGAAGTAAAGTCACACAGCACTCAGTAAGTGTTTGAAGAAGATGATGGTAGTGGTGATATCTGTTATCTGGTCCATGGAATCTTGGTGCTGTTATCCTAGGGATTATCATGCTGTCTAGAAGATCTGAGGGTGCAGGTGAGAGCACTGCTCGGATGGCCTCACTTCCAGACAAATAGACAGGACGGTGGGCCCCAGGCAGAAGGCCTGCAAGTGCCGGAAGGGATCTGTATCGGGGGGCACCACAGTGAACCTGAACATTCCCTTTTCTCCACGCAGCTGCTTCAGCTTTTCTTGAATGAGATTTTTCAGCCTTGGGATAAAACTGCTGGTGTTGGAAGGCAGTGGCTCTAGGGCAGATTCTATCTTGGCTTGTTGGGGGATGGGAAAGGTGGCATGGGATTGTCTCCCATGAACCTAGTGCTGCATTATTTGGGGCAGGGCTGGGACAAGGCAGGGGGTAGTTTGAATGAGAATGGCCCCCATAGGCTTATAGGGAGTGGCACTATTAGGAGGTGTGGCTTTGTTAGAGGAAGTGTGTCACTTGGGTGGACTTTGAAGTTACAGAAGCTCAAGCCAGGCCCAGTGTCTTTCTATTCCTGCTGCCTGTCAATCCAGATGTAGAACTCTTGCCTCCTTCTCCAGCACCGTATCTGCCTGCATGTTGCCATGATTCCCACCATGGCAATAATGGATGAAACCTCTGAACCTGTAAGCCAGCCCCAATGAAATGTTTCCTTTATAAGAGCTACTGTAGTCATGGTGTCTCTTCATAGCAATAGAAACCTTAAGTAAGACAGGGAGAAAGAGGTCAAGCAGAATCCCAGAGACTCTGTCCACATGGGTTCTGATGTACCTCCTTCCCCCATACACATTCATTGCAGCTGCTTCCTATGTTCTCACTTTCACCAGCACCAGGCTTCCACCCTCCACCCATTGATGAGAAAACTGGTGAGGTGTCACATCCACCAGTGGCCTCTGCTACGTGGCTGTCTTGGTTATGGGTTTCTTCTTTTTACCATCACTTACCATGTCTTGGCAGGGAGAGATGATGAATGCTCACAGGCGTTCCTCAGCTCCTGATGGATGCATTCCTAGAGATGTCCAAAGTACCTTGCACTTGACTGTTCCATTTCTAAGGAAACGATGCATTGCCTGGTGTCAGAAGTGAAGGGCAAGAGTATACTATTAGTAAAATATCATCCAATCAAATATGAGCAGTGACAGCTGTCCTGGGCATGTCCTGTTGTCATTAGATTTACATTGTTGCTGCTTTTGTGAATGGCATTCCCAAATGTGGGCTCCCATCCCAGCCTTCTGCTGAAGACATTTGTTTGCTGTCTGCCAATACTGAGACCAAGTTTCCAGTTTTTCAGAAACCTGATTAAAAGAGTTCACACCTTGTCAGTGTTGTCCCCATATGTCCTCCTGTTTAAGAACACCAAGAACCTGTAATAAATTCAGATCATTCACTGTGAACAGGACAGCACCATGGATGTCCTATGACAGCCCTCCCCAGAAATACATAGGAATAGATAAAGAGCCCTGGCCTTGGATGTCACATGCTCATTCATGTATTTGCAAGAGCACACAGACTGTGAACAGAAGCGCACGTGTAGCCAGCATTAACTGTAACCATTGCATCCTTAGGCTTCTCTGAGTTTTAGTTAGAACTACTTGGGGGGTGTCCCTCCCCCACAACTGGCACTGAGTGTATTCTTGCATTCATAATAAAGAGAGAAAAAGGCATGGGAGCCTAATGAGAAATAAATAATGAAAAGAGGCTAAAAAAAACTTTGTTTGTAAGTGTATCCAACCTTATAAACTTACATAATCCACGGATCATTTCCATGGTGGACTGTTATGGTTCCAAGAAGAGCCATTGTGCTAATGCGGCAGCTGATGGTGGTTTGCACAGACCCTGCATACTAAAAGCCCTTATGAAATCAGGAATGAAATATGGGAACTGAGCACAGCCAATAACCATTTTTAAAAATAATGAAGTACTTTCCCACCTCGATCTCCCGCCAGCCCCCACTCCCACCAAAATCATGAAGAGCTGCATCAGCGTAATGAACTAATTGCCTGAAAATGTTATTAAAACAGAAAAAGAGCTCTATATTTGTGGGGAGGGGGATCCACCCAAAATAGGGCTTGTATTTTGCAGTATAAAACATGTTTTTGCACTTGGAGAAAATAAGTGAACCTGTGCCATGTCTCATTTCAGCAACTGATATTTAAACCTTGAAAATTAAATCATAGACACCCTGGGCTTTAGAGAAGGAGAGGAGGTGGGGACCTGGCTTTGCCAAGGCACTTTCGGCCTAAGTAGCAACACCCTGCTTGGCCACACTGGAGAATAGGCTGCCAATTGGGCCAAATTATATGATGCTTTTGAGATGTGCACAAATAGCCCATTACGCTTTTCACAGCGTTCCTTCATTAAGCCCAGAGAATTGTTTCTTTATGTTTTCCCCATAATAGCTTCTGAAAGGTCAAGAATTGCTTGCTTGACTTTCTGGTGCCCTTCAGGGAATAATGCTCTTAACCCTTTGTGACTTTCACTGCTCAGAATTGAAATGCTCTCCAAGGATTTTCATAGGCCATCAAGGCTGTCTGACCTGATCATCAGATGCATAAACCCATACATACACACACATGTACACATACACATGCACACACACACACACATGCACACACACACATCCTCAGAGGTGGGAGGTAGGAGGCAGACTCAGGAATCCTTGTTGATTGAGATTTTGTTTGATGTGAGTTGATGTTTCACTCTAGTGGCATTTAAAAGCAGTAGAGGACTCTTGTTCTGAGGATCTTAGTACCCAAGTTTAAGTTCAGACATGCTACTTTTGCATGGGTGACCCAGGGTGAGCCATATCAGCTCTCAATGGTTGACTTCCACGTTCCACAAATGGAAATCATAGCATAGCACCTTGGAAGATGGTCTCCTTGAAGACAGTAAGCATTAAAATGTTGAACTGGGGCTGAGAGGGGAGTTCTGAGGGGACAGAGGAGACAGCTCAGGCAGTCAAGTGCATGCTCACGTAAGAAGGCTGGCCAAGGTGGTGGGTGTTTATGACTCCAACAGTGGGGGAGTGGAGACAGGAGAATCCCTGGAGCTCACTGGCCAGCCAGCAGCCAGACTAGATTACTTTACAAGGTCCAGGTCAGTGAGAGGGACTTTCTTAAAAGACAAAAACAGCAAAAATGAAAACCAAACCAAACCAAACAACAACATTGGATGATTCCAGATGAATGATACCTGAAGTTGATCTGCACACAAAATGCTCACATGCACACACACAGTCATCTCAGCCCTTACGTGGATATACAAGAGGTAGATGCACTTATCAAAGGGTTTCCATGTGACAAGGGCTTTTGCATGTTTCACACGGAGTCCCTCCCCGATCCTGCAAATAAGTAAATACAAGAAATAAAGCCTACTTTGCGGCCAGGCGGTGGTGGCGCACGCCTTTAATCCCAGCACTTGGGAGGCAGAGCCAGGCGGATCTCTGTGAGTTCGAGGCCAGCCTGGGCTACCAAGTGAGCTCCAGGAAAGGCGCAAAGCTACACAGAGAAACCCTGTCTCAAAAAACAAACAAACAAACAAACAAACAAACAAAAAGCCTACTTTGCATCAAAACCCCTCAATTTCAGACTAATGAAACTACCTAAAGCTCCAGAGAATTCATAATTTGTTATTTGAGTACAATAACAGTTGAAATTTGGTGTACGTTGTTCTCAAATATACAAATATACATGTGAAATGCACACATGCATGTATCTAGATATATACCTTCATCTTCTACAGAATTAAAATTAGAATCAGGAGCTTCTTACATGAAAGGCTCTACATCTAAGGCTTTATTGTTGCCAAAGCTGAGAGATAACATAGAGGAAATATTACAATGTTTAAGATACTAATAATAGTGTTAGAAGGAAATTTGTTTTCAATTTGGCAGCTAATCTGATTCCTCTTAGGGTACCCTGGGCCAGGAAAGCATTTATTTTGTATCCCTGATCTTTATTACTGCCCTAAACTAAGGAAATAAATCTCCCTCCATCCCTCAAGTAACACACTTACCCTCGGAGCACACCACTATCTGCTTCTCTAATAAAACAAAACAAACATTGTGCAGTTTACCTTTAAAGACTTTTACCTTGGCCTTGAAATCAGATTTGTGTTTGAGTCCTTAGTCTGCAGCTTATTAACTTTATGGCCTTGGACACGTCACAGAATTTCTTGGAGTCTCCGTTTCTTCATCTTTAAAACGAAGGCAATGTCTACCTTGCCGTTGCCAGGAGTGCTAATGCATTTTTTAAAAGCCCCATGAAATGTTTGCCAATATTTGCTTTTGCATTTTTAATTAGTTTTTATTTTATTGTGGGAGTAATATGAGCTTCTTGTACCATAAAAAACCCCTTTTTTTGTGTGTGTATTGTGTACATGTATATTTAAGTGTGCATTTAAGGTTGCGGCACATGTCTGGAGGTCAGAGCACTGCTTTGGGTGTCTCCCTTGTTCTAGATAAGGTCCTTTGTTGTTCATTTCTTATTACCCTAGGCCAAATGGCTCAAGAGATTTGCACCTCCACCTGCCATCTTGTCGTAAGCATGCTGGAACTGCAAATGCTCGCTGCTGCATCTGCTTGTGTGGGCTCTGGGGTCTGAACTCTGGTCCCATGCTTGCACAGTGAGGGCTTTATCCACTGAGTGATCTTCTGAACCCTTGTAACAATTTCTTTTTTCTTTCTTTTTTTTTTTTTTTAAAAGATTTATTTATTATGTATACAGTGTTCTATCAGCATGTATGCCTGCAGGCCAGAAGAGGGCACCAGATCTCATTGCAGATGGTTGTGAGCCACCACGTGGGTGCTGGGAATTGAACTCAGGACCTCTGGAAGAGCAGTCAGTGCTCTCAAACACTGAGCCATCTCTCCAGCCTCCCTTGTAACAATTTCAATCAATAAAGTGCAATGTTCAGTGGAAAGTAGAAGTCCCTTTACTCAAAATGTACCCTGTTCTTTCTCATGGTCAATCTTACATCACTGAAGGAATAACATTCAATTCCTTTTTTTTTTTTTGTTTGTTTGTTTTTGAGACAGGGTTTCTCTGTGTAGTTCTGGTGCCTGTCCTGGATCTTGCTCTGTAGACTACCACCGCTCAGCAACATTCAATTCTTAAGACACATGGCTATTAAAAACATTCTAGAGCTGGGGAGTGGCTTAATGGATAAAAACACTTGCCATGCAGGCCTGACAACCTAAGAGAGTCTCTGGTGTGTGGCACTAATCTGTAATGACAGCATATGTACTGAGGGGTGGGAGGAGGAGACAGGAGAATGGGCAGGAAGCTGGTGGATCAGCTAGCCTGAAGTGTGATGTGTGGTGTGGCAGGGACAAGAGAGACCCTGCCTCAACAAGGAGGAAGGCAAAAACTGATTCCCAGTGTTGTCCAATGGCCCTCCACACATGTACACACACACACACACACACACACACACACACACACACAGGAAAAAACAAACCCAAACCCAACATTCTAAAACCAGACTTGACAGCAGGTGCACACCTATAATCTCACCCTTGGGAGGATGAGACAGGAGGATTTGTGAGTGTTAGGCCAGCCTGAGATTCATAGACACAATCCTTGAGATCCTGCAAAACATTGCTTGTAGCTGGAGTTTTTCTGTGTCCCGCCTGGTCCATAGCCACTCAGACCCAAGTAAACACACAGAGGCTTATATTAATTAAAACTGCTTGGCAATTAGCTCAAGCTTACTACTGACTAGCTCTTACACTTAAACTCAGCCCATTTCTGTTAATCTATATGTTTCCACGTTTTCCATGACTTTACCTGTGTGCCATTACATGCTGCTCCCTGGATTGAGGGCTGGCATCTCCTGACTCAGCCTTCCTCTTCCCAGAATTCTCCTTGTCTGCTTATCCCACCTATACTTCCTAGAAACTAGTGCTTTTGACAGGTCATCCTCCTCGTCGTCATCATCACCACCATCATCACCATCATCACTGACACCACCATCATCATTATAATCATCATCATCTTGTTCAGTACTGGGGAATCAGCCCAAGAACAGGCACACACTAAGCAAGGCTTCTACCTCTGAGCTATATCTCCAGACTGAACAATTTTGATGTCTTCACTTTTCTTTAGCCACTAGAATTGAAAATGTTTCAGCTGAACAGCATGGTTTAATTCCTCTCACAACATAGCAGTCATTCTGCTTTGGTTTTCTTGGTGCTCCATCTATTCATTATTTATTTGTTCACCATTCATTTTTTCATTCCTTTATTAAACATTTCCTAGACATCTGCTCCTTCTCAGATACTGTGTAAAATGCTGGAGCCTCCTGAAGCCTGCAGCCCAGGCTAGCCTCTAAGAGAGCTGGGTATCACAGAATGATGCATAACTGTAAAGGATGGACTCCTAGCCATCCTAATATGGGTTGAGAAAGCTAAGTAGGCATTAAGATGGTTCAAGAGCCAGAGAGTCAAGTCAATAGTGCATCCAGAGATGGTAACAAGCTCTAGGGGGAGATCACCCATACGGAAACAGGGGCTGAGGTTACTGGAGAGAGGACATGTATTCGGTCATAAAGGACCTTGTACACTGAGCTGGATGGGCCCTGTGAAAGGATTGCAGGTAGGACAGAGATGTGTTCTGCTTGCCTTTAAGATCCTGACTGACCACAGCAGGGAGGAGAAACAGAGAAGGTTCAGCAGGAGGCCGAGCAGGAGAGGCTGCTGTAGTCAACTAGGTGAGAATGCTAATGGACTGACTGATGGTGAGAGAAGCAGGCAGATGCAGGAGTGGGGGACTGACAGGAGAGAAGCAGGCAGATGCAGGAGTGGGTGACTGACAGTCAGGATGAGCAGAAGAGATGAAGCCATTTGATTTGGAGACCACATTCTTCAGTAACTAGTGAGGCAGAAGACTTAGTTGGAACTCAGCTTGAAAAATTAAACCAGAACTAGTTTTTGTAATATCATTAATTATGTAGTTAATCACCACAATTACAAACTAGTGTTTAAGATGCAGAATGAGACAGGAGTTTCTGAGGCCCAGTTCTTCAGCACAGACTTATGGAAGCATGAACTGATACCTTTCATGTCACGCTTAAGTTTAGACACAAGTTTTATTAAAGAGCATCTTGAAAACAAATATTCATTCTTTGTCATTTTCCCTGAGGATCCTTTTGATATTCAGATGATTCCCACAATCACTTTGATTGACTTCATGATGCTGTTATCGTTTGTGAATTGTGCAATTTGTTCGGAGTGGCTTATGGGCTTTTTAGTGTTGTCTAGTTATTTATAATTGGCAAAGTCTTAAAATTGGGGATAATATTCTAAATGATAATCTCATAGGTAAATATTTTTTGCTATGATAACTTTTGCTCTTCTATGCAATCTGTGGCCTATGGAGATTTCAGCAATGAGCTCTTGGGTAAACAGAAGGCCCTATTATCTAGCACCTATTCATTGGGACTGTGTACCAACAGAGAAATGCAGAAGAAAGCTTTCCTCAGGGAAGAGCAAACCGGATGAGATCGTCATCTTCCAGGACTAAATCCTCTGTGTACATCAAAGACACAGCAGAGAAGAGCATGAATGCCCTCTTCAAATGTCTGTCCCACTCCTTCTCAGCTGAAGATGTCTGCTCAGCAGTGCTCCCATCAAAGGGCGGGCACAAGATTCACTGGCAGAATCTCCACGCTTTCTGGAAGGAAGCCTATAGCTCATTACCAGTAAAAGAGTACCATCTTCCCCACTGACGTTTATGGAGGAAAAACATTCCCTCCTCAGTGTGAACCCAGCATTCCTCCACCACTCCAGTCCTATCCCCATCCCTAATCAAAGAGATTCAGTTGTTATTGTCTTCCTCCTCATGAAGATTTAATTTCCTGGGGGTCTGTGAACTGATATGGAATTTATGTCATTGTTTAAAATCTTTTGATGGATGACCCATTAATTGAAAATCTAATCCAATTCCTTCCCTTCTTTCTTGTTATCCCCTATTTTTGCTCACAATTAGAGTTAAGTAGTACTCTGCAGGGGACCTTCCTGGATGCTGGAGCAGTGATGCAAATGCCACCCTAACTCAAGCAAAGGCTCATAGGCAAGTCACGCTGGGTTTGATTTACCTTGATTGGGAACAGTTCCTTTACTCTGACCCTTTATTTCTGTATTATAAGGCATGTCATATAAACAGTAGCCTAGGAAATGTCAGCCCCATGTGGACATTTTAGCACACTTTTGCTGTTTGACTTCATCCTTTGTGTGATGAGGGAACTTGGCAAGCAATAGTAGGTCCCAGGACTGTCTTCAGCTCAGGTTACAGAAGTGATTGCGAAGCCATGTTCCTGTGTGCACAGTCCCAAGAGTCGGAGCAGTGCCCAGGGCCCATTGTATGCTTGGAAAGAACTTGGGGGATTTCTTATCGTACTACATTGCTTCAACATATGGTTCCAAAAAGGTAGTTCCCAATAGCTCGATCTCTTCTGGCATCACTTGCTTACTGTTTGTCCTCCCCATTCTTTTTCTATTGCAGGTATGCTGGCCTTATCTTCTTTGTTTCTACATCCATTTCTTCCCCCACACACAGTTGGCAACTCCAGGCATCATCTTTATTCTCAATGCTTAACAACAGAATCTTCATGCAGGCAAGAAAAACTAAAAAAGAATCAATGTGTAGTGACTACATGGATAATCAGCAAGAGATGTTCCAGTTTGTAACAGTGACTCTAGAATCACCCCTGTATTTACTCATTCAGAGACATTACACATTGGTGCCACTATTTTTTTTGGAAGCAGTTGTGAGGAAAAATGTAAAAGAGAACAGAAATCAGAAAATCAGTGGAGATACAGTGTTGAGCTGGTCATTACAATGGAAAATGTAGGGTGACCCTCAGATTTGTCCTTCAGAAGGATGGAGGGATAACATCTGTTCAGGGTTGATGGCTGCTCCAGGGATGGGCTATCACTCCTTATAGGCTTCAAGGCCCAAAGCTGAGTGAACTCCTACAGAGACTCTTTAGGCAGGAGGAAAATCAGTTGGCTTGCATAGGAGCTACCCATCTCAGCACCAGAAGGCATGCATAGGAGCTACCCATCTCAGCACCAGAAGGCATGCATAGGAGCTACCCATCTCAGCACCAGAAGGCTTGCATAAGAGCTACCCATCTCAGCACCAGAAGGCATGCATAGGAGCTACCCATCTCAGCACCAGAAGGCATGCATAGGAGCTACCCATCTCAGCACCAGAAGGCATGCATAGGAGCTACCCATCTCAGCACCAGAAGGCATGCATAGGAGCTACCCATCTCAGCACCAGAAGGCATGCATAGGAGCTACCCATCTCAGCACCAGAAGGCATGCATAGGAGCTACCCATCTCAGCACCAGAAGGCATGCATAGGAGCTACCCATCTCAGCTGTAGCTGACCACAGTAGAGAGTGGAGCTGTTGGCTAAGGGGCCAGGAGCAGCCCCTCCAATATCATCTTTTGTGGTTGCACAGGGACCACCTATTCTTGCTTGGTTGCACAGCACAAGGACAATGCCTTCTTCACCTTTGTTTCCTGAGTGCCTAACACAATAGCCGACTCATCATTCAGCTTCATTTGGAACTCAAGGAAAGTCAAGGGATTGCAATCAGAAACGGGCATTCTATACCTTCCTGGGTCACAGATTTCTTCATGATCTAGAATTTGTCAAAACTTCACTGACTTATTATTAACAATTCTTATTTAAAAATATAGACAGACATCTAATATAGTAAAAGAAAGTTCCCTGTTGGTCATGGAAAGAAATATGATCCCCCTACTCCCTGACTTCGTGGTGTCCTGTATTTTGGGGTTTTAGGTTTCTCTGAGGTGTAAGACAAACACTGTTGAGGTGGGGAGGGAAGTGACAGCATGGGGTACCTGGAAAATGTTTTGTTTTCCCTGATTCGCAAATCTTCTCTAACACTATCCTGTGAAGAGTGATAGGATGCTAATTTCCCACAGATTCATTATCACCATGAAATGAAATTTTGGAACACATCAGAGGTAAATGTAATGTGCAAATGTAGACTCCAACAATTCAAGTTTTAGCTGCCTCATGTTTTTACACCTCTGTCAACAAGACACTCATTAAAGACTTTTCCCCAGCATTGTACTTGAAAGCAAGCTGAAGAGTATGTTATGATACCTAGGAAGGCGAGCTATCTCCCCATCGAACTTCTGAAGGGAGCCCTCCTTGTATGGATTCCTAGGGTTGTGATTGGTTCACGAAGGTTATTATGCTCAGCAGTGTGCTGAGTCCCGGAATGAAAATTTGAAATGACATATACCCACTCCTGTCCTCGTGGAGTTGGTAGTCTAGTGGAGGAGAGCTACGTAAGCTGTTGTTTTTTAAGGACGAGTATAAAATTATATTTTAAAATAAGTGCTTTTAAAAAGGAGCTGTGGTCTTGTTATAGTAAAATCCAAAGGAAATCATATGGTCTTGAAATTTAAATGCCCATTCTCCCCACAAAGTAGGATTTGAGTAAAAAAGTGAACACTAAGGAGAGGAAAGGGAGGCCAACATTTGCTGAAGACCAGAGGAAAGGACAATAGGAAGTTCCTGAAGCATGGAAGAAACCAGCTTACTCAGAGAAGGGAGGAATGTGGAGAGGTGGGGCAGGGACAGGTCAGAGGGGCAGGGTTCTGGCCAAAGAGCAATGGAAAGTCACTGAACTACGTTAGAGGGACTCGATGATTGATGATTGTTCGGGGCTTTATATTTTACACAACCTTTATATTTTCAAAAGTCATATGAAAAATTCAAATAAACACACACACACACACACACACACACACACACACACACACACACACACTATTGATTTTCCAAAAGATGTCAGTTCAGTTTGCTCTAGAATTATCAATCTTTCTCAGTCTCATTTGGGAAACATTTAGTTTGTACTCCCGGGCATGACTGTATTTACCTAGTAACTAAATTCCATGCTCTGGTGTCATGGGAAGAGTCCTCTTCCTGCATATTAAGTATGTGAGTGAATATGTTGGAAATGGTAGAGCAATAGTCATCAAACGAACAAGATTGCTCTAAGGCCGTTGTCTGGTGCCCTCTGTGGGGACTTCCTAAACTATGCCTGTAATGTCCATTAGCTCCCCCAAACTTTTTAGCATATCCCAAAATGGATTAACTTGCTTTGACAGACTGATTTTTATGAAGCTCTTCAGCCGTTACTTACCATGTTATTTTCCTCAAGGTGTTAGTGGACTGATTTATGATTTCACTCATGGTTTTGTCTGGTGGTTTGGAAACGTTAACTAGCCTTCCTCTTCTTGGATCTGCTTTTGGCTGTTTTATCTCCAGCACTAAATCAGCCTGCTTAGAGTTCTTTGGTAGATGAGTCTCCACAACAAGAAGCATGGGAAGTACATCCTGCAGTAGCTGTGTTGTTGAAATGTTCAAGTGATTCTCACCTAGCTCTGCTGATTTATAAATATTTAAATTGTATAACTATGCTCTTACCTGTCTATTATTAATTCTGTTTCTTCATATTCCCAGAGACCCATTAATATTTATTTTGCTGATCTCTCATTTCCTTCATTCTTGTGCTAAAGGCTGAGACAAAACGGTGGCCATCTTCACTGTGTTTCACATCTCTCCTCATACCCTTTGC
Source organism: Peromyscus leucopus (assembly GCF_004664715.2). Lineage (NCBI taxonomy): Eukaryota > Metazoa > Chordata > Mammalia > Rodentia > Cricetidae > Peromyscus > Peromyscus leucopus. The sequence continues at coordinate 88,750,066 of NC_051070.1, read as the reverse complement.
CTCTGGTCTAGTGAAAGCAGCCATTGTTTTCCTGGGTGTAGCATCCTATTGTGTTTTTCGAAGCCCTTGCCCCTGTCTCTTGCAGCTTCTGCTTTTGTAATTCTGCCCCTTGGCTGCTATCTTCTGGGGTGGCTTTTTCTTCATATTGAGGTTTATTTTCCCCCAACCCTATGTAATTGGATTTTCATGCCCCTCCCCAGCACATCAGGAAACATCAATGCTCTGAGCCTCATACATCTGAACATGCGTGCTGCTTAAAGAAAAGCACCCAGCACCCCTATATATTTTTTTCTCCAGAGGATGCACTTGAATGCCCACACCCATGTTTCCTTCCTTTCAGTAGAACAACATAAGTAGCAATCATTTGGTTGCTGAAAGATGGTTGGATACAGGCCATATATTTCGGAGCATGTCTAGAGAATTCATTTGAAACAAACAGCAAGTGAACATGAACTAAGACAAGGAGTTCTCAGTAACAGAAAAATAAAATAAAATAAAATAAAATAAAATAGAATAAAATAATATAATAAAGTGGTTCTCAGAAGAATCCAGGAATCTGTCTCATCAGAAACACACTGGAAATGTTAATGTGTTTTTAAGAGAATATGCACTGCACATCACACAAAAGAGAAACAAAGAGGGAACACACTGTGTCATTATAATTTTAGTGGCACAAGAAGAAGCAAGCTGAGCTGCGGTCGCTGTCAGAGCAGGGGTGAGTCCTGGCTTTGACCGTGCTAGAAATGCCCCCACCTCATGGTGGGACTAGTCTCGTATTTGGACAAATTCATCAAGCTGTGTGTTTGTGCAGAGTATTCTTAAAGAGTCGGCAAGGTTTTCTATGTGTTTATTACTTCAGTTTAAGAAAAAAATAGTCAGTGTGTTTACAAAGCCAATTGTTTGAAGCTGTAACATCTTCAGTAGGTATGGCCGAGAGGCTCTCTAAAATACCATTTTTTAAGGTCTGATGTGTGACTACGTTGTTAGACAATTTTACCTGTCTAGTAAGCTGGTAGAATGTGGATGATCATTGTCACTGCTTGGTGAGTAGCTGTCATAGTATTGTTCCTATAGGTTGTTATCTCAGAAGAGAGACAGTGTCATGATTCCTGTCTTCCAAATGAACACATGAATCTAGAGAGATCATGAGTATTTTTCAGTAAACATGAAGGTAAAGAGAAATGGTTAGAGAGTCAAAAATAGGTTTTGAGAAATGCCAGCGTCTGTGATATTTTCCCCCATGCAATAAATGTCTAGGGATCTTTGACAGTTGTGAGTCTGTGTGCTTACTAGCCTTTCTGTGGAGTTCTGGGCAAAGCCCTCAAATATTTTTGCTTTTATTGGGGGAGACAAATGAAAGTGGATACCTTGAAATGAGTCATCAGTAATTTTGGCTGATGTTCAGGTAGTATCTAGAGTGTGTCTGGTCCTATTCTGAAGGCATTATCAAATTTAATAAGATCAGCATGTCTATGCTTTAAAGTGAAGCATCCTCTTCCTTATTTCACAGACAGGGACACTGAGACTGAGCGGTTTAGAAGGCTGCATAGCTGTGGCATTTCAGTCTCTGGGGCTCACTTTACCATACCATTTTCTGCTTACTCTACTGCACACTATGATTTTGATGAATGTATCTGGAGGAGGTGGATTGATCAGATTTTTTTGTAAAACAAAAACAAAAACAAACCTGTTTTAGAACAAGAATAGACAAGAACGAAAGGAATATTCATCAGATTTGTATTCATCACTAAGACGTTTGAGAACTATGCTGGCTTACTGGATCTTTCCTAGTGTTCAGCTCCTGAGCTGATGATTTCAGCTCTTGCATGGCCATGAGACACGCCGCTGCTCACTGCAGTGGCTGAAAGCCAGGGTGTCCACTGTGCCAGCCACCTGCCTGTGGACTTGTCACTGGAGACAAGAGGACCAAGATACCCATCCTCCTCTCTCAACTTGTATGCTTTTACAACTATTTCTGGTTCTTGCATAGCTGTCTTGGATCATTTCCCTCTAGCTCTGTTATTTTAAAGGTATGTTCTTATGCTTAATAAAATCTATTTATATATATTGGGGTCAAACATCATCACTATGGAGACCACTGTAACATGGATGCTTTTGGTTCCCAAAGAATTTTTGTATATTCTGCACACCATTGGGCTGTAATGGTATCTTGATACTCGTATCTTTATTTTTTTCCATTTCTCTTCTATCAGATTTGAAGCTTTGCATCATAAGGGACTTTTCTCTCCTTGCTTTTTATTGGTAAGAGAAAAACTGCAAAAGCTAGCATAATGTCCCGCCCTCTATACTTTACCTGCACATACCAATTGTTAGCATTTACCATGTTTGTCTTCTTTATCTGTCCCTGTGTTTAAATGTTTGTGTGTAATGCATATGTGTGTATATATATATTTTTGAACTGTGTGAGAATTAGTTACAGACACTGTAACAAAGAGCTTAGCAGGCATAATCACTGTCTTTTGTGACCACCATGCAGTTATTCTGTCTGAGTCATTTAACTTCAATTTAAAGTAATTGTCTAATAGCACAAAGTAGAATTTCCCCCAGTTGTCCCAATAATATTCTGTATCGACTGAACATTTCCAATCCAAGATTCGACTGAGGCTCTTTAATCACATTTAGTTATTTAATTCTGGTGTTTCATGAGTGAAGGTCTTTGCTTCAGACATCTCACTGAGCTCTGAATATGGTTGCAGGTCCAAGCACTCATCAAATACCTGATTCCTTTCATGGTCCACCCCAGGAGGTCCACAGACATAAAATATGGAGATAATCCACGTGTGTTCTGGAAAAGATGAGCATGCAGCAATCTAGCCAGACTTGATGGACACTAAGACCTCCATCTGAAAGTTGCTCTTGAAAGTGACTTGGGAGTTATGGCACCGTTCTGGGCTTTAGAAAGAGAGCCAAGTTCCATTGCGTACTTTCAGAGTCAAAGTCTGATCAACAGTCAGGAGTCAGGGACACCACAAGTGGCATGCTGGGAAGGAAAATAAGCTGACATGCAAAGCACAACTAATAATAAAATGTTCTGCCACCTAAAGTTACTGTTGTGATTCCCATAACCATTGTATGCAGTTTCTTTTGACACTAGATTAAGCCTTCTGAGAGAACGACTGGGATCTCCTTGCAAACCAAGGATATTTCCAATTGTTCAATGACTAACGGGACAGTTGTGTGACAAGTTGCCATAATGACATGATGAGGCTGTTGATGGGGTTTCGTTTCTGTCATACTGAATTGGGCATGAGATAGTGTTTTAAGATACAAGCCAATGTTGTAGAGGTTTCGAAGAAAAGATGTAAATGTGAGTGGTGTGTACTGAATCCTCTTGTAGAAGCAGTCTGCCAGTAGGAGAGCTTCCAATCTGGTCTTCTCATTTTTTTCTGTGCACAGATGTAGTTTTCTATCAAGCCGACCTTAAACACTGTTTCTGGAAATCGGCTTTGACTCTGCATGGAATTTGATAAACTCTCAGGTTACACATTGCCATTAAACAATCAATATTGGGTCTACCAGCCATTAACAAATTAGTAGGAAACCCACATGTTTATTCTCCAAATGTTGATGGCAGTGCTGACTATGAGTATTTATGATGCACCCTCCTTTGGTAAAGTAGAAAACTATATGAAAAAAAAAGTTCTGTTTTTGCTGTTTTGAGTGCTCTGGGTTACACTGTGTAATTGACATTTTTATGGGCATTCTATCATTTCTTCCTCACTTCAGATGTTTAGGGCAGAATTTGCTATCATCTTCACATATAGGCGAGAATCTTGATGCTCAGAAGGTTAAATAACACACATTATAACTGTTGCCTTTGGGATTCAATCCCAAAGACTTTTCTGGGATTCAGTGCTGACTCTGACTCAACAGATGTTGGTGGAGTCTGAGATCTGACATTTCTGAAAAATCTCCTGACAGATGCAGGCAGGTGTTGCTGGTACAAATCTATACTCGGAGAAGCAAGGATCCATCTTCACGGTGGTTCTCATTGCGTGTCAGAGGGATTCGCTGTAGAGGCAAAATGTACAGAGTCCCAGGAACTCATCCAAGGACCTTAACTGCAGAACACCAACAATAGCAGATGTGCTGGTGCGTGCCTGTGATCTCAGCACTGGGAAGCTGAGGCAGGGGGATCGTCAGTTTAAAACCAACTTGAGCTACATACGCAGTCGTTGTCCCAAAGAGAACAATAAAGAAACATTATCGTAAGTAATGTAGAAGTCACTCGAGTTTGATTGATTAAGCTGTGTTTCAATCAGGAAATAGAATTCACAGCGAAACTTAAGTCTTCTTGTTATAGATGGTAAGGCTTTTTTTTTTTATAATAGTATAAAATGTTTGTATAAATGATGACCTGTAATATAAAATCTATGAATTCTTGCCTGTGAAATCTAAGAAAAGGCATGGTAGCAGTCCACTGTACATCTTGTGGCTTGTAAATAAATTGCACTTAGAAACACATTTATTTATGAAGTAGCTTTCTACAGCTCTCCTAGTTGTTGCCCCACTGACAAAAAGATAGGCTGTTATTTAGGAACTCCTCTGTGGATCATGATTCTTTCTAGGTACTTCTGTTGGGATACTCACAAAACAACCATAAAATCTCCATTTTTATATGCTGCTTTCCATTAGTGTATAAACAGACATCCATATGGACCGGGCCCGAAGGCAAGCTTTTCCATTTTTGTACTATTCCCTCCACCCTGCCTTCCTTCTCTCTTCTTGTGAGAAAGAAATTTGTACATTTTACTGACTTGTCAGGTTAGAGATGGCATATGTCATTGAGGGGCGGGGCTTTACCGCTGATGCTGTACAAATGAACAGAGTTGAATTTCACCTAGTTTAGTTAGTTCATTATGTGCATGTTTCATTGGAGAAGAAGCAAGGTCTGGAGCAGCAGCAGGGGAACGGACGCTTGCCCTTTTCCCATCGGTTGAATGATTGGCTTTGGAGTGCAGTGGACTTAGACTTAAATCCTGACACTTACGCTAATGAGCTGTGTGGTTTAAGCAAGTCTACCTAGTGTCACTGACCTCTTTGCAAAAACAGAGTGATGGAGCTGTGGCAGACACAGCCAGTACCTCCCAAAAGTGCTGGGTCTCTGTCCATAGTGATGGACATTACAGCTCCTGCAGGCTCTGCCCTGCAACTTCGCCAGCTCAGTCTCAGGGGGTCTCCTTACTGTGCAGTCTGGACCTCACCCTTCTTCCATATCAGCAGTCAGGGATAGGGTCTGAGAATTTGCTGCTCTAGCAAGTCACCAAGTGATGGTGATGTTGCTGCTAGTCTAGGAACTGCCCTCTGCCACCACCACCTAAACGCTCCAGAGTGGGCCATCACCATGACTGGTGCAGTTTCCCTAACCACGGTGTGGCTTCTGTGCACCGTGGTCCTGGCTCCTTCCCAGCTCTATCCTACTTTCTTATTTCCTTCTCCATACCCATCAGTCACTTCCTATCACCTCCATCACAGGTATGAGCTTGGAAGCCCAAACCGAGATGAGGTTCACTTTGTAGAAATCTTTCCAGCATGAAGCGAGGTAGTTTCCTCTTTTTTTTTATTTCCTTTTTGTTTTTGTTTTGTTTTCTTTCCCTCTTCTAACCCTCCCTCCCTCCCTCCCTCCCTCCCTCCTCCCTCCCTCCCTCCCTCCCTCCTTTCCTCCCTCCCTCCATCTCCTCCTCCTTCCCTCTCTCCCTCCCTTCTTCCCTCCCTTCCAGAGGTTGACCTCAGATGTCTTCCTCCATCACTTTTTATCTTATTTTTATTTGGGGGGACAGGGTCCCTCTCCCTTCCTGGGCTCACTGTTTCAGAATAGCTGGCTGGCCAGTGAGTTCTAGAGTCTTCTTCCTGCTGGCACCTCTGCAGCACTAGGGTTACAGACATGCTGTGCAATGTGGGTGTTGAGAATCTAAGCCCAGGTCCTAATGCTCGCACAGTGACCACTTTATGCACTGAACCATCTTCCAGCCCAAGGTATTATTTTATCCAAACTTCCTTTTGGGATCTTTGAAAATCACCAATTTTAAACTTTTGAATAGCTCAATAAGTTTGTCATTGTATTTCACATAGTAGAATAATCCTATTACATTTTTTATACATTTTCCAAATTAAAATGTTCTCATTTTGTTAATCATTGTTTATCAGTGTGCAAATAAAATCAAACTTGTACTATATTGATATAGCAATATGGTAATTGTATATTACACAGTATACATTAATATCATACATTGCATATTAATGTACTATAGAGTAAACATTTACATACTACGTATGTGTGTGTGTTCACATATACATCAAGCTCCTTCCTGCTGTGAGAGTGCTGTCTGTTCCATAGGGGCACTGAATTAACTGCAGCTTGGGATTCACTAGAGCAAGTGTCCTGGGTCTAGCAGGAAGAATAAAATGCCACCTTAATGGGACTGGACACGGACTGTGGTTTACTAGAAGGGACGTTATGGCAGGAATTTTGGCAAGGGTACAGAGAAGGACATGGATGCTGCCTCATTAATGGTAGAAACTGGGGTCTTAAAGGTATAGTGAGGTTGGGCTTTATGGGTCTGTGTGGCTTGGAGTGTGAATTCCACCACACCTCAGACCATCTGTGGGCTCCTACCAATTGCTAGAACAGTCACCAATTCTCCCTTAGCTATGGAGGTCCTATTCTGAGACCCCCTGCGGGTGCCAGAGGCCACAGACAGTACTGAGCCCCATGCAGGTTGGGTTGCTACTGTATATAAATATCTATGATGAAGTTTCATGTAATTTTCACCTGAACACAAGTTCTGCAGTTCCATACCAGACCAACAGCTGGTAGAGTGCACAGCATCTTGGGCAAGATTGAACAGAACTGAGTAAGAGTTTGTTGTGCTGCTGGGAATGGCAATCAATCAAAAAACTGTGACTTTCTTATCTCAATATTTTCATGTTGTGGTGACTTGGGTTCCTGAAGTCACAGAAAGCAGAGACCATTGTAATCGCGTATGAAGTAATATTCTGTAATACTTAAAACCATGAACTCTGTCTTCTAGCTCAGTAACAAAGAGATCAAAAAATAACTAAAGGACTCATTTTCTCTGAAGAAGACATAAAAATGGTCAGAAGGCACCATCAGGAAGATGCAAATCAAAACCATAATGAGATGTTATCACCCATGTGATAAGATAACTGTTAACACACAGTTGGAAGATAACATGCCCGGAGAGTATTTGGAGAAACTGGAACTCTTATACAGGGTATATAAAATGTCATCATATATAAGATGTGTGTGTGTGTGTGTGTGTGTGTGTGTGTGTGTGTGTGTGTGTACCTTTATGATGATATACCATGTGAGTGCAGTGTGAGAAGAGGCCAGAAGAAGACAGCTCCCCTGGAACTGGACTTTCAGGTGGGTTCTGGGAGCGAAACTCAGGTCCTCTGGAAGAGTAGCACACATCCTTAGCTGCTGACTCATCATCTCTCCAGCCCTGTTGTAGCACTATCTAAAACACCGTGGAAGTCCTTGAAAATTTACACTGAAACTACTAGGTGAGCCAGAAATACCATTCTTGGCTTTAGGTCAGGATCTCAAAGAGATATTAGAATTTTCATGTTTATTTGCAGGATTATTAACAATTACCAAAAAATGTGGAAATAATTAGATATATAATTACAGTTTTAAAATGGCATATATGTTGGGGAATATTATTTTAAGGTGTGTTACTTTTGTTTATGTTGCATTTGTTTAACTCTGTGAAGCTGTGTTACTGTGCCTGTCTAGAACACCTAATGGTCTAATAAAGAGCTGAATGGCCAATGGCAAAGCAGGAGGAAGGGTGGGTGGAGCTAGCAGACAGAAAGAATAGAAGGAGAAATCTGGGGGAGAAAAAGGAGTAGCCAGAGAAGGAGGAGGATATCAAGTAACAGCCACCCAGCTACACAGCAAGCTATGGAGTAAGAAATAATGAAAGTTATAGAAAAATAGAGAAAGGTAAAAGCCCAAAAGCAAAAGTATAATTTAAGTAAAGATGACTAGCAACGAGCCAAGATAAGGCCAGATACTTATAATCAAGAATAAGTATCAGTATGTGATTTATTTGGGAGCTTGCTGGCAGGCCTCTCAAAAGAGCAAAAACAAACTACTACTACAACAACAACACACATATATATTCATATATTCAGTGGAGTATTATTTATCCTTAAAAAATATAAGGAATTCCTGGTTTTTGAAAACACATAATAGCCTGGAAGGATATTATTTTTAACTGTAGTAAGCCAGATGCAGAAGGAGAATTACCCATATGTGTTCTATATAAAAATGATCAAATCAAAGAAGCAAATGGACTTTCGGTGGTCAGAGCATAGAGTTAGGTGATTAGGGGAAGTTGCTTATTAATGAGTGTGATGTTTATTTGTGCAAGACAGATAAACTCTAGAGATCACTAACCAGCACTGTACCTATAGGTGCTGAGGCCTACTGTGTGCCTCCACCATCCGCGTGGGCAGGTTAGAGCAGTTGTACCTTTCTATTTCCTCATCTGGAAATGTCACTGATCTATAGAAAGAGGTTAGTCTGTTCTCTGTAACATTACAACTACATTAAATCTACTCTTGTTCTTGTTGCTTTTGTCATTTTTTTTTTTTTTTTTTTTTTAGTTTGGTTGCTATTAAGCAACAAATCCCAGGGGTGTGTCTGCCTTGTCCTGCTCAGTGCCAGTGCTGGGACTGTGTTCTCATAAGGCTCCGTGTCAGTATGCCGCCTGCAAAAGGGTATTCACTAACTCACCTTGCCTCATTGTGAGCAAGTGTGTCACTGACTGGGGCTTCATCTGCAGCTCACAATGATAAGCCACATTTATGCCACAGTTGTAAATCCCATCCCGTAAGTGGGAGAGTTCTCATGGTCTCTCTAGATTTGTGTGTTTATTTGGAAGATGGGAATTATGATGCTGTCTCTCTTCTGAGAAGACAACCTGTAGGAACAATGCTACCA